>NC_133771.1:129931732-130145111 GCF_003597395.2 Chelonoidis abingdonii
TATAGCCGAGAGACAGACAAAAGACAAAGACCCAAAATATTCCCTCCCCTGAGCTTTGAAAAATCCAGTTTCCTGATTGGTCCTCTGGTCAGGTGTTTGGTTCTCTTTGTTAACCCTTTACAGGTGAAAGAAACATTAACCCTTAGCTATCTATTTATGACAGGCCCAGTCTGCTAGCCCTGCCATTTCCAGTACTTTCAAAATGAATGTCATTGAGACACATGCAGTGCAGAGTGTGCTGAAGTGACACCAGCAATCTTGGCGCAACCCCAGCACCACAGTGACATCAGCATGGGCTGTAAGAATTGTGACCTGCTTCAGTGTGTGGTTTACACTCATTTCCCAGCCCAAGATCTGTCGTCTCAGACAATGGCACCAGGACAAATGACTGTTTTAAAAAACCAGAACACACATAAATCTGATTTGTGTTTGCTTCTGAATACAAGTTAGTGATCATTTTCTCTCTCTCTACCTCTCTAATAGAACACTTGTCTAAGGTGTTCCTATGGTATCTATCCCCTTTTATGCATGCATCCACATTTGGATTCTGAATTAAATGTTGAGACAACCCCTAACGCCTCCATGTATTCCAGATATGGAATCTTGATGCATTAAAGCTCTTTGGATAACATTTGTGTTACGATACAACTTATCACTTGTATTCACAAAGCTTTGGGTTCATTTGGACAGGGTAGAACACAACTTGTTCAGATTTCCACCTGAACTACTTGCCCAGCCCTAACGCTCATATAATGCAAAAAATAAGGAATACTTGCAGTTGTATTATTCTTGACATTGTGAGATGGGTGTGACTGTGACAATTGAGTCCCATTTTGTGGGTGGGACCCATAGAAGGCAATAAGAAAATGAAAATAAGATGTTAGATACTGAGGAGTTGGATAGTAAGAAAGGGGGAGACACACACACACACACACACACACACACACACACACACACACAGAGTGACCCATTTCTCCATCTACAGGATATGAGCCATTCCCCTTGACTCCAGTGGGAGTTATTCATATCTCAGTGTGTTGGTTTGGGGTTGCAGAATCATGCCCCAAAAGAGAAGCTGGTGTAAGTCAACATAGCTCCACGTCAGTCAACAGAGATGTGCTGCTTTACAAGAACTGAAGATCAAGCCTTCGATTCTCCCTACATTCAGTATTTAGAAACAATATTTATGTTTATTCATATATAGATTTGAACAGAGGAAGAAAGGAGGCAGTTATTGATAGATAATTTGCTAGATCTCCTAGCACTGAGCTATTATGTACATTTTTCATTGCTTCTTGTGCCAGGGCAGAGGCAGAAACACACGATATCTACACACAAATTACACTTTTTAATTTCCTGAGGGGCAACATTTATGTCAACTCGGAATGTTGTGCTTCATTGCTAGACAGCTCTAAATCTCCATCACCCGCACCTACTAAGATAGTGATCATATTATGTGCAATGGTAGGTCTTCCTTGATGGATTTAGGGGGATGCTGAGAACTACACTATGTGGGGATAGTAGAGAGGTAATGGATCAGTCAGTCAATTTGTATGCAGATGTCAACTTCCTAACTATACTCTTGTAGCCATGAGGGCCTCTCAAACTCTTCTTTTAATCCAAGCCCGTCTAAAATTTTCAGGTGCTTCCAAATCTAAAGGATATTGACATGTATTCTGGATTTCAGCTGCCATGAATAATTAATCAACCACTGATCAAATAGATGCTAAATTTAATACTTTTAGATTTAAATAAATAACAGTTAAAATGCCCATATGAAAAAGATCTAGGCACCCTAACAATTAGACTTACAACCACAAATGATGACCACCCAAGCAGCAAAATAAAACATATTCAAACAACAAATTAACTCAGCCTGCCACTAAATCAAAGCAGCAAATTAGCCCCTTTAACTGCTCCTCAAGAGCCCTCAAGCTTTCACCAAAACTCGGTCAAATACAGTAAATGGTTTTTACAGCACACAGAGATGGTCCTCCAGTTTGGGCTATTTAGGACCCAGCTGTTGGATAGAAATTGCTATATCATCCTCTTTATTAATATAATTCCTGGATTTTTTTTTTCTCTACTCAGCTTTTGCATCAAAGATTCCTCTCTATGTCTTTTTGCTCTTTTTAATCTCTGTGCCTCCATGCCTTTCAGTTCTCTATCTTCTTCATGTGGGCGGGGGCAGAGGAAGAGGTCTAAAAGTTCTGTTAAACTATTTGCCGCATGTCCAAAAGAAACCAAGAGCTGCTGGAAAGAAAAGCGAAGACTGAGGAAGAGAAAGAACACAGGAGAGAAGAGAAATATAATGTTGGTTGTTCAGACAAGATTAAAAACCAAGGCTCTGACCGCTGAGCTATTGAAAGAAAATGGTCTCCATTTTGCTTAGCCATCTGAAAAGTCACAGGAGAAGAACCTCTTCCCATCATTCATAAAGTGTGACAATATTAAAAAAAAAAAATTAAGGACCAGGCCCTGCAAGATATAAGATGTCACTAGATGCCAAGAGCCTTTTGCTACCCCAGTGTTCAATGGGAACAGAGAGCGCTCAACGTTTTGTCGCAATAAGCCCCGCACTTTTAAGCTCAATTGACACATCTGAGTTTTTGGCTGGAAGCAGCCATCTTCCAAGGGGTGACATTTATATTAACAGGAGTATGGAAATCTAATGCTGGAGAATGTAAATCCATTTTTCCCTCTTGCTGTAATACTGGGCTTAACCCTCATAAGTAGAACTTTAATCTTTAAAATTAAATGTTTAATTTAAATGTTAAACATGAAGGTCCATCCATTTGCTAAACCATAGAGGTAGATTCTGATTCTGAAAGCCAGTCAGTGCTGGAGGAAATGAGGAGTTGCTCTAATCTACATCACCAATGTAGCATCCTTATTGCAATGATGGAACTTAATGGACCCTATGCCAGTGGAGGATAGATGTTGCAGGGCAGAGCTCCACATGCCCCTTCTCCATCTCTCCTTTCCCTTACACATTCCCTATGCAGCAGGTGGGTCTGGGGCAGGAGCTACCTCTGACAGCTTTACACCAGAGGGGAGTTCTTCAGCATCAGAGAAATTCCCTACTGACTAAGAGCAGCCAGAATCCAATCATTTTGCACTGCCTGAGTAGAGGAAATGGCGAGGATCTTAGCTCAGAGTCTGGCCTTTTATCTTCACAAGGTTTCAAAATATATTCAGAGGACGAATGCCAGTCATTCTGGTGAACTTTTAGACTGTTCAGTTGAGCAAATGAGGTTGCCTTTTACTAAAAGGTCTCTTGATAATTTTCACAAGGGTAAGAATTGTAGCCCCAGCCTCCTGGCAAATTCCATTTTAAGAAATTATATTCTGCAGACCTAAATGTCATTTTTAGTTTCAAATAGTTAAATCATTCTTCACATCTGTCCCTAAAACCACTGTTGGATAGTTTTGCTGTGGCAGCATGGCCACTATGTTTCCACCTGCAAGGTGGCTCTACAGCGCTTTGGGAGATTTTGTAATAGAAAAATGCAAAGTATTTTTAATTGCCCATTAGCTTTCTGTTTACACTAACTGTGACAAACATTCTCCCAAAGCAGACTATTATTTTTGGCCCTGTTTCAGAGTACAGCTCTCTTGAAATAACCAGATGATGAAGTTTTCAGCTCAGCTCAGCTCATGCCATTCTGAAAACTTAACTCATACAGACACCTCATTTGTCAGGACTGGACACTATGCAGGGAGAAATCAAGACCGATCACAGCAAACAGAAGCTAGTTATCCTGATGAAAGATTTCAGGGAATCACAGCTGTAGTAAACTATGACCCTTAGCATCTCTTTTGCACTATTCAGAAAATAAGGCTACATTGTACACATTCTTCTTTGTTCTGAAAGCTGTGCAACCTGCTGATATTTTTTTTAAAACATTTCCTAGTAATGGCTTCTTTGATTTGTGGAGACAGTATTGTGACTAATAGTAAGCAGAACTCTGCATTCAAGTGAAGGTCACAATTTGGTTTTGGAAATCAGAATTCAGCAGTTCTCTGCGCATTTGCATCTGACCCTATAATCTTTGCCATACTGTATTACTTGCATAAGAATTCATCCAGGTTTGTGATTTCAAGGAGAATAGAATCAGTACACTGAGCAAAGAGTGAGAATAGGGATATCATGAGGAATTAAATACATCTTGAAGGCTTGTCAAGAAACAAAAACTGAGTTAGCTGGGCTGTTTTTCAGATGATGAGCAAACAGAACAGTGTTGAAAGGTGATGTGGCTACCCACAGGACATTCTGCTGACAAAGAAGCAAAGTTCAAGGGGGACTGCATGGCTCAGGGGATTTGTAGTGGGTTACAGAGCCTTTCACCTCTGGATCACTTCTTGGAATCTGGCTCAGGGCATTTTTCATAGGAAGTTACAATCAGCTGGCTGTTGTATGTGAAATGAAGGGGTGGCCTTAGGTAAGAATCTGTAGTGGACAGGAGCCTGTCACAGAAACCACCATTACAAGTAGCATTAATTGGCATGTTGAAGTAGGGAAGAGTCCCTGTAGTATACATAAGGCTATGGAGCAGCCCTTGAGAAGCTGCTATAAATTAAAACAAATAGACACTGGGTGCTACACTGGCCCTGGGTACACCCTAGAATTCCTGGACAGCAAAGGTGCTTAAATTCCTCTCACTCACACCTTCCCCTTGCTTCTAGGGGCTGCGTTTCTGTGCCACATCCCCTAGAGATGCAGCAAGAATTCCAGCCCAATTATTATTATAGCAATTAGAAAAAGAGAGCCAGTTTCAAGACTGACATTAGGATTTTCATCTTCAGTCAAAAGGGACTGGAAGCACAACAGGGGAGATGTGATTCTCTTTGTGAAAATGAGGTGTCACTTAGGAGTGCTAGTAAAAGACTGGACTTCATTTCCTAGCCCCAAGGGCCAGGGATACAAGACATTAAAGCCATGTCAGAACCCACTGATACTAATTGCCTTGATTCTAGTTTCCCTTGCCCCAGTTTAGAAAGATGTAACTCCATTGTCTTCAGAGGAGGTCCTTCACACCAGCAGAATTAGATCCTCAGTCCACAGGGAGAATGGTGATTGTGGAGTATATCAACAGCACCTCCTAGCTGTACTAGATATATTCAGCCAACACACATCCGCAAGTAGCAAGGGAAGAGTGAATCTCCAGGAATAAAATGGCAGCACAAATTAAATGGGTGGTTGAAAGTCCTACAGCTCCACTCAGGTCAGCCGAATAGTTAAATAATCAGGGAGGAGAGAAGAACCCTAACCAGACACACTTGGTCAAGGCTTGGATAATTAGCTAGGCTTGCCTTGTGATTCCTGGGATCCTTTGCTGTACAAAGAATCTATCAAATTTATTGATTCTATTTGTAAATACTCGGGAGGCACTCAGACTGCAGTGGTAGAATGATTTTGATGGGTGGACAGAGCCAAGCTGTGATCTCACTTACAATGGTTTTACTCTGGCATAATTCAACTTTACAGTGGAGTAACTCCTGAGTTATAACAATGAGAGATGAGAATCAGGTGTAGAGATGCCAGATCAGTTATTGAAATAACAAATACTGGAAAGGGGTTCAGTATGTTATTTGGTTAAGTTCAAGCACAACAGCTTTTAGCTACAATTGTATACATCTGAATAGTGTTACCAAAGGGCATCTCTCCCAACCAATATTTGACATAACTGCATACAACTTACCTTTGAAGTGCTCTCTTTCACAAAAGCCAGACTTGCCTTTTTAGGGTTGCTCTTAAAGGGCAGGTATCTTTATTGAAATGTAAAGCGCCCTGCAATGCCCATCATCAGGTAAGAGTGAGTAGTGGAGGGAACTATGTTGGGTTTCAATACTTGAGTTATCAGAAGCAGAAAACAAGCAAGTTTCAGATCAGGTCAGGTAGCATCTGAGGCATTAAAAGGCTCATTAGTTCAATATGTTTATTAGGATTCACATTATTGGAAAATATCTGTTTCTATATATAGAATTTTTAAGATGTTCATCAAATGCACAATCAGTATCAAGTTCAGTGTCCCAGGGTGTTAATTATTCATCACCGGAGAAGGGTTTTCCAATCAAAACGCATTGTCCAGTTCTTCTTAGTAATGAGCAGAATGGGCTGCTTTTCCTTCCAGCCCATCCCCACTTCCTCCCAACCACTGGCGGAGCTGCCTGTATCTATAGTGTGGAGAGTACTTTGTCACTCTGAAGAGGATGACATCTGGGAAAACCTGAAAAGGGCTGGGGAGGGGAATATTTAACTACAACAGCTGCATCCCATTCAGCTGCTTGTCAAAGTACATCCTGATTGGAATAAATTACATTGAAGCCTTCTGAACACTGGAGGGGAAACAAGGTGTTTACAGCACACCACCTTGTTGGATCAGATCCAAACCATGACACATGTCACACAAAGTTGCCCTGGTGGTGCTAAACACAGATTCCCATCCAAAAATGTGAATGCAGTGCATTAGCGTTAAAATTTGGATCATCACATTGAATAACAGCATCATCACAGCAAGGTCACAATTCTCCAATCTGTTACACTAGTTTTATGCCAGTGTAACTCCAGATTTATAGAGTTACACCTGGTAAAGCTGATGTAACAAAGTGGAGGATTGTGCCCTAAAACTAAATAACGACATTACTGGAAACAATTTTTTTTTAATGTTCAATGCAGGTCTACTCTGAAAAGAGATTCCTGCCCCCTCTCACCCCAATATGGCATCTTAGGGTGCTGTTTACAGCCACTTGGTGATGCCAGAACAGATTACAAGTGAAAGATGACATTAAAAGAAAACTAATCACTAGCTCAATGATGTCAGGGCAGGAACTGAATTTCAAGCTTTGTTGGAGTTATTTTGCACTTATCACTATTATTAAAAATTCTGCATATTGAACTTCGTTATCAGTTATGATGATGACAACATGTGAGCCAGCATAGAACCCAATTCTCTCTGCCAAGAGTAAAAATGTAATCTTCAAAATCAATAAATATAACTATACCTCTAAAGGAGCTGATCCGTTGCTTAAGAGGGTGTCATTTCCATGTGGTCCTTTTTCTGACTACATAAGCGCATTTCTACACAGCATGCATTTCATTTAATGAAATTTGACTGAAAGTCAGAAATCGAATGTCCGCAGATTTCTTTTGGCCCTTGTGAGGGAATTAAGAAGAGAGAGATCAACAAACTTGTGACCTTAGCCAGGATTTGAACTTGTGTATCAAGTAAGCATACAAACTTGATAACTCAAGTAGCCCTACAGCACCAGGAGCTTTAAAGGAAGGGGTCTTTAATCTTTGCTGCTCCATGGTATTACCTATTGTGACAAAGTTCCTCCTCTACTTTGGTGAGTCCTGCGCTTATTGGCAGATTTGTTCATCTCAGTGATCTTCCCCTCTTGTGGAACCCACAGTCTGGGTCAGCTCCTCCTGTGTCTGATCAGGAGTTGGGAGGTTTGGGGGGAACCCAGGCCCGCCCTCTACTCCAGGTTCCAGCCCAGGCCCTTTGGATCGCAGTGTCTATAGCGCCTCTTGTAACAGCTGCATGACAGCTACAACTCCCTGGGCTACTTCCCATGTGGCCTCCTCAAACACCTTCTTTATCCTCACCACAGGACCTTCCTCCTGGTGTCTGATAATGCTTGTCCTTCCTCAATCCTCTGGCATACAGTCTCTCACTGCTCAGCCCTGCCTTCTTGCTCCAGCTCCTCACACACATGCTCCTTCTCCTCTGGCTCCCCCCTGCCTGACTGGAGTGAGCTCCTTTTTAAACCCAGGTGCCCTGATTAGCCTGCCTTGATTGGCTGGAGGTGTAGAGCCAGCTAATTAAAGTAGCTCTCTCTACTGCCTTCTAGAAAGATCTTAATTGGCTCCAGGTGCCTTGATTAACCTGGAGCAACTGCCATTTGGTTACCAGGGTACTAGGGATTTATTTAGCCTGGGGCTAACATACCTGTTTCTCAGTACTTTACTGTAGCCATCTGGCCTTGTCCCATCACATAATGCAATGAATTAGTCTCTCCTCCTATTGCTCTCCATCTCAGGAGATTTCATCCTCCATTCAGAGCCTATCATCATACTCCCAGGAACATCACAAAACAGACATGACAGATGTTAATCGCATCACTTACTGCCCTGGAAGGTACTCAGCTATTACTGCAATGAGGGTGGTATAAGAACCTGTACAGAATAGATTAGAAAAAAGATACTTCACAGTGCCGTCAAGTCGACTCAATACACCTAACGTGTTTTGTAATTTCTTATTCCTGTCCTCTCTGACACGGAGCCATCATACCATGGATGTTTCTGTGTTTGCCCTTTAAATCCATAAACCATTTTTACTTTGTATGCTTGAATACAAACCAGTATAAATGATTTGTTAAGATTAAAACAATAACGGGTATGTTTGTGCTTACTCAAAAGTCCAGAAGGCTGCTAACTAGGTAACAGTTTGTCACCAGTCCTTTCAGCCTGAAGCTCAATTACTGTAGAAGAGCAAGCATTCTCAGCATTTCACCATGTCAAATAGAAGATTAATGGCAATTATCCGGCTGTCTCTTTTTGCTTCCATGCTCACTCAGACCAGTGTAATATTCAGGCTCGCCCCTACCCCTTTCTACACCCAGGGCATCATCAAAAGTTCAAATGCCCCCGTCTTCCCCCCCCCAACCAAACTCTTTTGCTTCAGCTCAGTCAAAGGGTTGCTTGCTTCATTTGCAGATAGGCAGCTGAACAAATGTACTGAGCTGTTTGCATTTAAGCAGAAAATGACACTGATTGTCACTAAATATAATGAGTGCCGTATGTACGTTTCATTGGAAACGCAAGCTCAAATTAGCCTGTCAGAATTTCACCGTACCCTGATGCCAGCTTGTCAAATGACACAATTAGCTCAAAAGAATAAAGAAAAGGTTTGTCAAAGGCATCAAGGCTTTCCTCTTGCTCAAGTCCCATCCCTTTGCTCACTACCTTTATTAAATCCAAATGCATTTCATACTTACAGTTAGGTAAATGCTGTCTATGTCTCCCCTGCACGCCCCCCCGCTCACATCCCTCCCCCCACCAATCAGTCCCCCTGTCATACTTTAAAAAACCATCAACTCTGTGAAGAGGGAAGGGAAATAACTTCCTTGAAAGCCTCAAAGTTTGGTTTTCTAAAGGTGAAGGGGATGTTTAATGGTAGATGAAATCTTATCAAAGACTGAACCCTAGTGCTGTGCAAGGAAAACAAACAACAACTGGAGAGCACAGAGTTGAAGTACAATAAATGGTGATAATCGTCTTATTTATGAGTATCTTCTTCCCAACCAAAGCACACAGGAACATAATATATCTTTTGTCACAGCTTCAGAATTCTCAGACAATAAGGAATCGAGCTCAGAATTGGTATCTGCTGCCTCAAAGGGATAGCAGCGTTGAGCACAAAAAGCAAACTCACTAAACCCAATCACATCTGAAACTGGCTTGGAGGTTGGTGACCCTGGAGTTGCAGCTAGATCTTCAAAGAAAGTAGTAAGTCTAGATGCCTTCCCAGCAGCAGCACCTTCTTCCTCTCCCAAGGAATCTCTTTAACTCCTGCCCAGTGCTCTCAACACTCAGAAGTCCCCACACAATCACCACATTCTCTTTGGATCCCTGAACACTGATCTGATCCTGGGTTAATGTACTTCCTGATATTGTTGCTTGCTCAAATGAAAATGTGGGCAATATTTCAAATACAGGAATTATTTGTCCCTGAGGTCAATATTTTCATGTTTTTCCCCTCTGACCCAGCATATTGTTGTAATGAATAATCAGTTCTATGTCTCCTTTTTCTAAGCCTGAACTACAAAGCCTCATTATAGTACTAGTGTTTAAACCAGGATATGGACTTTGTTCTGATAAACAATGTTCATGCCTTAGGTGAGAGCTGCGTCTCAGGCAAAGTCAGTGGAAGGACACACTCAAGGAAGCACAGGGAGTGCTGACCAAATGAACTGAAGCCTCTGGGATCCCCTTCTGTCCCTCCAAGCAGCCAAGAGAGGTGGAGCGGAGAAGAAAAGTTTCTTGCATTCTCTCCTATTTGCCATTGGCAAAGAGAGGGGAAATATTGCCTCAAAGTTGCAGAAAGGCACAAAAACAGTGGCAACAATGTCTTGATGTTGAATTGTGATGTTCACAATATAATGTTGCATCAACACAGGAGATCACTGTTTAGCTATGGCAAAATGTCATGGTACAAGCACTGCACTGGAGTGTCAGCATGCCACCCAGGGCTGCCTGACTCCTGGAGATAGCTGTTGAAATGCCTCTCCAGCTCTCTCAGCAGATCCCATTTCACGCAAACCTCCAACCATTTCAGACGTTAAAGTTGTACACTCTAAAAACCTGCTCAGCCAAGGAGTATAGTAAGGTCTTGTCTTGACTAGCATCTAATGCTATGATATTACGTTGTGTTATCTAGCTCAATCTAACCAGCACCTTTGTACTTTAGCACATGTTAAATTGAGCAGATTAAAGTCTAGGATCCCCCTTAGGCTTTAACTTGACCAGTTTATCATATGCTCAAGTACAATTTGCCTTGTCTTGACTAGAGTTTAGGAAGGCATTAATTAGTAGAGCTAGATAACATGAGCTTACACACTTTTAAATCCTAATCTCGGTGAAGCCTAACAGTCTACATTGCATCCTTAGTTGTGCTTGAAAATTGAGGTTGGGGTTTATAATTTGCCTTATCCCAGTTACCATCCACCCTCTCAAGCACTTTTTCTGGAGACACCCATATTCAAAGGGCTAGAGTCTAACGAAAGACAGTCCCACATCTTGGATCGGCTGTTGGTGTCTGCGCTACTGTACAGCAGTATCCTGTTACAAGAGTATCATCTAAGGGTAGCTAAACAAAAACTTTAGCAGCGCAGAGTAAGAAACAGAGGAGGAGAAGGACCTTGGAGTATTGGTTGATCACAGGATGACTATGAGCCGCCAATGTGATATGGCCATTAAAAAAGCTAATGCAGTTTTAGGATGCATCAGGCGAGGTATTTCCAGCAAAGATAAGGAGATGTTAGTACCATTATATAAGGCACTGGTGAGACCTCATCTGGAGTACTTTGTGCAGTTCTGGTGTCCCATGTTTAAGAAGGATGAATTCAAACTGGAACAGGTTCAGAGATGGGCTACTGGATGATCTCAAGAATGGAAAAAACTATCTTATGAAAGAGGAGACTCAAAGACTTGGCTTGTTTAGCCTAACCTGAAAGAAGTTTGAGGGGGG
The DNA here is from genome assembly GCF_003597395.2 of Chelonoidis abingdonii. Classification (NCBI taxonomy): domain Eukaryota; kingdom Metazoa; phylum Chordata; order Testudines; family Testudinidae; genus Chelonoidis; species Chelonoidis abingdonii. The sequence goes on from NC_133771.1 coordinate 129,942,988, forward strand.
ATATGCTTGCTCTTTGTAAATATATCAGACTGATTAATATAGGGAGGGAGAGGAATTATTTAAGTTAGTACCATGTAGACACAAACAAATGGTATAAACTGGACACGTAGAGTTTGACTTGAAAGTTAGCACGAAGGTTTCAACCATTATAGGAGAAGTTCTTGGACAGCCTTCCAAGGGAATAGTGGGGCAAAAAGACATATCTGGCGTTTAAGACTAGCTTGATAGTTTATGAAGGGATTGTTGATGATGGGATAGCTTATTTTGGCAACTGATCTTTGTTATCACAGGTAAAGTATGCCCAGTGTCCTGTGATGGGATGTAGATGGGATGGGATCTAAAGTTACTGGCAGAGAATTCTGTCCTGAGTGTTTGGCTGGTGAGTCTTGCCCACATGATCAGGGTTTAGGCTGATCGCCATAATTGGAGTCGGGAATGGAATTTTCCTCCGGTGGCAGATGGGAGGCCTGGAGGGTTTCACCTTCCTTCTGCAGCTGGGCATGGGTTCACTTGCCTGTGGATTCTATGCGCTTGAGGTCTTCAAACCCAAATTGAAGACTTCAATAACTCAGACATAGGTTAGGAGTTTGTTATAGAAGTGGATGGGTAGGATTCTGTGGCCTGCTTTGTGCAGGAGGTCAGACTAGATGATCATATTGGTCCCTTCTGACCTTAAAAAGTCTATGAGTCTATGAGTAAACAGAAGAACATAATTAATGCTCTAGCACTTAAATATTAATTAGACAGGAATGGTACATGGAAAAGTTTAAAATAAATGCTCTTGGTAGTATTATTAAATGTTAACTTTTATGCTTACTAAATCATTTTGTAGCCTGTTAAAATAGATTTGTTGTGGCCTAGGAAATGCATAATTAATATTTTTTCTAGCCATTGGTGTTTAATAATTAAATAGCTTGACAAACATTTAGATGCGAAAAGAACAAAAGTCCTTTGAAAAAGTCTAACATTTCATAAAGAACATTACTGAGTTGTCATTTTTTTAATCATTTATTTTAAAATAGCAAGCACCTTTCTGAAGTCCAGTGGGGATGGGAAAGAGGATATTTTTGGTCAACTCCTGAATTTCAAAATTTTTCCTTTTTGAATGGACAAGCTAACTACATGGAAAAGCTGAATCAATATAGAAAAACTCCCTTACAGAGTAGCTAGGTAAATCTGATTGGAGATTTTTTGTCATTATAATTATATTTAGCATCAAGCAAGAATAAGACTTTTCTTAATATTACTACTGCTTATTTAGAACTTTTCACCATGGATCTCAGAACAGTTTGAAAAGTGAGCATGCATGATTATTCCTGTTTTATAAAGAGAAACTGAGACTTAGATAGGTGAAGTGACTTGCTCAAGGGCACACAACTGGTCAGTGGCAGAGATGGGAAGAGAACCCAGGTTCCCTGCTAGTTCTTTTTATGAAAAGTATGAGAGGATTCTGGAACCTTTGAAGATGAAGGGTGAAGAAATCTATTCTTCCTTTCCAAGGTAAACACCAAAAGCGTAGCTGTCTACTGCTACTCTTTGTCTCACACAACCAAACACTCCCATCTCTCCAATCGATCACTACACTATCTTGCACTGATTTAGGTTTCCCTTGTAGTCTGTTTAAATAGCTACATGTGCATGCAATTAATATGTCTATCACCTTTTTCCGTTAATGAAAATATACTAAACAAAACAGAGTCCCTGTCCCATGGAACTTACAGTATGACTGAAAAAAATAGGAACAGAACGCAGTGGCATGTCAGTGGTGGACACAGGGTGGAACAGGTGGATTATTGGAAAGGATTTAAAACAGGAAAGGGAGAGCACTTGAGGAAGAAAACTGAGGAGCTCCTTCTTGCATAATGCATGATAAGAAAGAAGGTACCAAAGAGAAGACTCAGCACCTGTTAAAGTCAAGTTCCTATTGACAAAGGAATGACATGCAGATCAAAGTTCAAGAAGATATTTTTCCATTTGCTTATTTTACGAAGTATGAAAGCATTGCCATTTCATAGAAACCCAGAAAGAAACAATCTGAGCTCCAACAAATGCAGTGATGTGGTTATTTATGCAGGTACACTGCTGCTTTTTAATAAGCGTTTTTCATCAGAAGCAGCAGCTAAGCTGATAACTGACTAATACAATTAGTGGTGAATCATTTCCTCAAAGTTTGGTAAATAAGTATAAAGTATGTGTTACTGGGCAACATTCCTTCTGAGCAATAATGTTCTGTGTACAGAAGAAGAAGCCTGGAATTGTATGTTAATGAAAAGTTCATATACGCTACATTGTTCTCAAAAGCTCACAGAAAAAAGTCTGCAGCCTCTGGGAATATGTCAGAGGGGGTTTAAAACTACAATAGTTTTTGCCTATTGCAGCGTTCAAACAAATGGCATTTTGTAACCTATGTACAGAGTAAATATGAAGTTGCTAACAAAAAACTTCAGCTCCAGTTCAGCAAAGCCACTTAAGCATGTGAGTAGTTCCACTGAAGTCGATGAACATGCTTAGTGGATGGGGCCTTAGAGAATGAAGTATCTTTCCTCTTAATAGATAACTGTGGTTAAAAAGAATTGACAAACAATTTTACTTCAGTCCCTAAACTATCCCCTATGATACTAATATATTCTACTCCTATCAACTGCCTGGCAATACTCTCACTGGAGAGGACAGTTCTGACACACTGCTGTTCAACTTTCTTCAGAAATTTCATCTGTCATGTTTCAATCAACCAAAACATCAGCTTGTTTTAACTGCAGTCTGGAACCTAGCATTTTCTTCCCTGCTAAGATTTGGGCTGTACTGCCATCTAATGGACGTTTTGAAAGAAACTTGGAAAGTGAAGCTAGCAGGAGGTGCTGTAACATTCAAAGAGGATGAAATGGATTTGATATGCATTGTTATATGTGCTGTATCACAGACCGACCTCTGAAATAGGTGTTGCTGTATCATAATAATTAGTGAAGTAAAAAGTGCAGCATACTTAGATAAAAATGAACAGGATGTCAACCAATTAATATTCAAGTTCCATTTAGTATAAGCTAATACAATCATTTTCCACAAAATTGTATTTAATACACTAATGTCTCAGAAATCTGTGAACATATATCCAGTTTCATTTGTAGTACAGTTTGCAAACACTATTTGACCACTGAAGATTACATAATCTTCAGACTTCCCCCGACAGGTACTAAAGGCATCTCCCACAACAGGTAGTCATAAAACAATTAGTTCATTCTTCTATAGTATTTTCAAATATTGGCAAAGTGTAGCAGAGTCAAAATAAAGAGACAAAAATCCAAGGTTTCAGTGTGCAGCACTTTTCACAAATAAAACTTCCCAAAAATGCTACAAAGAAGATAAAGTTTAAAAACAATGGAAAGGATTTCAAGAACATTTTCTGGGATGTGCAATTTTTGGGCAAAATTCCTCTGACATCAGAGGAAATTCTGCATATGGATCAAACACTGAAAACACAGGAGATATTTGTAGTGCAGATGGCAGCGGAGAATTTTCCCCTCAATCTCTGTGTGGACTCCTAACAAAAGGCAAGGAGATGGTGATCTAAGCCCAAAAGTAAGTGGGAAAGTGGAATACTGGGAAGAAACGCAAGGAGGATGGTGCAGCAGGGAGGAAGTTGGGCAATCGGCTAGTTATCTTAGGTGCCTGCACACAAATGCAAGAAGCCTGGGAAAGAAGCAGGAAGAATTGAAAGTCCTGGCACAATCAAGGAGCTATGACGTGATTGGAATAATAGAGACTTGATGGGGTAACTCACATTACTGGAGCACTGTCGTGGAGGGGTATAAACTGTTCGGGAAGGACAGACAGGGGAGAAAAGGTGGAGGAGTTGCATTGTATGTAAGAAAGCAGTATGATTACTTAGAGCTCCAGTATGAAACTGGAGAAGAACCTGTTGAGAGTCTTTGGCTTCAGTTTCAAGGTGAGAGCAACAAGAGTGATGTTGTGGTGGGCATCTATTATAGACCTCTAGACCAGGAGGATGAGATAGACAAGGCTTTCTTCGGACAACTAACAGAAGTTTCCAGATCACAGGCCCTGGTTCTCATGAGGGACTTCAATCACCCTGACATCTGCTGGGAGAGCAATACAGCAGTGCACAGACAATCCAGGAAGTTTTTAAAGAGTGTTGGAGACAGCTTCCTGGTGCAAGTGCTGGAGGAACCAGTTAGGGGCCAGGCTTCTCTTGAAATACTGTTCACAAACAGGGAATAATTGGTAGGAGAAGTAGAAGTGGGTGGCAACCTGGGCAGCAGTGACCATGAGACGGTCGAGTTCAGGATCCTGACGAAAGGAGAGCAGAAGTATATGGACCCTGGACTTCAGAGAAGCAGGCTTTGACTCCCTCAGGGAACTGATGGGCAGGATCCCCTGGGAGGCTAATATGAGGGGGAAAGGAGTCCAGGAGAGCTGGCAGCAGGGGTGAAAGTGAGCCAGTATGGGCCAGTACTCCATACCGCTAAGAACTCGCACCGGCCCATACCCAGCCCATATTAAAGTGCTGCAAAAGGCAGTGCTTTAAGGATGATCCTTTGCCATGGCAGCACTTTAACGTTGCTGTGCCCCCTAACACACACATACACACACATTGGCGGGGCACAGCAACATTAAAGCGCTGCTCCAGCAAAGAACCCTGCAGTGCTTTAACGTCCCTGCCCCTTTTGCCCCTCCCCAACTGCTGATGGGCAGAGGGGGGAAACGGAGCAGCTGCCCTGGGGCTGGCGATTTAAAAGGGCCTGGGGCTCCAGACGCTGCTGCCACTACTGCAGCAGTGGCATCTGGGCTCCGGGCCCTTTAAATCAACACGGGAGTCCTGGGCAGCGTGGCCAAGGACTGGCTGGGGGATGCTAACTCCCCCCTAACTTCCTCCTTCTGCCCGAGGCCCTGCCCCTTCCGGGGGCCAGAGCCACCCTCTCTCCCCCCGTACTGGTAAATGTCCTCAGTTTCTTTCACCCCAGCTGGTTGTATTTTAAAGAAGCCTTATTGAGGGCGCAGGAACAAACCATCCCGATGTGCAGAAAGAATAGCAAATATGGCAGGTGACCAGTTTGACTTAACAGGAAATCTTTAATGAGCTTAAACACAAAAAAGAAGCTTACACAGATTACTAGGGAGTATACAAATATTGCTCAAGCCTGATTATACCCCTACATGAAGGCCAAAGCACAACTGGAGTTGCAGCTAACAAGGGATGTGAAGGGTTTCTACAGGTATATTAGCAACAAGAAGGTGGTCAGGGAAAGTGTGGGATCTTTACTGAATGGGGGAGGCAACGTAGTGACAGATGATGTGGATAAAGCTGAAGTACTCAATGCTTATTTTGCCTTGGTCTTCACAGACAAGGTCAGCTCCCAGACTGCTGCACTGGGCAGCACAGTATGGGGAGGAGGGGAACTGCCCTCAGTGGTGAAAGAACAGGTTAAAAACTATTTAGAAAAGCTGGACATGCACAAGTCCATGGGTCCGGATCTAATCCCTCCAAGGGTGCTGAGGGAGCTGGCTGATGTGATTGCAGAGCCATAGGCCATTATCTCTGAAAACTCATGGCGATCGGTGGAGTTCCCAGACAATTGGAAAAAGGCAAATATAGTGCCCATCTTTAAAACAGTGAAGAAGGAAAATCTGGGGAACTACAGACCGGTCAGGCTCACCTCAGTCCCTGGAAAAATCATGAAGCAGGTCCTCAAGAAATCCACTTTGAAGCACTTAGAGGAGAGAAACGTGATCAGGAACAGTGAACATGGATTCACCAAAACAAAGTCATGCTTGACCAACTTGATTGCCTTCTATGATGAGAACTGGCTCTGTGGATATGGGGAAAGTGGTGGATGTGATATATCTTGACTTTAGCAAAGCTTTTCGTATGGTCTCCCACAGTATTCTTGCCAGCAAGTTAAAAAAGTATGGATTGGATGAATGGACTATAAGGTGGTAGAAAGCTGGCTAGATCATCAGGCTCAACAGTAGTGATCAACGGCTCAATGTCTAGTTGGTAGCCAGTATCAAGCGAAGTGCCCCAGGGGTTGGTCCTGGGGCTGGTTTTGTTCAACATCTTCATTAATGATCTGGATGATGGGATGGATTGCACTCTCAGCAAGTTTGCAGATGACACTAAGTTGGAGGAAAAGGTAGATATGCTGGAGAGTAGGGATAGAGTCCTAGAGTGACCTAGACAAATTGGAGGATTGGGCCAAAAGAAATCTGATGAGGTTCAAGGACAAGCACAGAGTACTGCACTTAGGACAGAAGAATCCCATGCTCTGCTACAGGCTGAGGACCAACTGGCTAAGTGGCAGTTCTGCAGACCTGGGGATTACAGTGGACGAGAAGCTGGATATGAGTCAACAGTGTGCCCTTGTTGCCAAGAAAGCTAATGGCATATTGGGCTGCATTAGTAGGAGCATTGCCAGCTGATCGAAGGAAGTGATTATTCTCCTCTATTCAGCACTGCTAAGGCCACATCTGGAGTATTGCGTCCACTACCTAGGGAAGTGGTGGAATCTCTATCCTTAGAGGTTTTTGAGGCCCAGCTTGACAAAGCCCAGGCTGGGATGATTTAGTCGGGGTTGGTCCTGCTTTGAGAAGGGGGTTGGACTAGATGATCTCCTGAGGTCTCTTCTAACCCCTAACCTTCTATGATTCTAATGGTAAAAAAAAAAAATCAGAAAAAAAAAGGGGAAAAAATATTTTTGGTAGCAAGGGAAACAACTGAAAATGAAAATGTTGACACAGAGGAATATACCATAAACCAGAATCTGACAGACACCCTTATTCATCTTGGATAAGTTGTTTTTCTCCAGGTAGCCACAATGAAATCAATGAGAGAAATAAAGAAAAAAATAAATTCACAACTAAAATTCTAGGGTTTGTTTTGTTTGTTTTTTTACTTTATTATTCAAAACACTCAGTCAGTATAAGAGCTAGTGAACTGCCCTTACAAAGGGACATCTGTAACTATAGTTTTAAAATTAAGTCTGATTCTCAGAAATACAGAGCTCAGCTCTGAGAAGTTTCACACTTTCCGAGGGTCGCACCATGTGATAACTGTACCTGTAAGCATAGGTACAATTGAGTTATTAGTATGAGAGAGTCTACAAATGAGATCATGGGACTGATTTTGCTAATGTCCAAGGTAAGCTTTAGAACATTCCTAGTGTGAAATAGAGGTTTTCAGAAGTCTGAGCAGACTCAGACTGCTCTGAGTGCCAATGCCATTAATACAAGCACTGAGCCTTCTCTCCAGACAAACCTAATTCCTGAGTTCCTTAGTAAACATTCCAATCTGAGGTTTCTCTTCCAGAGCCTGGTCTCCGCACAGAACTGCTATTGATTTCAATACATGAAGCAGCTGCTGGACCCTATTCAGCCTCAGAACACCCATTCTTTTTTGACAGAGTCAAAGGAGAGAAAGAAAACTGATTATAGCAAAGGGGAAAGAGAGGTGTCATTATTATAACTACTGCCTAGAGAGAACAAGGATTACAGGGATTTTTTTCTCCAACGGTTATAATGAGGGCTGTATGAAATTCAGATGCTTTGGGAATTCAGACCACAGTATTCTTCATAGGCCCATCCAACTGTTGGACTTCTGCTTTGAGTTTCAAATTCGAATGAACACCTAACACTTTATTCAGCAACTTTGCTGAGAGAGGGTGCAAGCAGCCCTTACCTTATTGAGAGAGGTGTTTCAAGATCCAGATCTGAACTCTGCAGATCAAGTGCAGATCTAGTTCAGATTCCAAAACCATAAAGTGGTGCAGCATCACTCTAAACCAGGTCCACATCCACTCAAAAGGCTTGTGAACTTTAACAGGGACATTTCTAGGAACTTGAGCTGAGTTTTCTGTTTCCAATAAAACCCTAGAAGAGGCAAGTCTCACCTGGATTCAGATTCCACTGTAAACAGTTTGCACAGCTCTCATTATGTATGTTACATGATTTCTACAAACATTGAGGGCAAGTCTAGGTCAAGACAAAACATGAAAACTTCACACACCCTTCTCCCCAGGATCAATCTGTCTTGCTCCTTGAGGCCCTCTTCTTCCCCATTATCCCTTCCCTCTCATAGGACTCCTTGACCTCTCCAAGTTGTCTCGAACATTCTTACGCTCTGATTCTCAAAGGTATTTAGACACCTAATTCCCACTGTTTCCCATAGAAGTTAGAACCTAAATACCCTTGAGGATCTGGGCTTTAGTTTCTTAATGACTCCCTGCTGTGACTGGGTCCCTCGCACCCAGCTCTCTGTACCTGCCTTAACCCTAAAGCAGAGCTACATTGTCTCTTTAATTGAGCAAGGACTAATTAGTGTATGCAATTAAAACACAGTAACCTGGAAATGGCCTGAGACATTGCAACCAAACATACTGGGAGAAGGATAGCCTCCTTAATATAACACATGGCAAGATCTAAGGTGAAGGATACTACTTTGAATCCTTGCAGCCAAAACTCCAAGTATCAAACATGATTTCCTTCTCTTCTAATATGTTAGTTGACAATTTCCTTCAAACCTATCAACAGGGGGCTATTGCACACCAAGATATAGAGAAAGAAACCAAAAATCAAATATTTAAAAAGCCTAAAAGGTAATAAACAAAAACAGAAAAGAAAGCATGATTTGACTAAGAGTTCAACCCTCAAAGGGCCTTCATTTGAGACATTCTTTGTATGAAAGAAAACACTCTTGCCCAGCACAGCTAACTGGCTGATTATATTCAGATCAGGTGCTTTAACCAGATGTTACATATAAGCTCATCAGCATAATACATGGTTATTGTGATAATCATGTAGATATCAGATTCTGGAAGAACCAATATCTGTGAGCAAAATAGGTGCAGTGGGTGTCATTACAATTCCGACATTTACTATTTGTAGTAAGCATACTTATGTTATTTGTGGAATTTCATTCTAAGTACATGGGGTTTCTGCAGACCGTGTTGTAATGGTAAATACTGAAATACTGTGCTACAGTCAGCTGCAGTGGCTTGAGTTTCTTTTACCCTAGAGTCCACTTTGACCACTCTGGCAGCATAAAGGGGTCTTAAAGTGTCTCTAAACTGCACCTTAAGTGCGTGTAAGGACCCTCTATGCTGCCAGAGGGGTTTCAAGGGCCCTTCGGTTAAATGCAAATCAGGCCTTGAGTTTTTTAAAGACAATATAACTGCAAATATAGACTCGCACTAGCAGTCACAGCCTCCAAAGTTTGATAGTCGCTTGATAAATATCTGAGGACAACTCAGTGAAGGAAAAGGGTGACCAGTCCACACAAGCCATAGTGGCATATATAATAATAGCTGCTGTTGGAAAGGGTCAAGCAGAATTAGTTTCCAGTTAAATTTCTCCTCTGACGTAGGAATAGTTTTGGATGGTTTCATTTTCTGTATTTTCCTTGTACTCGATTAAAATCAAAGCAACAGTAACATAAATGTGCACAGTCACCATTTTAATCTAATTCCAAAGGAAAGCTGCTGCTTGACACAAAGCCCCAACTCTATTAAAGTGCTGCTTAAAAAACAAGAACAAAATATTAATAATTGCGTAAAGATAACCAGATTTCATAGATGGTGCAAACATAATAGGATGAAATTTAATAGTGAAAAGTGCAAGGTCATGCATTTAGGGTTTAATAACAAGAATTTTTGTTTTAAACTGGGGACGCATCACTTGGAAGTAACAGAGGAGGAGAAGGACCTTGGAGTATTGGTTGATTACAGGATCACTATGAGCCGCCAATGTGATATGGCTGTGAAAAAAGCTAATGCGGTCTTGGGACGCATCAGGCGAGGTATTTCCAGTAGAGATAAGGAGGTGTTAGTACCATTATACAAGGCACTAGTGAGACCTCATCTGGAATATTGTGTGCAGTTCTGGTCTCCCATGTTTAAGAAGGATAAATTTGAACTGGAACATGTACAGAGAAGGGCTACTAGGATGATCTGAGGAATGGAAAACCTGTGTTGTGAAAGGAGACTCAAAGAGCTTGGCTTGTTCAGCGTAACCAAAAGAAGTCTGAGGGGAGATATGATTGCTCTCCATAAATATATCAGAGGCATAAATACCAGGGAGGGAGAGGAATTATTTAAGCTCCGTACCAATGCGGACACAAGAACAAATGGATATAAACTGGCCATCAGGGAGTTTAGACTTGAAATTAGATGAAGGGTTCTAATCATTAAAGTGAAGTTCTGGAACAGCTTTCCAAGGGGAGCAGTGGAGGCAAAAGACATATCTGGCTTCAAGACTAAGCTTGATAAGTTTATGGAAGAGATGGTATAATGGGATAGCCTCATTTTGGCAACTAATTGATCTTTGACTATTAGTGGTAAATATACCCAACGGCCCATGATAGGACACTAGATAGGGTGGGATCGGAGTTATTACAAAGAATTCTTTCCTGGGTGTCTGGCTGGTGAGTCTTGCCCACATGCTCAGGATTTAGCTGATTGCCATATTTGGAGTTGGGAAGGAATTTTTCTCCAGGGCAAATTGGCAGAGGTCCTGGAGGTTTTTCGCCTTCCTCTGCATTGGGTCACTTGCTGGAAGATTCTCTGCACCTTGAGGTCTTTAAACCACAAGGTGAGAACTTCAATAGCTCAGACATAGGTCAGGGTTTGTTACAGGAGTGGGTAGGTGAGATTCTGTGGCCTGCGTTTTACAAGAGCTCAGACTAGAAGATCATAATGGTCCCTTCTGACCTTAAAGTCTATGAGTCTATGTCCAGACTCCAGGGCTTCTAAACATTTACTATAGCAAACAAAGAAGGGATTGAAACCCCATGATTTCTTTAGGTACTATGGAGTCATCCATAAATATTTAAAGCATGTTGGAAAAAAGCAGATGCGTCTCTGTGCGCTATGAAGCAACAGATCTTATGTGCTATGCTGGTCGGGGGGGCTGGAACTAGGAGTGCTGCAGCAGCACCCCTGGCTTGAAGTGGTTTCCATCATATATAGGGTTTACAGTTTTGTTCAATGGTGTTCAGCACCCCACTATAAAAACTGTTCCAACACCACTGATGCTGGTTTTATTTCTTTTGGCAGATCTTCATGGGCATATGTTTCTGAATGGAGCTTCCACTTCTAGCCTTTTCATAGGACAAAGCCTAACTCTGTGTAATCTCACTCACAAAAAATTCTTATAAACTCAGTGGTACTACTCGCATGTGCAAAGACTATTGCGTGAATAAGGGATACACTATCAGGCCTGGCACAGTGTTTATATTTTTGATTAGACATAGGTTGTACATATTCATTTATTTAAATAGCATTGCCTCTGGTTGTCCAATCCAAAATGCGCTTCCAGAGCCATATGTTTATTAATAGACATAACAGAGCAGAGTAATAAGTTTGCATGTGAACTAACATACTGATTCCCCTTTGTGGCACTGTGCATGCATGGATCTGAGAGAACTGAACTTCTTTTGATTGTTAAACTAAATGTTACCATCCTGGAACAGCCTGTGCTTTCTGTTTAATTCAAATTTTCTGATGCTACAAAAAATGTTGATAGAACTGAAAAAGGATTCTATTGTAACTTCTGTCAAATCCTTTAAAGTCTTCTTGCCCAATCTGGATTCTTTTTACACTTCTCAAATACATTGGGCCAGACTCACCACTGGCCTATGTTGAGTTGCATCCTTTTCGACCACTGGTGAATTTGGTTCACTCAAGAAGCAGATACATTTCCTGTCTCTTCTCTTTACTTAGGGCCTTCTGAACAAACTGAAATGCATTGCTTTGAAGTTTTTGTGCTCCGCTCTCCAATTAATCACATTTTTTGCCCTCTTTATTGATCTCAGCTTTTCTCTCTCTTTATTAATCATAACCATATGGACATGATTTATAGTGAATGCATATGAAAACTGAATGTTGGGTCCTCTGGAATAAAGCAAACTATTATCAGGCTATGCTGCCTGAAATGGAGTCAATTTTAAATCATTACTGCTACTTTTCTGACTTGTATTTCCTATGTTAAAAACTCTCATCAAGATTAAAGATGAGCATGAAGAAGAACTGAAAATGTTTTAATTGTATTCTGCTCCTAGGTTAATATGAAGGACCGCTAAGGGCAGGTATACTAGGAGAGAAGAGGTACAGTGGGTCAGGGACTTTTTGCATGACCCCTCAGACAAGCAATCCATTATACAGTAAGTGAAATGCTATACAGTAATTGTTTTGCCTGTGGTCCTTCATTTTTTTTTAAAGTATCATAATACCTGTAAAATAGCAACTCAGTGACCATTATAGAGAATTGCTACTCAGGGCACTAGACAATTCCACTACATGCTACTAATCTGAATGACACAGGAAGACTTATGCTGTTCCCCCTCAGGGAACTGAAGGATGTATGTAGACATAAAGAGACCACCCCTACAATTCAGACAATTTTGGCTTATGTTACTGTGGTAAATTTGGTGGGAATACTGTGATGCTCATTTATAAGGACATTTGAAAAAAAGTGAAATGGAAATCACTCTGTGTGCACACACACTCTAGAGCTGGTCAGGAAATGGCCTTTTTGCCAGATAAAATTTTGACTTTTTGATAAAAATTTAAAAACCAAAATATTTCAATTCAGAACTGCAGCTGCAGGGGCTCATGGCAGGAGGGGAGAAGGGTTGAAATTCAAGTGCCTTATGTTCCTAATTTCCTCTATAGATTGGGCTCCCTGGTCAGATTACACCTGCTATGATGAGAGGTTGTATCATGGGACAGCAATCAAGGTAAAATGTAACAAAAAAACTTATCTGAAGTTTTACATTGCACAGGTATAGTGGTGGCTTTAGAAAAGTCAGAAAGGTGCTTGTGACAGGAGAGGAAGGCAACCTTTGTTTTGCATTGAAACAGCATGTATGAGAAGATACAGATAGTCACTTCAAAATACTATATTTTCAGTGCAAGAAGGAACATTTAAAACTTAAAAAAAAAGGCAAATAAAAGATGCTAACTGGGCATCTGCAGAATTCTGTCCAGTCGTGACATAACAACCCTATGTACTATTAGCATTATGCTTTATACGTAAGCTTCAATTTACTTTAAAAGCTTGTTTAAAAGACTGCATTGCACAGAAAGAAAGGCATTGCTGTGCCACAGCATTCTAAGCATTTATTAACAACTGTCCACCAATGACCTCTCAGAAACTGCAAGCTGCACAACAGGCTAAAGTAGATGTGAGGGAGTGACCTCACAGCCGCTTATGTCTTGTAGCAGCCCAGGCAGGCTAGAGGCGCAGTTGGCGCTATCTCACAGTGGCCTATTGCTGGTCAGTAGCCTAGCAAACCAGAATGGAATGCACAGAGGCTTGAAGCAATGCAGCAGCCTAGAAAACTTAAGGATATAAACAGCCTACTACAGAAAGGTAAGAAGCCCTGAAGTTTATTGAGTTAAGCAAGCACCTCACAGAAACCTTTATAAAAGGGTGCTTACCCCCACTGCACTTGAAATTCAACCAGTCCAAAAGGCAAGGTGTTCTCTGTCCAGTCAGGGAGTTTTTCCTCTAAGAAAAAGAAGCTACAGAACACACGTTTGTGTTTTTTTTTTAAATGGCAGTGAGAGATGTGGGAACAGAGCCAGGAGACACCTTAATTACAAAATCCCAAACCAAAACTGAAACTCAGCCCACTTTAGTCAAGAGTTTTGTGGGTACTTGTGAGCAAACCAGGATCCAGCTTCCAGCAAAACTAGGCCAATTTACGGTGGCGTAAAAGCACACAAATCATAACCAAAAAAGAAAAAGGTTCATATGAATCCTGCCATCCAAAAGATTTCCTGTGGGCAGTCTATTACCTCTCCAAGAGGTGGAAAGGGTTTTGGTTTTGTTCTGCAACCACTCTGCCTACCAAGAGAGCTGCTTCCATCCTCCATTCTGTTATCCGGCACATACACACTTGGCTTTAACTGTGTGATGTATCTTTGACATGTTTTCTCCCCCTAATTGCCTTTATGACATCTTTGGCCAAATGCTAGGCAATTCCTTAGCACATGTGCTCGGCCTCCTCTGGCTACCAAGGATTTTTGGGAGTCAAGAACATTTTTGGTTCTTATTTTCAATGTTAATTTGCCTTTCCCACCCCAGTTTTAGCTAAGAGAAAAGGAAGGAAGATACAAGCATATGCACATATATGCATTTTTTTTTAAACAAAATCACATACAATCATACGTTTTTTATATAAAAGCTTTTTTTTTTTCCTTAAAAGGAGTTACTTAATTCCCCAAATTCACATGACTGAATTCTAAGCCTGCCGCATAAATACCAGCTGGAACATTTTACCCTTGATTACAAACACACATTTCTCTAATACATAACACTTTTCCTGGGCTTACTGTACCTCTTATAGTTATCCACAAGCTGGGCCAAATCCTCTTTAATTTCTTCCTTCCTCATAAAAAACATCAGATCTCCCACTGCACTGTGTTTGTCCCAAGTAGAAATGTTGGCTGAACTTCACATGCACTGAAGAGCTAGAGAGGGCTTGCCTCCGCCCCTCATTAAAGTTACCAGATTTCTCCTGGTGCTAGTTACCATTTGTTTAACACACCTGCCCCTCTAAGGAGATCTCTCTTGTTTCAGCCCCTCCCAGTGCGACCCCAGTCTCTGCAACTACCTTGCCAGCTGCACTGCTCCAAAAATAAGGAGAGACAGAGCCACGCTGCTGCTACAGTAAGCATTGACTGAGACTGTTAAAGCCTACTCACCTATGCTGTGTTGGAACTGGGAGCACCCCCACCACCCATCTGTAGGTCAGCATAACCAACCCTACCAGTCCTCAAAGGACCTGACCCCTCCTCTCAGCCAACCCACCTTCCCCTTACCCTCAGGCCACAGGGGAGCCCTTATTCTCAGGCTAAAGAGAAGACTCCTCACACTTGAGAGATTTATCTCTTCCCCACCCACCACAGCTCCCCTTCACAAAAATTTTAAGGTGGGGGGGGTGAACAATCTCTCCCTAAGGCATCAAGGGACCAAAGTCGCAGGGGACTCACTTCCCACAAAGCTTCAAGAAACCCAAACTCATCTCCCCCAGAGATATCAGACACACTTTCTTCAAAACTTCCTCTCCAAAGTCTCAGGGGACTAAACCTCCCCTACCCCAGAGGTCAGAGGACTGCTTCCTCAACTGATCCCCTCACCCCAAGCCACAAGGGACCCAACTTACTCCATCCCTTTAGCAGCAGGGGAAACACTCCCCTCCCTAGTTCATCAGAAGATACATGCCCAACATGATCCCCCACACAAGGCCTCATGAACCCTCTTCCCCAGAGACATGAAACGTGCTCTAATCTCAACCCCTCCCTCCTCTTCCCCAAGTGAATCTCAAAGGACCCAACATTTTTACCCCAAGCCAAAGGTACCTGCTCCCCCTACTCTGTTCACAATTCGCTATCATCTGATACCCCCCACCCTCCATGCACAACAGAACTCACCCCCACACCCACAAGCCACAGGGGATTGTCTACTTAACCTTCCCATCCCAGACTAGAGAGGAACTAAATCCATACCTGACCCCAGACCTACCCCTGTCATACCCCCACCTTCTTCAGTTGAGAAAGACATTTTCCCTCTTCCCCAGAAACTAGCCAGCTGGAGTACAAACCCACCTAAACCCTGTGGGTACGTATTTGGGGATGCTAGCTGAGAGCTAGTGCAAGTATGTCTACTCAAGTTGAGAATCATACCCCTATAGACTTAGCCACAGACTCTGGCCTAAAGAGCTTCCAGTCTGAAGACAAGCAAAAAAAAAAAGAAAGGGGCAGAGACAGTGGGAGGGGGATCTAGTTAATAACCTACATTTTTATATCATTATCATTCTATTTAAATAAAAATATGTCAACCATTCCTGCAGCCTTTACCTTATAAGCTGGTTGATATGTCGTAGGCATCACAGAAGAAATAGTTCCTGAGGAGGGAATTGAACAGGGAAATAGAAGTGGCCTTACAGATCATTTGGGGAAGGGGATTCCAGGAGGAGGGGGTGGGGTGGGGCGGAAAAAGGAGTGAAGATAGCTGTGGGAGAAAAGTAGACAAAAAGTCCGTCAAGGTTACGTAGTTGGCCAAGTAGAGGGAACAGGAAGCACTGCTGCAAGAAACAAGTCAATATGTTGGGAGAGCCAGAACCTTTATGCCCATCTTTAGTTAATTCATAGGCAGCAAGTTAGTTGGAGGGAAGTCACAGGACGTAACAGCACAAGCAGCCAGGTCAGCCTGAAGTTCACATGTAGAGTTACAGTTTCAGAAGTGTCTGCATGCCTTGAGGACCAGATTTTTTTTTTAATTAATTGGAGTTAGGTGCGTAAATACCTTAAAAAAAATCTGGCTCTTAGACACTTAAATCCCCCTGAAAGTCTGTGAGACTTACGAACTTCTGAAAATTTACACATAGTGCACATGATCAAGGCTTAAAAGACGGATTAACAGAATTACACCCATATTACCATATGCATAAGCTCATCTGTATAGTCACTCCCATGATGATAATTCAATATCTAGTCTTTCGCTGCATGCACAGAGTGGTTTTATATGTTGTTTTTAATTTACTTTGTTAACAGTGTCCCTTCATCACATGTTTATCTTTTCCCTAACAAGACTGATTGTTAATTACAGTATCTTACTATTATCCACTTCGTGCACTCAGTTTATTGGAAAATAATAAAAAAGATTGAATACACCAAATGTTCTAGGTTAAATAATTTAATCACTTTGGATAATGGCTTAATTAACTAGAAAAACAACACTGGAGAAATGTGTGCCACATTTTGATTGTCTGTCATGTGTCCAGATTTGTAATGACTTGAGATAAGTGTCCTGCTTCCCGAGAGCTAATAATGGAGAATTACTTGTCTTCTAATTCAACTTCTCTGAAGAAGATAGTCATGCCAGATTCTCACACTTCTGTCTTAGCCCCCTGGCATGAGAAAGACTGAGCTCCCCTAGATCTAAAGGACTTTTTGTTCCTAATGGTAGTGGATAGGAATCTGAGTCTCTCTGTCTACCACGGATGGTCCCATTCCATCCTGGAACCTTAACCCTTGAAAGCTTCAATACAATTCCTGATATGAATGGGAAACCAAAGCTTCCCAAAGAAAAATAAACCAAGCACAAAAAAAAAAATGAACTGACAATTGTAAAACACGAACAACAAAGTGCGCAACCCCTTCAACGGCTCCCTCCACATCATATGGGTTGGCGAGTGAGAATCCTGCAGAATGAATCTTCAGAGGAGGAGGATCACCAGGGAAGTAATGTCCCCTTTCTGAAGATACACCCAAGAATGAATTTGGACTGGGTATTCCTTAGTGGATTACCTGTGGGGTTGGCCAGAGACAATGTACACCACCCCAGCTACACGCCAAACTTTTCCATTCACAACTCTGAATTTTGAGTTCCTCTAGTGGGCTCTCCTTTCTGGGGGGTGGGGGTAGGTGATCTGTGCACAGAGGGCCTTTCCCTGATTGAGACGCTGGGAGATGACTTGGCCTTAAATTAGGAATTCAGGGTCTGGGATTAGAAGATCTTCACTTTCCTGTGAGTAATTTGCTGATATAATGTATAATCAGATAACCAAAAGCTTCCCCCCATCATCTCCAGTGCCACAAGTATGAAATATACAGGATACTAAACAGCAGGAGTGCAATCCTGGCCCCCAGTGAAGTCAATAGGACTTCTGCTATTGACTCCAACAGGTCAGAATTTCACCGCAGAGGTGTTTGCCAGAGGTGTTTAAGCTTAAGAAATGGGGTGTCCAAGTCTGCAAGCTCATCATCGTTCTCCCTAGTTCACAAAACTGCCACAACTCTTAGGTGTATATATATATATATATATATTTCATGTCTGCTTCGCTTACAAAAAATCCTTCATAGACTGCTAGGACACTGAAACATGACCAGAAGGGGGAGGCAGTGCAGCTGTTGAAGGTAAAGAATATGTTGTCAGCAAAAGAACTGCATCAGAATCTGCTTCTGAAAATAAGGCTTTGTTCTATGATCACTGGTCTTCCAATCTGAATGGCTCCATTATGCAAACTGCAGTGGATCACATCCTGAGGGTCTTCTCTCTCTGATCCTTCAGCTAGATGGGAACATCAAAGCTGGTCAGCAGGTTTCCTCAGTCCCACCAGTCCTGCTGACAAACTGGGCTGGCCAAATGAGCACAGGGCAATAGGACTGCTAATATAAGGGTCACCAAAGCTCTCGCTTGTGTTGCTTGTATTTAAGGCTAGCTCACTGTGTGTTTGTGTATAACACTGAGCATCCAAGAAGCTTGGCGTAGGAAGAGAAGGACTAGTTATTTATTTTTCTGATTCAACTTTTGTATATAATGCTATAGGTGTGAATGGCATTTATGCAGTGTGGAGGCACAGACCCTATGGAGAGCTTGACATGGTCAGAGTGTGGCAGCTAGCATGGGAAGGAAGGCATGCATAGATAAGACATAATGCTGCCAAGATGCTACTGTGAAAACCACTTTAGTAGTACCAAAGGTTGTTCTCTCTTTTTTCTTTTTCAATTAATTTTTTATGAGTAAATGTATCCAGAATAAAATAATATTTAAACTTTGTTTATAATTGAAAATCAGTGTGCTGCAAAGCAACACGTCAAAGAAAGAAATGACAATTTTACTGTTCAACAGAATTCTATCAGCTTAACAAAAACTATAACAGTACCTCTTCTAAATCTAATTGAGAGGCCTGCTCTCCTTGAACATAATGAGTAACATTCTATTTTAAGGACTCAGTGGAAAGTTCCAAAGAGACCTGAGAGTTTGCTAGTAGAAAATATTAATCATACAGTTGAATGAAGACCTAATAAAAGGTATTCTGTATGGAAGGTACAAACACATGTGGACAAATCTCAAGCCTTCATTTTGCGATAAGACAATTTGTATTCTAAAAATAACATACACTTCACTAGCTAGTATCATTTATACCATAGACGTGTTAGGAAAGGAGGATCTCATAGCCAAGACCATTGAAATGAATACATAGACTCAGCATTTAAAGTAAAGAATGAGTTGTGGCTGTCTATATAGAACTTACTAAACGCTTCTAAAATATCCTGTTCTAACATATTCTAACCTGCAAGAGACTCTTCAAAGACGGGATCTACTCTAATTGTCTGAAAGTTTGGGTCTGGGACACAGATGGGAACTTTTATCTTACTCCTCTATCATCCATTACTCTTGGTTTCATGTCTATGCTGCCCTTTATGACTGAAGCATACATACTGTCCCCATCCAACAAACTCCCCAGTCTTTCTTACTCTTCTAAATCTTTCCTTAAAATCCACTTTTTCACATCGGTGTTCTTCAATTCTACTCATAATCAGACTCTCACCCAGGAGCGGTGCCAGGGTTTTTGGCGCCCTAGGCGCAGGGCCAGCTCTAGCCATTTCACCGCCCCAAGCACGGCGGCACGCTGCGGGGGGGGCTCTGCCGCTGGCCGGTCCCGCGGCTCCGGTGGACCTCCCGCAGGCGTTCCTGTGGAGGGTCCACTGGTCCCACGGCTCCGGTGGACCTGCCACAGGCATGCCTGCGGATGCTCCACAGGAGCCAAGGGACCAGCGGACCCTCCGCAGGCACGTCGGCGGGAGGTCCACTGGAGCAGCCTGCCGCCCTCCCAAATCCTGGTGCCCTAGGCAACCACCTGGGTCGCCTAAATGGAAGCGCTGGCCCTGCTCTCACCCTCCTTCTGCTGAGCTGCTGTCCTGGGTCTTATGGTTTCTTTGTCCTAGTTAAACTTTTTTTTTTTTTCAGGAGATGGAATGCCACCTATCTAGATTTGCAAAATATCTTGTAAATTAAATGTTACATAAATGTTTTTAATAAATAATAATGTTGGATTTTACACAGAGAATGATCATAGCCTAATCTGTTGCTTATCCACCTTTGTACCAGAGTGAGAGAACTAGGGGCAGTTTAAGTCTTTTGGGGTTTCTTCTTAGAGAAATAAAGTCCACTAGAACTTTAAATCACCAGTGTATTTCCACCTTCCAAACCTTCTTTGTCCGCTCATTGCCAAAAACAGACCCCCTCCTTTGTGAAAGGAAAAATATTTTCTAGTGTCAAACCCTATCTTCTCTAATACGGGTGTGCCTTCTAACTTGACACCCAGCATCAGATGAGGGAGGAGAACTGCCAACCAAAATATAATTTCCTAGGCTACTGCATCTGAGAAACGGAAGGAGAATATTATACGAGCCACAAGCCTTCCTCTTCCTTCTACAAGCAGATTTACCACTGCCTGGGCAGAAGGATGGTAACAATATATAAAAAGGTTATAAAAAATAGTTCTGAAATTAGTTGGTTACCAGTCCAGTTCTTAGTGAACACATCCACAACAGAAAAACCACCACAACCATCACATTTGTCACTCCTTGTTGGCCATCTTAGTAGAAAGGCACTGCACTGCCATACATATGTTGGAAAAACTGGAGGATATATTCTGAGAAGAAAAATAAAATGACTGAGGGACTGGAAGGATTAATTCATAAGAAGAGATTAAGGACCTGATCCAGAGTCCATGGACATCAATGGAAGCATCCCCTATGAGGACCATGAAAGAATGAGGACATTCCTTGATAGCATCTTGTGCTGACTGTATACAAATGTTAACAAAAATGGAAGGTAAAGATTAAATGTGGCCATAAGTGCCAGGTTAAGTGACAGCTTCTCTTATAAATGAGATGCTGTCTAGCATTTTGATTATTAAAAACAAAAGAAGAGAAAACAACTACTTTGTTCACGAGACTAAACAATTACAGTCCTAAGATTTACATATACTAGAAGGCAGCATACACAGAAGTTAGCACAGAGGACTAGGAATCAGGACACTAGAATTTCATGCCCATTTTGCCCCTCACTTGCTAGGTAACCTTGGGAAAATCATTGTTTAGTTTCCGTTTGTCCCAGTTTATCCACCTATAACATGGAAGTGTTGTGAAACTTAATTAATGTTTGTAAACTGTTTGGAGAGTCTCCATTGAAAGATAAGCACAAAACATTATTATACTTTCAGCATCTTGGGAGCATCCATATTTTTTCATAAATGCACTAACAATAAATTCGGAATTACAATGACTGATCTGCTGTAACACTTAGCAAGTTCAAAATGCATATTTTAGTTCATAGAATAACTATGTACATAAGAATGCAAATCCAACTTTATGTATTGATTGTTTAACTTTGCTAACAAAAGTGGGAGATGAAGAACCTTTTCCCTGCATTCAGCTATAAATTTCTGCAGGAGCAGAGCTCCTATTACCTTTTTCAAGTTACGTTATAGTGATTAGATGTGTACAAAAACACAGAGAGAATGAAGTATGGAAGAAAGATGGTCTTGTAGTTAAGGCACTGGACTGGGCCTCAGAAGATCTGTGTTTAATTCCTTGCTCTGCCAGAGACTTCCTGTGTGACCTTGGGCAAATCATCTAATCTCTCTCAGTTCCTCATCCGTAAAATGGAACATAGGAATTGCCACACTGAGTCAGCCTCATGATTCAGCTGGTCCAGTATCCTGTCTCCAACTGGTACCAGATGTTTCAAAGGAAGGTGAAATTAACCCCACAGTAAACAGCTGTGGGATAGTTTACCAATATTAACTTCCTATTCTAATCCATAATAGTTAAAAACTGGTTTAAACCCTGAAGCATGAGGTTTTGTTTCCCTTCCAAAACTGATTTATTTTTTTAGCATTCACAGTTATAAAACCTGGATATTCTTTTAATCCAGTAAACATTCAATATCTCTGAATCTTGCTCACTTCTTGGCCTCAATGACATCTGGTGACAATGAGTTCCAAGGTCTAAACATTGAATGGAAAAATATTAAATGGGAATAACAACACTTCTTTTCTCCTTCCTTTGCTCGTCTTGTCTATTTTAATTGCAAACTTTTCAAGGCAGGAACTAGCTTTTACCATATGTATATACAGTGTGTAGCACAAAGTCTTGATCAATGTGATACAAATATATAAAAGTTTTGATACTTCTAATTGTAAGGGCAAAGAGCCAAGATCCTCCATCAGGCTATGGAGAAACTAACTGTAATGCTCTGGTCTCTGTTACATCAGTGACTCAACAAAATAATGATTAATATACTGGAATGAGTGCTACAACTGAACAGTAGAAGCTGAAGAACAGAAAATGCTTGTTTCATATGTAGTCCTATTGTTGCAGCACTATTTCAACAAGAAAGTTTGTCATCAGAAAATATCAGCCAGCCAGGCAGGAAGCAACTCAGAGCCTGTCATATTTGTCTAAAAATGGAAAACAATTAAAATCATAATGATTTCGCATTACTAGAAATATTGGGGCCTTCCTAAACGTGGCACTGCACTAGGGTATAGTGTCCCTTTGACCTTTTCTCCTCAAACCCATCAATACTAGTTGTTTTCAATCTGTGGTCCGCAAACGATGTCTAAGGGGGTCTGCAAAAGGTTGTCATTACATAGAACGGTGGTTTTCAACCTCTGAGCCGCGGACCCCTGGAGGGGGTACAGACTATGTCTAAGATTTCCAAAGGGGTCTGTGCTTCCATTCCAAATGTTTCGGGGTCTGTAAATGAAAAAAAGTTAAAAAGCTCTGCTCTACACAGTTAATTGTACATGTGTAGTCACTAAAGCTGCCAGGTGAGCTCTATGGAAAATGTTACATCTAATGTGAAATATTGCAGTGCCTAGCCTGGCCCACGTTTACTAATACATCGATTTGGTGAAATAAAGTTTAAAAACAAATCACAGATGAAAAATGATCTAAATAGTCTTTCATTCCTGCCAAGTTAGAGATGGGCTTGTACTAAACCCCATGATCCAAACATCCTTGAATTATGCTTGTGAATATTGCACTCTATATGATTTTATGAAAATGTGCTAATTAACTGGAATATGCTTCATGCAAAAGGTTTCTTGTAAGGTATCATTACAAAGCTTATAATCTACTGAGTGGGATCATTCTATTTGTATAAATGTACCACTCTTGTATCTAAACCTAGAAATATGAAATATAACTCTGAGGGCCTATTGTAATTATGCAAAGTGTGGGCCATTAATGGTGGTTTGGAATCTTGATGACTCCCATTACCAGGACAAGTTGATGCGATCGCTCTGTACCTGTGAGGCCTTCCTGTATCCATGTGTGCTGGCAAGGAGTAATGAAGTCTTACAGTAACATGTGATCATGTCACCTCAACTGGAATCCATCTTAAATATGCTTTTCCTGAGAGGGGGTGGGGTGGAACCGAGAGGGACAAAGGATTCCCACTTATGCAAATGATAATAATGGGTGAACAAAACAAAGTGGGAGCATCATGAAGAATCTACTAGCACCACCTGAGCTGAACAAGAGCTGTACCAGGTGAATGAATTGTGCCAGGTTGAGGGCGTCAGTTGAGGAACAGACTTACTGAAGCATCTCTAAGGGTGAGATTATCTGTATTCAGTTTGATTAGACATAGATTTGCATGTTTTATTTTATTTTGCTTGGTGACTTACTTTGTTCTGTCTGTTACCACTTGGAACCACTTAAATCCTACTTTCTGTATTTAATAAAATCACTTCTTACTTATTAATTAACTCAGAGTATGTGTGAATACCTGGGTGGGCAAAGAGCTGTGCATATCTCTCTGTCAGTGTTATAGAGGGCGAACAATTCAAGAGTTTACGCTGTATAAGCTTTGTGCAGGGTAAAACAGATTTATTTGGGTTTAGACCCCATTGGAAGCTGACTATCTGAATGTTAAAGACAAGAACACTTCTGTAAGCTGCTTTCAGGTAAGCCTACAGCTGTTAGAGGATGTGATTCAGACCTGGGTCTGTGTTGGAGCAGACGGGCGTGTCTGGCTCAGCAAGACAGGGTCCCGAGCTGGCAGGGAAAGCAGGGGCAAAGGTAGTCTTGGCACACCAGGTATCAGCTCCCAAAGGGGCTTCTGTGATCCAACCCATCACAATCCTAAAATGCAGATATCCATCTAAACTTTGTTCTTGGGCCTGAGTCAAAGGCTGACCTGTAAAAAGAGAAGGTAGATGTGCTCTTCCAAACTCTACTCATTGCAGATGCCAAAAGGAGAGGCTGCACTCTGCAGATTGCGCATATGTTCAAAGTTTGATCAGACATGGTCTCTGAGCCTCTTGGGTTTAGTTTCACTTTAGTGGGATTCAAATGCACCCAGAGGCTTTATCAGCCTCCTGGGCTTGGTTCTCTCTCAGGGTACTTCTATGCTGCACAGAGGTTTTAGTCTGACACCTCCACCCCCGACCATCCATATAAAAAAAAACCTGTGACCCAGCTTTAAGTTCAGGTTATCTTACCCCACTGGGGATGCAGGTTAGACTTCAGTCTAGAACCTGCCCCTTTGCAGTGAGAATGTGGTTAAATTACTCAAGTTCTGACAGTCCTCCAGTATCTTTCCCAGATTGGACAACTGACAACTAACTGGAAAAGAACTATAGAATATGCCTGTAGACACAAATTGGCCACTACAGTGGGGATACTCATGTCTGGGCTGAATTTATCTGGCTGCTCAGACCCAGGGACAAGTCAGGAGTTATTTAGCTGTGCAATGTAGACATAGCCTGGGTGGAATGTGAAATGTCCCCTTAGGCTCCTGGGTTTGGGCACCTTTTTGATTGGGGAAAATAATTAGTATGAGTACTCTCCCTCTTGTTGCCTGGCAACAAAATGAGCTGTTACTGGCAGTGAAATAGTTAAAGTTGACACTTAAAATATCCTCACTGGCATCTGAATTTTGAAATGAACGGGGCAATACACACTTCTGAGCTATCTTTTCAGGCACTCTGCAAATTCAGGTAGACATTGCTGCTTCACATATACTTGGTTTGTGTTTTCAAGGGATTTTGTTTTGTTTTGTTTTTTGCAAAGTAACAGCTAGAGGTTTATTTTTCTAAAATGGAAGCTGAGATTCTGTAGAACAAGAAGGCTTCCAGGAGATGTGCCAGTATGCCATACTACTGTATACCAGACCAAATCAATTCCTGAATGCATTACTTGCTAGAAAGTCTTTGCACACAATGATATAAATAGATCTTATTTAGAAGCTGCAGCTTTCATTTACTTGAATAGCTTTTAGTTGTGAGTTCCATCTTGGGAGTTTAATAAATAACCTCTGCCACTTGCATAATAAAGTTCCATGACTAAGCGAGGGCAGCTTCTATTGAAAGCTGCATGGAAAAGGCACAGCTACTTAAACGATTGCTATTACTAATGCAGGGCATTTTCTAGATAGTATACAGTAATCTCTCTATAAATATACAGAATACCAAACCATGATAATTTGTGTAAAGAAAATGGCATGCATTTCTATTTCTGACATTGCATTATTATACTTAATTCTGAGACTCAACATCAGTTTTTCATATTTGGATTTCATTTGCATGGTTTCAAGGTGTCAAGTATACATTCAAGGCATCTACGATTTATCTTCCTACACGTTCTTCTGAATTGTCTGAAGTTGGTTCATTATCTTCAGGTGATAAGAATGTCTTCAGCCTCTCCCATAACTTTCTAAAAACAAAACAAGAAAAAAAAACAAAACACACAATCAGTACACTAAGTGAGGAGAAAGCACAGGGTAACAGTGTCACAGAAAACATCTTTGACAGAAGAGCAACCCCTCTATGAACTCTTCCATTGTCAGCAATAAAAAAGGAAAGAAAGGTTATTTTCCTGTACAGTAACTGGAGTTCTTTGAGATATGTGGTCCCTATCTGTATTCCATTTAAGGTATGCATGTGCTCCATATACTGAGATGGAAGATCTTTGCTAGCAGTGTCCATTGGTCTGTGCTTGCATCCCTCTACTCCTCATGCTTTGAACTGAACACTTAAGTGGCAGTGTGGCCTCTCCAGTTACTTTTCTACTGTGAATGGCTGTAGGATAAGGCTCCACAGGAGAGGAGCAGGAGAATGGGTGGTGGAATACAAATAGGGACCACACATGCTGAAGAATTCCATTTACTGTAGAGATAAGGAGAGGTCATTTACCTTGTGTAGTAACTGGAGTTCTTTGAGATGTGTGGTCCCTATGAGTGCTCCACTTCAGAACATGCTTGCACCCATGCACGCTTGATCAGAGATTTTCATCAGTAGCGTCTGTGAATCTGTGCCTATGACCTGCATATCCTTGTGCTGCTGTGCAAGGATATACAGGGGAAGTGGACCTGCTGCTGCTCCAGTTCCTTCTCAACCAATAAGTCCAGAGAGAAAGACTTTGAGGCAGAAGGGAAAGAAGATAGGGAGTGGAGCACTCACAGGGGCAAAGTTTCTTGAAGAACTCCAGTTACTGTACAAGATATGTATCCTCTCCTCCTTCTTTGAGTTATTGTCCCTGTACGTGCCTCACTTGATTCCCATGCAGTACCTCAATACTGAGGAGGGTACTGAGGAGGTAGATTCCCTGCAGACTGTAGAACAGCATCACCGAAAGTTGTGTTGGCTCTGAAAGCAAGTGTGAGAGAGTAGTGCTGGAAAAAGATGTGCACTGAAGATCAGGTAGCAAATGCTTGAGATGGATGCTTTTTAGTAGGGCCACAAAGGTTCACTGGACCCTAGTAGAACAAGAAATCACTCTGGGAGAGGGATGCACCCTCAAGACATTGTAACAGGTAACAAAACCCACTTAGACAGTCTTTGAGTGGAGATCAGACCAGATTTTTTCTGTGATCAAGATGAAAAGTCTAGGACAAGCTCTAAAGTGCTTAGTCCTGTCAAGGTAAAAAGCAAGCGCTCTTCTGACACCTAGTGTATGAAGGGTTGCTTCTTCTCTCACAGAGAGAGGCTTGGGATAAAACACGATGAATGTCCTGGTGAATAAGGAATTCTGAAGAAATTTTAGGTATGAAATGAAGATAGGGATGCAATATCAGCTTGTCACAATAGAACACCATGCATGGTGGGTCAGCCATAAAGGCTCCCAGCTCTCCAACCCTCCTGGCTGAGGTAATGGCTGTTAGGAATGAGGTCTTGAGGGACAAACAAAGATGGGAACAACTGCCCAGAGGCTCAAACAGTGGTTTACTCATCCTATTAAGAATAAAATTGAGGCCCCATGGTGAGTAGGTTCTTTGACAGGAGAAAAAAGGTTGAACAGGCCTTTAGCAAACCTCATGGTAGTCAGATGAGCAAAGACTGAAAAATGTTCAATGAGGAGATGAAAAGCTGTAAAGGCAGCCCAGTGAACTTGGATTCAGCTCAGTGACAATCCTGTGGTTTTTAAATTCAGTAGGTAATTCAGAATATGTGATAGACAAGACTCAAGAGGAGGTGCAGACTGATGGCTGCACCAAACTTGAAACTGTTTCCACTTCTGCAGGCAGGTTTTCCTCATAGTAGATTTCCTGCTATAGAGCAGTACTGTTTATATCTCTGCTGAGCAAGCCTGTTCTGTGCCAGTGAGCCATCTAGTAGCCAAGCCTTGAGGTAAAGAACTGAGAGGCTGGGTTGGTGAAGAATCTCAACTCCTGGGTAACGAGATCCAATGAAGGTGGAGAGGTGGCTGCAGAGCCAGACAAATCAGCTCTGGGAACCACACCTGTCTTGGTACAACAGCGCTATGAGGATGGTTGCTAATTTCTCCTGTTTCAGCTTGTTCAGGACCTTGCTAAGAGATGGCTTTGGAGATCAGCATATAGCAATATATGAGGCCTAGAAGTGACTAGGGCATCTCCCATTGAGTTGCAGCCATGCCCCCACCACCAGCAGAGTCATCTGCACTTTGCATAGGACGGTGTTGGAAGAGATGTGTCTCCAAGTGACCCCAGGTAAGACATATCCTTCAGAATATCGCATTGTTCAGCTCCTGCTCATGGCTTAGGCAGAAATGCCTGCTCAGGGATTCCACTATTGTTGTCTGCAATCTTGGCAGATAAACCACAGAGATCAGGATGCGGTGAGATACGCACAAGTTCCATAGTGTTATGGACTCTGTGCATAAAGACTGGGGTCTTGCTCCTCCTCATTGATTGATATAATATATTGCTGCTCTGTTGTCCAGCATTATTCTGATTGGGTGGCTCCTGATATGGGAAGCGATGACAGTGAAATTGACTACTCTGAGCTCTAATACATTGATGTGGGGGTTGCCTCCTGGCGAGCCTATTTGTTGTGAGCTGTGAAGTCCTGAAAGAGTGCACCCCAGCCTAGTAGAGAGACGTCTGTGGTGATCTTTACAGGGGGGAAGCTGTGAGAACAGAACTCCCACATATACCTTTTGAGGATCTTTCCATCAACTGAGGGAGTTGAGGACCCGCTGAGGTATGGACACCTGCTTAAGTACGCAGTTACAGGTATAAACAGTTCTCAGCCAGGCTTGAAGACACTAAGAGTGTAGTTGCTCAGGATGTTACAAATGTATAAGCTGCCATATGGTCACGGGCCCAGGAGTTGCAGCCGACCTCTTACTGTAGTTTTTGGGTTTTGGTGTATTGTAGAGATGAGGCTGAACACAATGTTAAACCTGTGGGTGGGGAAGTATGCTTTGTGGTAATGGAGTCCAGAATAGCCCTGATGAAGTCTGTTCCTTGCATGGGTATGAATGCAGACTTCGGTGTGCTGAGGCAGAGGCACAAGAGACGGGGCTTTGCTGGTTGCTGCCTGCACCTCAAGAAATGAGCAACCCTTCAGAAGCCAGTCGTCCAAGAGGGAAAAAGAATTATTCCCATCTGACAGAGATGGGCTGCGCCTGCTGATAGGACTTTGGTAAAGTCCCTTGTGGCACTTGAGAGGCTGAAGGATGGGATGTGATATTAGTAGTAGTCCCTGCCAGCCAGGAAACATAGGAAATGTGTGTGAGGGGGGTGCATAGCTATGTGTAAATAACTGTCCTGAAGGTCAGGGGAGTTAAACCAATCTCCGGGGATCCAGAGAAGGAATTATCACTGGTAGGGTCACTATCCTGAAACACTGAAAGCAGACAAAGGTGTTCTAAGTCCCTAGATCCAGAATCAGTCTCCAAGAGATGTTTATCTTGGGCACCAGGAAGTATTGGAAATAGAACCCTTTCTCAATGAAATCCAGAGGAAGAGGTTTGATTCCAAGTCCTTGCATACAACTGAAATCAAACTAACAAGCCTGTAGCTTTGTGGATTACTTTTTCCCCCTTTCTTAAAAACAGGAACTATAGCAATTCTCCAGTCATAGGGTATAGCCCCGAGTTTAGATTAATTAACAATCCTTGCTATTGGTCTTGCAAGTTCAAGTGCCAGTTCCTTTAATATTCTTGGATGGAGATAATCTGGTCCTCTTGATTTAATCCCATTAAACTGTTTGAGTTTGACTTCCACCTAAGATGTAGTCATTTCTACTTCCGTATCCTCATTCCCATTAGCCACACTGCCACTACCCCTAAAATCTTAATTAGCCTTATTAAAAACTGAAGCAAAGTATTAGTTTCGGCATTGGGCCATCCTAGATTATCTTTAATTTCCACCCCATCCTCAGTGTTTAGCAGTCCCACTTCTTCTTTCCTTGTTTTCTTTATATGGCTATATAATCTTTTACTATTGGTTTTAATTTCCTTTGCAACGTCCATCTCTGGCTTTTGGCTGTTCTCACTTTATCCCTACACTTTCTGACCTCCAAGAGGTAGCTTTCCTTGCTGATCCGTCCAATGCTCCATTCTGTGTAGGCTTTATGCTTTCTCTTAATCACCTGTTTGAGATGCTTGCTCATCCAAGTTGGTCTGCAGCCTTTCGCTATGAATTTTCCCCCCTTGCTTGGGATGCAGGCTTCAGATCTTTTCTGCAACTTTGACTTAAAGTAATTCCAAGCATCCTCCACATTCAGATCCTTTAGTTTTTCAGTCCAGTCCACTTCCCTTACTAATTCCCTTAATTTTTTAAAGTCTGCACTTTTGAAATCAAGGACCTTCAGTACAGATCTATTTTTGTTTATTCCACAATTTAGTTTAAACTAAATTAGCTCATGATCCCTAGAACCAAGGTTATCCCCATAGCCATATTTTATATGAGGTCCTCACTACTCACCTATATCAAATCTAAAATGGCATCACCTCTCTTTGGTGTAGCAACTCTTTGGAGAAGAAATCAGTCAGCTATCACATCCAAGAAAATCTGGACCCTTCCATGTTGCTGTCATCCCAACAATATCTGGTTTCACATTCTGTACCAGTGGTTCTAGTTCCTCCATTTTGTTACCCAGCCTCCATAGCTGCTTCTGCTTGGCTTCGCCCACATTCCTACCCAATTGGATACAGTCATTCTACTGCCAGTATCACCTACCTGACTGTTAGCTCACTGATATTGGCACTATCTTTTTTCTTAACATCCATTCCCCTACCCACTGCTGTTCCTTTCTCCATTGTTGTATCCTTTCTTACCTGATTTTCCTCCCACTCAATCTTACTATCAGGTATGGAGATTATATGTGCATCACCCAGCTATCTTCCCTGAGTTCCTAGTTAAAGCTCTTTTAATCAGTTGTGCAAACCTTCATCCTATAAGTCTATTTCCCTCACTGCTCAGGTGGAGTCCATCTTATGAGACCACTCCTCTGTCCATGGATGTCTCCCAGTGGTCAAACATCCCAAAGCCCTCCTTATAACATCACTGCCTGAGCCATGTGTTGATCATCATAATCTTGTCTCACCTTTGTTCTCCTCCTCTAGGGACAGGGAGAAGAATCCCATTGAAGATCTATTTCCTTAACCATCTTCACCAGCCTGGCATAGTCTTCCCCAGCCTGGCAAGAATCTAGCTGTATCCTTTGTTCATCCAGCTGTATCATTTGTGAAGGACAATCAGTGGATTCGTTCCTACTGCCTCTGACTCAGGCGTACATCCCATATCTTAGCTCCTGGCAGCCAGTATACTCTTCTGTTCTCCAGATCCAAATAGTGCCAGCACTGGTGGCCAGTGAGAGCTCAGTAACTACATTGGTACCGGAAGCCAAGACTTCAGTGGAAGATAAATTGGTTATGGAGGATAGGTTAGTACTGGCTGAAAATCCCTCTCAGCACCACTAAACGGAGCTACTTCAAAAGGTCTGAGTGGAGCCAGAAACCACATCGGTACCAGAGGCTGAAACATCATTGCAAAGTGTGGTATGACCAGAGGGTCAATCGAATCTGGAAGGTAAGTCAATACCAGCAGGAAATGTGTCTTGATATCCCTCAGCAAAGATGAATGAGGTTCAATTAGGACTGAAGGTCCTCATGGGAAAGGAGCCTGGATGGTACCAGGGAGTCTGGATAGGGACTGGTCTCAAGTTGCAGTGGGGGAGGCTTAGGTTGGATATTAGGAAAAACGTTTTCACTAGGAGGGTGATGAAGCACTGGAATGGGTTACCTAGGGAGATGGTGGAATCTCCTTCCTTAGAGGTTTTTAATGTCAGGCTTGACAAAGCCCTGGCTGGGATGATTTAGTTGGGGATTGGGCCTGCTTTGAACAGGGGGTTGGACTAGATGACCTCCTGAGGTCCCTCCCAACCCTGATAATCTATGATTCTATGATCCTCAGAAGTCAGAACACTGTGGGTACTGAAGACTGTCCTGATGTGAGGTCCATGTGCTCAACCCAACAGCCTACAGAAGATAGTACTGAAAAATTTTTTGCCTTGATTTCAGAAAATCCTTGTGCTCTGAAGGCACTGAGTCCAGTGCTGATTCCGATGCTGTTTCAGGAGGACTGCTCTGCTGAAGGATGTGTCTGCTATAGAAGTTTGTATCATGACATAATGACAGTTTTACAAAACTCTGCATGGAGTCTCATGCTGCAGATCCCCAGAAGAGGGACATCTCAAATTAAGCTACAGATGCAGCCTGGTTTCTAGTCAAGAGGAGCCTCAAACCTTGTGGGAGAAAGGTCACTATTAGCTTACAACAAAGCAAGATGCAGCCCAAACTCCATTCGAAAAGTCTTTGTGTGGGGATTATTTCTCCTCTCTTACACTCAGCAAAGGAGACAAAGCGTTCAGGAGATTTCCTGAAGGGTTTTGTCCTTTGCAGGTAGAATGCCAGGGCTCAGTGGTGTAGTTTCCTGCCTTCTCTGGTAGCATGTGGCTTTGAATAGAAAATTGGTGAGTGTATGACCAGGTTTAAAGAAATTCTGAGATTATTTTTGAATGAATTTTGGGTGCAACCTCATGGAAACTTTATCCTTGTGGAATTCCACATTTAGGTCCACTATAAGGGCCCCCAGCTCACTTACTGTTCTGACTGAGGTGACTGCAACCAGAAAGTCAACCTTCATAGATAGATGAGCAAAGGCATACGATGCTAAAGGTCTGAATGGAGAGTTCATTAATGCCAATAGGTCAAGGTTGAGGTCCCGTATTGGGGTAAACATTAGTAGTGGAGGAAAGAGTCTGATAAGTCCCAACAGAAACTAGTAGTAGGATGGGCAAAGACCATATGGCTGTCCACTGGAGCGTGAAAGGCTGTAACAGCTGCCAAGTGCACCTGCGAGGAACTGAGAGACAACTCCAATATTTTTAGAAGGAGGAGGTAGTCTATAATAGTAGGGATCTCAGCATCCTCTGTAGGTATCCCACAATGCTGGCACCAGGTAGAAAATCTTTTCCGTGCTGTGTGAGATATATTTGAATGAATTGAGCAGAGGGTTGAATCTGTTTATGTGACTTTGCAGTTATAGTTTCTTAAGCAGTTGCTTATGTTGACTCTGTTGTTATATAGTGGTTACTATGTTTTTCTTCTCTCTCTGCAGTATAAGACTTAGTCAGCCATGATGGCTCAAACCATGTGTACATGGATGTGTTTCTAATTAGGGACTTGTGCTATATCTGCCATACAGAACAACTGGCGATGAAGATTTCAAGAACATTCTATGCATCAAATTAGCAAAACAATCTCTGACATTGCTTGCAGCCCCTGGGTGGGGAGAGGCGTCTGCTATTACTGAATACTCCAAAGTACTAAACTAACAGCAGCAAGGTCAAATGGAAGGCTGTATTGGAAATATGGAGGTCTTCAACACTGCCATGGAGGACTAGCTCACATATGGAGAGAGTCTGGAGCAGTAGTCTGAAGTAAATGAGCTTACACCAGAAAAACGTAGCAGCTTTACTGTGTGTGTTAAGAGGAAAAACGTAACAGTTTAATATGCAGTCTGATTGCCCCAGAGAAACCAGCAAGCAAAACCCCTTTAAAGAGATAATGCAAACTGTTCAAAAGCACTTGGAACCCAAGCCCCTGATTATAGCACAAAGGTTCAGGTTTCATAAGAGGAATCAACTTGAAGGTGAATCTATTTCTGCCTTTGTGAAAGAGTTAAAAAGATTATCACCACACAGTGCTTTTAAGGATGCGCTTAACGAAGCCCTAAGTGACATCTGTGTGTGGACTGCTTAATGAAAGCACACAGAAGAGGCTCTTAACTGAGGAAAATCTTATCTTTAAACATGAAGTAGAAATTGAAGTAACGCTGAAAACTGCAGCAAGGGATGCAATAGAATTGCATACCACAACTAAAACAGAAGTAGGAATGCATAAACTATCTGCAACCCAAGACAACATCTGGTCCACTCAGCAGACAGACATGTTACTGGTGCAGAAAAGGGTTTCACTCTCCTTGCTGATTCAAAGATGAATATTGCAGAAGCTGTAATATAAAAGATCCTATCCAAGCTGTTTGTCGCACTAAGATAAATATGGAAGAGACCAAAGATGGGAATTGAAATGGACTATCAATGTACAGTCTGTAGATAGAGGCAATAGTGACACAAAGTGAGAGTGGACTAGCCAGCCTAAATATATATAGTCTGATCAAAATGACAAGTCAGCAATCTGGTTGACACCCTGGGTGGTGGGAGAAATGCTCAAACAGGTTAGAGACACTGCGGCCATCTCACATTTGGAATATGGAAACTTTTAAAAATAGCAAACTGAAGGGGACATTAATGTTGCTGAAAAGATAGTGCCAACTGGAGTGATGCAAGTGAGTGTGGAGTACAACAATAAGCACTGTTTATTAGACTTATGTCATTGAGAAGGGGGGACCAGCCCTGTGAGGCTGTGAATGGTTACACAATGATTCCTCTGGATTGGAAATCTATAAAGATGCTGCAGTCACTTTCAGAAGACCTCACTAAAACAGCTGAACAACAGCTGGAAGGGATACTATGTCAGGCATTGGGAGCCTTCAAGAAGGCCATAGGAACTCAAACACGTGAAGGCTAAAATAATCCTAGCTGTGAAGTGCAGCCCAA
Source organism: Chelonoidis abingdonii (assembly GCF_003597395.2). NCBI lineage: Eukaryota > Metazoa > Chordata > Testudines > Testudinidae > Chelonoidis > Chelonoidis abingdonii. The sequence goes on from NC_133771.1 coordinate 129,977,192, forward strand.
GCTCGACCTGTCCCTTACAGCAATGGTTTTCAAGCTTTTTTCATTTGTGGACCCCTAAAAAATTTTGAATGGAGGTGAGAACCCCTTTGGAAATCTTAGACGTAGTCTGCGGACCCACAGGAGTCCACGGACCGCAGATTGAAAACTACTGTTCTATGGTAACGGCAACTTTTCACAGACCCCTTAAACAGTCTGAGGACCCCTTGGGGTTCGCTGACCACCAGTTGAACACCATTGCCTTACAGTACCTACTTGAAGGTAGATGCTGAATTGGAACATCTGGAAAGGGAGGGCATACTTTCAAAAGTGGCCTAGAGAGCAAGTAGAGAACTCCTATCGTTCCAAATGTAAAAAACATGATGCAGTAAGGGTATGTGGAGATTTTAAGGTCACCATAAACCCTGTACTGACCATGGAAAAATGCCCCCTGCCTTGAACTGACATTTTTGCTACACTGGCAGGGCAATTCTTTAGCAAAATGGGTTTGTCACAGGCCTGCCTATGAATGGAATTGAAGGAGAGTCTGAGGCAAACCTCACGATTAAAAGAGTATGTATCAGTACCACAGGCTATTGTTTGGTATTGCTTCAGCTCCTGCTATATGGCAATGGGCAATGGACCAGATTTTGCAAGCTATTCTGAGAACAGAGTGTATTTGGATGACATTACTGTGACCGGTGGAAGTGAAGATCATCATTTGGGAACCCTGAAAAGCATATTAAAACATCTAGAAGAATATGGATTGCAAGCCAATCACATAAAATGTGAATATTTCAAGGACTCGATAGCTTACAGTGAGCACGTCATTGATGCATAAGGCCTACATAAATCTCAGGAGATGATAAAAGCAGTTCTGAAAGCGCCACTGCCAAAGGATGTGTCACAACTTAGATCATTTCCAGGATTTATCAATTACTATAGCCATTTTGTACCAGACATAGCAACTGTATTGCATCTACTTAACTGTTTACTGCAAACTGGTCAAAAATGGGTATGGTCATGTCAGTGTCAAAAAAGCTTTCCTGGAAGCAAAGCAATAGGTCACTTGAGAAAGTGTGCTTACATACCTTAACCCATCCTTGCCTATCAAGTTAGCATGTGAAGCTTCATCCCATGGAATTGGGGTGGTTTTATCGCACTCCGTGCCAGATGGCAGTGAGAGATCCATAGCATTTGACTTAACATCTCTCCCAGCAGCAGAACATAACTATGCACAAATAGACACGGAGGATTTAAGTTTGGTATGGAGTGTGAAGAAATTCAACTAGTATCTATATGGGAGGAAATTCACCTTTGTCACCAACCACCGACCATTAATGGCAATCCTTCATCCGAGGAATGGAGCTTCTTTGACAACAGCAGCATGAATGCAATGCTGTGCTCTCTTCTTAGCTGGTTACGTCTACAACATCAAATTCAAAAGAAAAGAAGTGCACGCAAATACAGATGGGCTCCCCTGCCTGCCCATGCCAATTGAAGGGTGACCTGTAGTAGAGACAGAATCTATCAAATTTGTCAATTTGTTGCAGACCAAGTGCTCCTTAGTGTCTTGCAGAAACTAAGAGGGATCCCACACTAGGTCAGGTTTATGAAGCCAACTTTGAAGAGCTTTAAATATAGTGATTGCCGTAAGCTGGCACCCTTTTCCATACGCAAAGGTGAGCTTACCATACATCAAGGGTATGTCATGAGGGGAATTTGTGTTATTATTCCTAATAAATTGTGCACAAGAGTATTAGATGAGATTCATGTAGGTCTGTTAGGGGTAGTAAAAATGATGGCACTCACCAGTTTTGTATGGAGGCCAGGGATAGACCAAGAAATAGAGCAGTTTGCTAAAGAATGTTTGGGATGCCAACACGTACAGTGCATGCCTAAACCAGCACCACTACACCCTTGGGAATGGCTACCAGCTCCCTGGTAATGTCTTCATTTTGATTTTGCCACTCCATTTTTGGGTATGATGTATTTAGTAGTTGTAGATACCCATTCCGAATGGCTGGAAGTTTTTTCCATGAAAACCACCACAGCTGCACAGACAGTATAAAACTTCAACAGTTGTTTGCAAGAACTGGACCACCAGAACAAGTTGTGAGTGACAAGGGTCTTCTGCTTAGTTCAGAAGAATGTGCGCAGTTCATAAAGAAAAATGTTATTAGATATATTACCTCTCCACCTTACTATCCAGCTATAAATGGCTTTGTTGAAAGGTTTATATACATTTTTAAGCAAGCCCTGCAATCCATGGCAGATGAGAAGGGGTCACTACAGCGAAAGCTGGAACACGTTTTGGTAGCATATCAAGATGCAACATATGCCAATGCTGTTTATGGGCCAAAATCTCAGGTCACACTTGGGCTTATTAAAGTCAGATATAAGCCAGAAATAATCAAATAAGTCAAGAGATGGTGAGAGGGACCAGTGAACCTCATCAGCTACAAGTGGGTCAAACGGTACTGGTTCACAATTATTGGGGACCCAGTACATGGTTTTCATCAACTGTTAGTGCACAAGTGAATCCTTTGTCCTATACAGTACAAGTGGCACCAAATATGTTTTGGCACTGGCACACTAACCAATCGTGAGATTCGTGGGTGACTATGTCTGACAAAGAAAGCAAAATTCAGGGAGCTGCTGAATTTGTGTCCCAGCTTGATGCAACAACCAGTAACATGATACCAGAAAGCAGCTGTGCTGAACAATCAATATCATCTGAGGGACCATATGAGTCAGACATTGCTGCAGACACCCCACTTCCTCAAGGGAGTGTTCAAAATGTTGGCAGACATTATCCAGAAAGAAAACACACGCCACCTGAAAGATCTGATTTGTAATTGGACCTCAGGTTGTTCTGCCACAAGTACTTCTGACAGCATTGTGCCCATTATATTGTGGGGAGAAGACAGATGTGATATCTTTGAATGTATCAAGCAGATGTTGAATCTGCTTATGTGCATTTTGCAGTTATAGTTTATTAAGCAGTTGCTTATGTTGACTCTGTTGGTAGACAGTGGTTACTGTGTTTTTCTTCTCTCTCTCTCTGCAATACAAAAGTCAGCCAGCCATCATGGCTTCAGCCATGTGTACGGTATTCGTGCTACATCCACCATACACAACACTGTTAGATGGAGGGATGCTGGGTTGTGATATTTGCTTCTGTCTGAATCAGCCAGTCTGGGAAAAAACAAATATGGATGCACAAGGACATCTTGAGAATGCTTGGACACCAGAACTATCTGGGCCATTGGGGAACAATCAGGATCACCGACTCTCCATCTTGTTTGATCTTCTTCAGAACTTGAGGTAAGAGAAGGATCGGAGGAAACATGTACATCCTCTGTCCTGACCATCAAACTAGATATGTGTCCCTTCTGGAGTTGTGGCCTGGAGCAGTAGGTTGGGCATTTCTTGTTCTGTTGAGATGCAAAGAGATCCCAAGATGGGAGTGCCCACAGCAGAAAGATGCTCCTCACCACTAAGTCAGATAAATCCCACTCCTGGTCATTGGAGAACCATCTGCTAAGGATCTCTGCTATAATGTGTTGTGCATCCACGGAATGTGCGCTGCTAAACAAGTGATCTGGTAGCAAATGCACCAGTTTGAGATTGCACAGAAGCAGTACAAGAGTGATGGACCTTGTTCCCCCTTGTTTCTCGCCGTGGTCTTCGGTACTGATGACTTCTCACTCTGTGTTGGTACTGACAGCGTAGAAGATGCCTAATGCCTTTTTTCCTTTGCCAGTTAGAGCTGTTTTCAGGGTGCTGTTGCCCTTTGGTGCCAGGAAACCAGTACCATGTTCCTGGTGATCTCCTGACACACTCATACTGGGGTGCAGCGTCTCACCTGACTTAGTGGATGTCAGAGGTGAGGATCCCTTCTTGAATGTGGACATGCACAGGCTGCAGGAGGAGCTGAAAAGGGAAGCAGAGAGTAGCTCACCTGCAGCAGCCAGTGAAGATGAGCAGACCTGCACTCTGGAGCTCTGCAAAAGGAGAACTGTGAGAGGTCCAGCTGCCAGGGCCCGTGAATATCGATGGTCTACACATCTTTCCGTGCTAAGAGAAAAGGACTCTGGACAGATTCAATCAAGGTCAGATTCTTCTTCTTTGGCTTATTTTCTTTACCTGTCTTTGCTGTTTTCTCTTGCATGGGGAGACTGTTAGGAAGTGATCCAGGGAGGCAGTCGTATAACACTCCAGGGTGCAGGACTCAGCTGCCTGCCTCTGAGCCCTGAATCAGAACCTCATGGAGAGGGTGGGACCAGGTTCCCCTACCCATACACCCTGCTTCTGATAGGGCTGGAGGAAGACTCCCATATCCCACAGAGTCCTGACTCAGGGACTTTGGCCAGGTGAAGCCTGATGCCCCGAGCTGGGCTGCAAAACTATACTTCAGGGGACTCTTCACATACCCCAGAAGGCGTGGATGCAACTTATAGGCAACTCAGAGGACCAGCCAGTCACAGAACAGTGCCTGTCACCCTTCTCTGACCACTAGGTGGTGCCCTGTGGGTTTTAATGGGTAAGGCAATAGAGCAGGATGGGCAAACTACGGCCCGTGGGCTGGATCCAGCCCCTCAGAGCTTTGGATCCGGCCCATGGCACCACGTCCCTGCGGCCCCCGGATGGAGGGGCAGACGGCTCTGTGCGTTGCCTCCAGGCACTGCCCCCTGCAGCTCCCATTGGCCGGGAACAGGGAACCGCAGCCAATGGGAGCTTTGGGGAAGGTACCAGGAGGCGCAGCAAAGGCAGCACACGCAGAGCCCTCTGCCCCCAGGGGCCGCAGTGCTTCTGGGAGAAGCGCAGGGACAAGGACAGGGCAGGCATTCAGGGAGCCAGCCCTGGCCCCGGTGCACACCACTGTCACCCCAGAGCCACATTAGGCAAGCGGTGCTGGGCCAGAGCCCAAACCCCTCCTGCACTCCGCCCCCCAACTCCCTGCCCTGAGACCCTGCCTGCACCTCGCACCCCTCCTACACTCCAACTCCCTGCCCTGAGCCCCCCCATGCACCCTGCACCCCTACTGCACCCCAACTCCCTGCCCTGAGCTTCCTGTTGCACCCTGTACCCATGTGCACCCCAACCCCCTGCCTTGATCCCCCTGCTGCACCCTGCATCCCTATGCACCCCAACCCCCTGCCCTGAGCCCCCTGCTGCACCTCTCCTGCACCCCAACCTCCTGCCCTTAGCCCCCTGCTGCACCCCACACCCCTCCTCTGCCCCAATTCCTTGCCCTGAGCTGCTTCCTGAACACCACACCCCCTCCCACACCCCACACTCACACACCCTGAGCCCCCACCACACCCCGCACCACTCCTGCACCCCAACTCCCTGCCCTGAGTCCCCTTGTATACTCCACACCCCTATGTACCCCAACCCCCTGCCCTGAGCCCCCTGCCGCACTCTGCACCCCTCCTCTGCCCCAATCCCATGCCCTGAGCCCCTTCCTGCATACTGCACCCCCTCTCACACCCCGCACTCCATCCCGCACCCCAACTCCCTGCCCCGGCCCAGCATACAATTTCCCCATCCAGATGTGGCCCTCGGCCCAAAAAGTTTCCCCACCCTTGCAATAGAGGCATGAGTTGTGGTCATCGGTGATCAGAAAAGCCCCGGGGAGCAAGCCATGCACATTTTTAATCCAAGTCACATTTTTAATCCAGTTAGTTGCCAATAATTGTAAACCCATTTTTAATAGTCACAGATCTGTACATCCTTTATAATGCTAAATGCAGGCATCTTCACATCCTGCGTTTGGCTCTCTGCCCACAGCTACATGATGCTTTCCTATGGAAAGAGGAGTAAGCCATGGATCAGGTGTTAATGATGCAAGGAGCAGCATTAATTTATACTATTAACTGCCCTATGTGCTACTAGGGATGACTTTGAGGGCAGAACAATGCATGCAAATTTTCTTGTAAATATTCACATGTTTAAACACATTCACTTCAACCATCTTTGTGACTCATTTGGGACCATTTTCTACAAATATTTGAGAGATCTAGAACTGTGAGAATAGCTATGTTTTTCAGGTTGGTGTCCCAACTGAAAAAATGTTTAAGAAAGAAAGTAAGAAAGATTGTTTCAAGTCAAGTGACACAAGAGAGAGGTGGAAGGGCATTTAATTTTTAAGGAGGTTCTTTTCTATTTTTAAATAAAAGTGAAGTACAGTTCAAAACAAAATGTCATGTTGAATTGAAAAATCAAAAGGTTTTGATTTTTTCCCTAGTTTGTTTGGTGTGGGTAAGGTTATTGCCCCAAACAATTCAGTGAATTTGACACAAATTTTCAAAATGTTTCAATCTTCCTGAATCTGCATTTGTTTATTTTTTTTGGCAAAAGAAAGTTTCATCTGAAAAACTTCATCTAACTTTAAAGAAATCCAGTTTACTAGCATAAATGTTTTCAGAAAGCTAATTCTGAAGGGAATTTTTACTCCTAGTGCTGCAAGCCCATGCACACTCATCCAATCAGGGAAACAAACAATAGGATGTGACTTAATCTGTCCAATTACAACTAAACAACAGTATTTGAGTTTAGAATATTTGCAATTAATCAACAGAGCAAAGATACTGTAAAGCCATTCATCAAATGGAAAATAAATCTGAGGAAATCACAGTCATCTTGCAGAAAGCTGAATAAATGTCTGCAAAAGATTTTCTCAGGTCTCAGCACAGGCTGCATGTTTCATCCCTAATTCACTGAACAATCCCACAGCACCTTGGGGAAGCTGCTGCTGTAGACATTAAATAATTAAATTGTTAATCTATGCTTTGCCTGTAATTAAATTCCATATTAATAAAGTTATGTGCTTTAAGGGCAAAGGATGATAAAGCTCTGACATTAGACAATTAGATAGTCTCCTTCAATTGTGCCTCCAGACAGGCTTTGATTCAGAAATCTCATGCTTTTGCTAATGTTTTAGTTGTCCTGATCTATCCTGGATAGGAAGAGTAATGTCAGCTCCAGAATTGAGACTCATAATACTAGGAGGGCAGAATTTGGAAATATCATTTATAAAATGCCTTATTATGCAAATATCCTGAGGCACTGTACATTTTTAAAGGGTTTAAACTTCAGCTCTGCTGGAAGCAAAACTTAAGTCTTTATGTTACATTAAAAAACACTTAGTGAGGGCACTTAAGTACCTCAGGGCTAATTACTTTTAATAATTAACACCATAGAAATGAAACTAATTAACCTGGTATTCAAGTATATCTACTACTAATTGCCTTGATATTTTATTTCTAATAAGCTCTTGGCTAAGCAAGCACTGCATTTGAATGATTTTAAAACAATGCTACTGAATTTTTATTTTTTACAAAATAGTTCTCATTCTTTCAGATCCAGTGACATTCCATTTTCTTCCAAGTTTCCTTTGGTTCCATTGACTTTGGTTTGTGAGGTGCCACTCCTGCTCTCTGAGACATGCAGTTCTAATCTAAAATGTTGTTTTACCTCACAGAACCAAAGGAATATCAGAAACTAACATCACATGCAGTCCTGTAATTCTGACCCTCCCTCTAACCAGATCTGAGTTGTCACAGTTCCTAGGCTAACCCACACCGCTGACTTCTCCAGATGTTCCCACTTTGTATCAATAATCAGTGGGTCAGAGATTGACTCTATAGCCTGGTAGTCAGAGCACTCATCTGGCATTTGGGAGACCCAATTCTGAACTCCAAATCAGGCAAAGCAGGGATTTGAAAACAAGTCTCCCATCCTTCCCCCCAGATGAGTGCTCTAAACACCAGGCTCTTGGCTGTATTGACATGGGAGTGCCTTTCCTCCATCCCCACTGTCCTCTCCCCCCCCCCCTCCCCCGCCCACACCACACACTTTCTTCCCATGAGGAAAGTGCTGAGCTAATGCCAGAGAGGTTCACCAGCTATGAATTCTCAAGAGAGATAGGCACCTCTCCCCACCCTTGCATTAGGCAAGGGCAGATTGAGGCCCCCCTCTTGTTCCTTGGCATTTTCTATTGGGCCAGCTCAGTTAAGCTTCCCCACTACGATGCTTTTTCTATTGATTCCATTACCTGTAGCACCGACTTCTTCCCCATTATTTGGAGTCTGGGGTACTATCTACACTACGGATTTATTTCACGATTTTACATAAACCGGTTTTGTTAAAACAGCATGGTATAAAGTCAAGTCGCACGTGCCACACAAGCACAAAACTCAGTGGTGTGCATCTATGTACCAAGGCTAGCGTCGATTTCTGGGTGTTGCCATTGGTAGGCTATCCCGTAGCTATTCCATAGTTGCCCCCAAGTCTCCCCCACCCGATTGGATTCGTGGGCTGAGGATTTCCCAATGCACGATGTGCAAAAACCGTGTCGCGGGGTGATTCTGGGTAAATGTGTCACATACTTTCCTTCCTCTGGTGAGAGCAACGCGACCATCAGTTTTGCACCCTTTTGCCCTGGATTGCCCTGCAGGACGCCTAGCATGGGAAACCATGGAGCCCTTTTGCCTTTTGGTCCTTTACCGTATGTGTACTCTGCATGCTGCTGAAAGAGGCGGTTACTGGAGCGCTAACACAGCATTCATTTGCCCTTTGCAAGTAGGCAGAGGATGGTACCAGTCGTCTGTACCATCTGCTGTTGCCATTTAAACTGGGAGATGATGCGGTTTATTAGTCTTCTGTACCATCTGGCTCCTTAGCATGGTTGCTCCTGGCTACCTTCCTGAGGTCGGGGACCCATAAGACAAAAATGGATATGACCCCCCCGGGTCATCTTCCCTCCTTTATGTGTATCTAATAAATAGAGTTCAGTCCCTACCTAGAATATGGGTAGAGTACTAGAGGGATGTCCGTGTACCAGGAGAGCACAAGCCCGTCCGTGTTTCAGATCCCGCGAACTTGATGAGCTGCCATGCCCCATTCCTGGTGCAGTGGCTTGGCTCGAGGTGTCCCTACCAACAGCCCCCCGTTGCTCCCTTCCTCCCCCAAACCCTCCTGGGGCTACTGTTGCAGGGCTCCCCCCATTTGTGTAATGAAAGTAACGAAATGCAGGAAAAGAAAACACTGACTTTTTAGTGAGATCAAAATGAGGGGGAGGCGCCTTACAGCTGCTGTGATAGTCCAGGCAGGACATTAATGGGGCTGGGGAGAGGAGACCCAGCATCCCGCTGCCTATGATAGTCCAGAAGTAACAGAATTCTTTTCTTTAGACATGAAATGGGGGGCTGATTGGGAGCTTCAGCCCCCAGTTGCTATGAGATGAGGACGGTTACCCAGGCCAATTCGTTACCATCGTGCGGGAATAACTGGAAGTCATTCCTATTTTACCCACGGTGCCCCCGGGCCGACCCTCCACCTAGGCAGCCCCGGAGCACACGGGGATTGATGGACGAGAGACGCTAACCAGTCTCCGTGCACTGTTACTGTATGCCCCCACCGGGGAAGGGAGGGGAGAGGGGATCTGCTTTGTTCAGGGGCCGCAGGCCACCGTTATCTATCAGCAAGCATTGCAGTGACATACGGTACATTGACAAAAAGTCAAAGAAATGATTTTTTTTCCCTTTTCTTTCATGGAGAGGGGATATAAATGACGAGCTATTCCCTGAACCACCCAGACATGTGTTCTGACCCTACAGGCAACTGGGAGCTCATGCCAAGAATGCAAATACTTTTCGGAAGACTCAGCGGGGGGGGACCTGTGGGATAGCTGGTTGTCCTCAGCCCCACCTCCCTTCCTCCCATGATGCGTCTCATTTTGATTTCTTTGGCTTTTCGTTAATGCTTGTCACACAGCAGCTGTGCTTGTGGACTCTGGTTCATTAGCCTCGGAATTTTTCAAATGCTTTGGCATCTTTCATCTTCTGTAATGGAGCTCTGATAGAACAAGATTTGTCTTCCCTATGACAGCGATCAAGATCCTAGTATCTTCATTACGGTTCCATGGCTGGGAGCTCTTTGGATGTGGGACGTGCATGGCCACCCCATGGCTGACAGCAGAGCCAGCGCTGGGGCAAAAACAGGAAATGAAATTTCAAAAGTTGTACGGGGCTTTTCCTGTCTACCTGGTCGGTGCGTCGTCCGAGTTCAGATGTGCTTTTCCAGAAGGTGGTCACAGTGGTGCACTGTGGGATTACTGCCGGAGCCAATCCATCGATTTGCGGGCCACACTTAACCCTAAATTTCCCGATCTTATAGTGTATACGATCTTCCAGCGGCTACTCCTTTTCGTCGAGGAGGAGTACAGAAACCAGTTTTAAGAGCCCTTTATATCGATATAAAGGGCCTCGTTGTGTGGACGGGTGCAGCCTTAAATCGATTTAACACTACTAAAATCAGTTTAAACGCGTAGTGTAGACCAGGCCTGAGAGCCTAAATCAGGTTTGTTAATTCCATTGGGCAACAACTAATTCCCTTTGTGAATTTAGGCCTTTGTAACTGTTTATAGCCTTTTGATCTGTTTGTTCCCAGCTCTGGCAAAGCAGCTTTGCAACTTAGGCTGGAAAGTAGGTCATTGTCTGAGGTAATTATTTGTTGAGAGACTGCTTATCTAGATCCATTGTGTTGCTTTCCTGCCTATTTTTCCAACAGTCTCCTATCAAGCTAGTTTAATACATTCATACAGGAAAGTCTAATAACCCAAAATACAGCAACTTCACTTTACTGACCTGGTCACATAAGCATTCATAGCATTACTACAGATCAGTATTCTTAGGTAATTACATAGCAGCTGTGTGTGTCCCCTAGGAATTGTGAGCCACTTGACAATATGGTCCTCCCAAGATAAAAACCACGGTGATACCAGGTGCTGACAATCCACAAATGAGTAAAAGAGCATGAAGCAGATTCTGAAATCTTCTCTTAAGTTTAACACTGAACTGAAAAGCTTTTTACATGCCAGGATTTGAGATTGCAGTTCTCTATTTGCTACAAGACTTCATTAAAATACCTAAAAGAGGGATGTGACTTTTCTACATTCCAATTGTCGATTTAAAAGTTAGTGATTCTGTCAATGGCAGCAAATAAAACAGAGACCTCCTTTAAATGCAGGACTTGGCAGGTGAGAAGAGAGGAAAACAGTGTTCCACTAATTAGTATTAATATGTCATTTTAATTTGAGTCTACACTTATAGATTCAGATTTGCACCATTAGTCACATAATTGCATGTGTACATTTGGGAATGTTGCAGACCATGACCCTGTATCTACCAGCACCATTGTTGTCTGCGGGGATTGAACATGGGACTTTCACCACCAAAAGCGTACATACCTCCCATCTGAGGTCAGGGAATGATGTCTGTAGCTATGGTTAAATAGCATAGTGTTAAAATACTATAGGGACAGATACTGAAAGGAGATAGGCACTCAATGTCTCAGATCATTAAGTCAATGACAGGCTTTTCTTTCAGGGTGCACTCGATCAGACCCTATACCAGTATATGATGTGTGTCTAACTGGTATGTGAAAAAAAATCTGGCCCAAATATTATCACTGAAATGGACTCTTAAAACTTTTTATGCATCTTTCAGTCGACTGTTAACCTCTTTCTGCTACAGAAGTTTGCAAGTTAGGTTTTCATAAAACTAAATTGCAGACCTGTAATACATACCCAAATCTAATGTTATGCTACACTAATTTGAATACAGACTATTAAGAGAGAGAGCAGTATGCGGTTAGCTGAAAACCTCATCTTTGGACAGAATAAACAAAGTCGGGCTAAATTTTTTCACATAATTGAAACCAAAACAATACCTACATTCCTTACTTACCTCTGAAATAAGCATAGATGTCAAAAGTGTACTCTTTATGATCAGGAGCGGCGCCAGGGTTTCTGACGCCCTAGGCGGACAGCCGTTTCGCCGCCCCCCGGAGCTCCAGTGGAGCTGCCGCAGTCATGCCGCCGGGCGGTCCGCTGGTCTAAAGGCTCCGGTGGACCTGCCACGGGCATGACTGTGGTAGGTCCACTGGAGCCTTTAGACCAGCACACTGTCCGCCAGCATGACTGCAGCACCTCCACCGGAGCCGCCACAGCAGTGGACCGTCCGCCGGCATGACTGCGGTAGGTCCACCGGAGCCTTTAGACCAGCACACTGTCCACCGGCATGACTGTGGCACCTCCACCGGAGCCGCCACAGCAGTGGACCGTCCGCCGGCATGACTGCGGTAGGTCCCCCGGAGCCGCGTGCCGCCCCCCCGGCAAAATAGCGCCCCCCAAAAAATTCTGGCGCCCTAGGCCATTGCCTAGGTCGCCTAAATGGTAGCACTGGCCCTGTTTATGATGCAGACTTAGCTGCCTGCTGTCTCTTTTTTCTTTCATTCCATCTTGATACTAATAAGATGTACTGTAGGAAGGTGAGGAGGACGCCCGAGGGGAGTGGTAATGGAGTGTACAGTCTTCTGCCCCGGCAACCAATTCAGATCCAGCCCAGCTCAGTAGTGACTAAAACTTTCTAACTCATTACTTTACAAAGCACTCTACTTAAATCCAGAGTGCCACAGACAATAAAGAAGCTCTGTGTGTGAAATAAGGTCTCAATTTGGTTCCTATGGACATGAGGCCACATAATAAAAAACACTTCACACTTGGCATTGAACTGCAGCCTCAGAACAGAAGCCAAGGACTGGATGGGCATGGAGACTGTGCTACCATCTCATGCCTAGAGGTCACCTCTCTGGGGCAAGTCTGAAGCATATCAGCAGGGCTGTGGGCAGAAGCTTAAACAGCCTCTGCAATATTTCTGCTCTGTAGCTGAATAGACAACTGCAGCAAGTGCAGGTGTCAAGCAAACTCCGTGCATAAGCGCTCAGATTCACATTATTTTTTCTTAGCTTATTCCAGACTACAGGGCCTTATTTAAATTGAGTCCTTACCTTAATCCCTAAAATGCTACTGTGTATGTTGTACTAAGTAATACTTAAACCTAGCAGCTATAAATGACTGATCTTTCTTTCTCATCTCTGGGAAGTTTTTATAATAGGGGCTTCAATCATCATTCTGTAACATGTAACATTTATAATATACATGTAAAACAATATAGTAAATCCAAAATATGTACTAACATTCAAAACTCACCGCTGACTTTCCTGGGTGACCTTCTGTCTATTTAAGATGTCTGTGATGTTGTATTGAACTTCCTAAAAAAACACCAAAACAAAAAAAACTCATCTATGTATAAATGCAGAGAAATATTTGTCAGGGATTAAGAAAAAAATTGTTTGTGATATTAATTGGCAATATCTATGATAAGTACTTGGTGGTGCTGAAGTCTTTTTTAACTTCATAACCATAATTTATGGGAAAGGGATACTGTGGTTCCTGTGCTATAAAAGGTTAAACTTCAGCAGGAAGGTGGGGGGAGCGGTGCTTCTGAGCGAGAGCAGCATGTGGAGACTCCTGGCCCCTCTACCTAGGAACTGGATCTGCTGGCCATTTCCAGGGCACAGTGCGGAGCCAGGAAAGGCAGGGAGCCTGCCTTAGACCCACTGGCCATTGACTGGGAGCCGCCCGAGGTAAGCCTACGCCCCAACCCTGAGCCCCAGCCCCCTGCTCCACCCCAGAGCCCCCTCCTGCACCCTGAAGCCCTCATCCCCAGCCTCACCCCAGAGCTACCAACCCAGAGCCTGTACCCCCTCTTGCACCCCAACCCCCTGTCTTAACCCGCAGCCCCCCTCCCAGATTTGGAATCCCTCACCCCCACCAAACCCAGAGCCTCCTCCTGTACCCCAAACCCCTCATCCCCAGCCCCATCCCAGAGCCTACACCCCCATCTAGAGTCCACACCCCTTCCTGCACCCCAAATCCCTGCCCCAGCCTGGAACCCCCTCCTATACCTTGAACCCCCATTTCTGGCCCCACACCCCAGCCCACACCCCCAGTTAGAGCCCTCACCCCAACCCCTTGCCTCAGCCCAGTGAATGAGGGTAGGGAAGAGCGAGCCACCTAGGGAGGGGGAATGCAGTGAACGGAGGGCAGGGCCTTAGGGAAGGGGCAGTGCTAGGGTGTTTGGTTTTGTGCAATTAGGAAGTTGGCAACCGTACTCTGTTCTGAGTTACGCATTTTGTGCGTATGTTAAATCCACCTAGCATAGGAATCCGTCCTTCATGCTAGTTCCCTAATTAGACTAGCAGCTTTAGCATCCTCAGCTGAGTTATGGATTTTGAAGCTTTGACAAGTTCTTGTAAAAAATAATTCAAATGGTGATCAGGAGAAGTTTGCTTCTCATCAAAATACCATAATAGCTCTCCTAAACAGTGAACAATAGAGTAGAGGGACAACCAACAGCTTTCTACTCTCGAGCAGGTGGTTCACCTTGGGCTCATGCAGAGCCCACAGTAGCCAATGGGAGTCTTTCCAATGACTTCAATAGGCTCTGGATCAGACTTAGTGAAGACAACTGGAGCAAACAGGTTTCTAATGGGGCTTTGGACCATATCACAGTTCTAAAAAAGGAACTTACTTTGATTTGGTGTTGAAGGAAGTTGTTGGCTGAGTTGAGTTTGAGAGCTTCCGCCTGTAAAAGCAATAACGCAGCTTTGTTAAACTGTAGCACAACATTTCCAAAAAAGCAAACAATTGAACTGACCTATTTTAAAAATTCCATATATGTGCACAGTACATGTCCTGCCATCTTAGCATTATGAAATCACAGTGTTAGGAGAAATACGAAGATGGGCTAGTTCAATTAGCTTGCTCTTCTTAAATGATAGCATACTTGCCCTTTGTCTAACTATCCAGTGGGTGCAAGGTTTAGATTATAGCTTTATTATTATGGATAACAATTTGAAATCATATACACCTTACACATACAGACCCAGATCAACTAACCAGCCATTTGCTGGGGGAGCTAATGTCTCAGACTGTGTAGAGCAGTGGTTCTCAACCAGGGGTATACTTACTCCTGGGAATACGCAGACGTCTTCCAGGGGGTACATCAACTCATCTAGACATTTGCCTAGTTTTACAACAGGCTACATAAAAAGCACTAGCAAAGTCAGTGCAAACAAAAATAGGGTAAAGACAATGACTTGTTTATACTGCTCTATATACTGTACACTGAAATGCAAGTACAGTATTTATATTCCAAAGGATTTATTTTATAATTATATGGTAAAAATGAGAAAGCAAGCAATTTTTCAGTCATAGCTGCTGTGATTTCATTTCTGATTTTGTAAGCAAATCATTTTGAAGTCAGGGTATGCAACTTGGGGGATGCCAGACTGATCAGACTTCTGAAAGAGGTACAGTAATCTGGAAAGGTTGAGAGCCACGGGTATAGAGGGTCTATTCATTCCCAGAGTTCATATACTTGTTGAGAGTGCCTGGAGTGGCTGCAAATGAAGCATTGGGCTGGCCTGCCTCAGGCAGCTGCTGCCTCTCTCAGGCTGAGAGCGCTGTGCAATATTGCCCTCTGCTGGCTGCTCTTCCTCATTCCAGCTCAGGTAAAGTTGGTCAAAAAATAAAACAAATGAAAATGACATGAACAAAGTTAAAACCATATAAGGAACTTCTGGATACTCATATCCCTTTTAATAGGCGTCTCTGGAGCAGAGAAAAGAATTTGTTCTCTTAATGTGCTTCACATTGTGTCCAGAAATTAATTGTTTATTTAGCTGTGAGGGGCATAACTCATGCATTGTTAATAAGTTTGCAAAATAAACTTTTCAGAAAACATCTTGGGCTTATACCTTTTCTATGCTAGTACAAATAAGGAAGACTTTAGTGGCTTATAGTTGTTATTCTCTGATCTAATATATTGACACTCTATACATTCATCTGAGTCAAGACTTTCTCTCCAAATGAGTGTTTGTCATTTGTGGGTAGCAGGTTTTTGTTTTTTGTTTTTAAAGTGAACTACAGTTTTCTGTCTTGTACAGTTCGATAAGAGGACAAGATTGAAAAAACTGGCAGGCAAGACAAAGAATTGGAATGCAGCCAGTCACTTTAAAGACACCCAAGTGAAACCCAGCAAACACAATGATGGTCTGTGTGTTTGGTCTGGAAAAGACAAGAGTGGAGTGTGCATGATTTTTGGTCTGTGTCTTTGTTTTCATATTTTTTCCTGGATGCTACATAATTGCATGGCTGCTCTGTTTTACTACCAGTACAACAAACTGAATGGATCTGATGTCCTGAAGGAAGGTTAAATTCAGCCTCAGAGGATAAAAGGTTGGGAGAAATATTTGTATGTTTTTTTTTTAATTTTATAGAACTGGAAGGGAATTGAGTCCAATCCCCTGCCTTCACAGCAGGACCAAGTACATCCCTGACAGATTTTTGCCACAGATCCCTAACTGGCCCTCTCAAGGATTGAACTCATAACCTTGAGTTTAGCAGGCCAATATCCAAACCACTGAGTTTTCCCTCCCCCTATGTTAGAGGTATATTTCAATTATGTCTAGCCATCATTAACTGTGCCACATTTCATTTTCTGCATGAGCAGAGAATATTCAGCTTTTATTTGATTTCAGGAAATTACTTCACTTAAGACACCTGGGATTCCTATTCACCTGATCAGGGACAGGGAAAGCATGGCTCTGTTGAGTGCTTGTGGTACTGCTAGCGGCACAATTTCCAAAATAAAGAGAATGCTGTTTTTAATGTGTTAGGCGCCAGTCCTGCAGATGCTTACACACATTAGACTTTTCATACCGTCAGTGGTCCCAAGACTTCAGTGGGACCAGTCACAGAGCTAAAGTTAGGCCCTTAAGTCTCTGCGAGATCAGAGCCTTAGATTGCACGCTCTGGAGCAGGGGCTGTCTCTGATGCCCAACACAGTGAGGCCCCCAAGCCTGACTGGGACCTCTGAATGTTACTGGAATACAAACAAATAGATGATAATTTTTGTAACAAATATTATCATCATATATTTGTTAGTTTTATTCCTCTGCTGGTAGGATTTTTAAAAAGTGCTCAGTGCTGGCCCAACCATGCTCCCTTTAAAGCCCAAGGAAGTTTTACCATTGTCTTCAATAGGAGAAGAGTTAGGCCAGAGTGCTTTTGAAAATCCCACCTGTTATGACCTTATCGGTGCACACAGTTATTACCACCCACCAAGTGCAGGAGCAAAAGGAGAGAACATCAATTAAAAAAAAACAATCAGACCCTGCACCTATATCACTTATATATTTTAACATATGTACTTTAAATAACATATGATGACTCTAAAGCCTCAATCCTGCAATGTGGTGTGTGCAGACAGACCCCTATGTCTGCAGAGCTCATTTACTTTAACGTGGGGGTCCACCCATATGCATCACATTGCAGAATCAGAGCCTAAACACCATGGTGTTTGGGGCCATATAAGTACAAGGAGTAGAGATGTATGTTCTCAGAGGAGAAAATATAGGCAACTGAGTCACTATCTGTCTCTTCTAAAGAGCCTCTCACCAAAGTAACTAGGCACCAATAAACTCGATAGAAGCTGTTTAGAAATAATTGTCATGCCTCTATGTCTTTAACCGTCTTCTCTATAGTATTTGCCATCCCAGCATGAGTCATGGTTTCTCGAATCTCTTTCTCTATCGCTTGCATTTCCTCCCACTTAGCAAGAACTTGGCACCTCATAGATTCAATCTGTTCAGCAAGGGAGAGATGTTTCTCTTCAGGCAGTTTCATAGCATGGTCACCGGAGGTCTCTGGAACTATAAAAAGGCAGGCATGGTTAATAGCACAGTGTTGCCAGAGAGTTATTTGGCTATTTTGAGCTAAACTGTTGCAATCTCAGTTTGAGCCCAGTGAAAATGGCAAAATGTCTACAGAGAGGCCAATGAGAAATTAGATCACATGCTCTTTTCTCAGAAATTGCCAGATGACGAATCAGCTTGCAGGCATGTATGGTACCTAGGAATTACATCTAGTCTGGCAGCGCAATGAGTATGATAGTGTCTGGTTCATTCCTAGTAGATAATAATGTTGATTGGGTGTTTTAACAAAAGAATGAAAAATCTGCCCAGTTAGTGAGTGAAGTATCACTGCTTAGTATCTGCTAAACTATTTAGAAATAACCCTTAATAAATTATACACTGGTTTGTTATGGTGATGCTCTAATGTTCTTTTCAAACCAAGGATTCTTCTCTAGCCAGACGACCCTCCCCAACTGCACATGTGCTTGCCATCCCCTGCAGCTACCTGCGTTTCTAACTTAGGCTACGTCTACACCACGCACGTTTTAGCGACACAGCTGTGCCGCTAGAGCCGGGCCACTAAAAGGTGCGCAGTGTAGCCGCTCTTTGTCTCTGGAAAGCTCGACAAAGCACTGTTCACATCGGTGCTTTTTGTCAGTAACACTTTAGTCGTTCTGGGGGCGGGAGGGGTTCTATGTTTTTTTCACACCCCTCCCTGAATGATAAAATTTTACCAATGGAAGTCCAGTGTATACAGTGTAAATTTCCTGTTCCAAGCAGTGAGCATCATCTTCTTCCAATCAGCCCCCACCAGGAAACAGGCGGCATCACATTTCTGCCTTTGGTTTCAATAGACCTGCCAGTGATCATACTTGGTATAATTAAACAGCAGTCACAGCATACCCACCTGTCCACTGTAGGTAGGCCTCACAGCAGAGGTGAGTTCTGAGGAGGGGTTTGCTAAAAACAATGCAGTAATTTGTAATGTTTGTAAAGGTTTTGAAGGCACAAACTGCTAAAGATTATCATTATGGTTAAGGTTCTATACTCAGGAGACCTGAATTCCATTCTTGCCTATGCCACAGACTTCCTGTGTGACCTTTGCCAAATATCTTAATCTCTCTGTGCTTCAGTTCTCCATCTGTAAAATGGGAATAATAGTAGTATCGCCTTTTCTGTCTTGTCCATTTAGACTATAAGCATACAGAACAAGGACTGTCTCTTACTGTGTGTTTGTATAGTGACTAGCACATTTGGGCCTCAATCTCATTGGGTTTTTATGCATAGTATTCAGCCCTTTCTGATTTTGTTCTTTGCAATTCCTTTTCATCTGAAGCTTTCCACATACAGTTGTCTAATATCTTGAAAATGTTGGGGAGGAGAGCTTGGGATTAATTGGACCAGCATTTCTGAGATGCAAGACTTTGAAAAGGGAAGTGTTTTCACAAAGTTCATAAGTCTTTTAACTCATTTCCTGCACAGCCATCCCTGAGAAATGTCTTGGCCTAGAAACTTCAAATTCATTAGTTCTGTCAGAGATCTAGAGCCAATGATCATTTCTGAGAGGGCAGCTGTAAAACTTTGGAGTTCAAAGCCTGTGCCAAGCTGTAGAATCAAACATACCAAGACAAATGCAGCCCCAGCTAAGTCCACTGAAGTGCATGGAGTTACATCAGAGAGGAATTTGGGCCAGCACATTTCCCGAGTGATGAAAGAGCAAAAGTTGGTTTGATTATATGGCATTTTTCATATGCAACATGCGTTCATAATAATGAGTAAGATACTGATAGTAGCACTAAAATACAGCACTGATAACAGATCACATGCAGCCTTGGGTATGATGCTGTATTTAATTGAGAAGGAGAGTATGGGCCAAAACAGAGATATAGCCTCCCTTTCAGAAGCTGCCATGTAGTATTTAACATATGTGTGGAGCAGCTATCAGAGACAGTCAGAAAACATCTCACCTTAACAACTCATGTGGCTATTTATTCTATTTCCAGTGTAGAAGCTTAACATGTTATATGGTCACATGCTATGTGAAGAAGCCATGTTTTGCATTTGCCATAAATACAGAAGTTTAACAAATGCATGAAATATAGATGCACTATACAGTCAGTCTTGGCATACTGAATTCTGCCCTGATGACATTTTACAGAAATTCAGAAATGGCCCAATTCATCAGAAAATAGTCTCCTTCCTTTTTGCCCTTTCATGAGCTTCCAGATCTACATACTCTTTTTTTTAATTGAATCAGCTGAAAACTCTGATCCAATGCTCACTGAAGGCAAATTCAAAACTGATCAAAGGAGATAATTATTCATGCAGCACAGAATTAGACTGTGGAACTCATTGACACAGGATGTTGTTGAGGCTGAGAATTTAGCAAGTGTCAAAGAGGGATCAGACATTTATATAAATAACAAGATTGTCCAGAGTTATAATAGCTGATGCTTAAAAGAGTTTATGAAAGGACTACAAAAGCTCATGCTGCACAACTTAACCTGCCCTCTGACTGTTAGAGATAAGGACAAGACCTTCATGAAGTGTCAGATTATCTCACATCTTAGGCATCTCCTGCTGGCTATAACATCCTTAACCAGCTAGACCACAGGTCTTATCTGGTATGGCACATGCCCTGTGTTCTTTAATAAATGCAAATTCTCCTGTTGATTTCAGTGGGCTTTATCAGGCCCAGAACGAAAGGCAAAAAAAAATATTATCCCACAAGATGCTCAGCACCACTGAGAGAGATATTTCTTTGCTTTTCGTTAGAAGCTGTTTAGTTTTAGTGTGTTTTGGTACCCTGATTCACAATATTTGTGCGTTGGGGTGTGTTCGTTTGTTTCTTGCAAGACACCCTTTCTGTAAATCCACACTGTATTATTACCTACCGGTTTTACTCTCAGGAGACTGGCTCACCCACAGCTGAATTTCTAATTCATTTCTGAGTCTAGAGTGGAACAAGAGAGAACACTGTGTTAATGTGATCACAGCCATATTTTGAGTATCACTCTGCGGGTTAGGCATGAGCCAAGGCAATTCATGTAATCCTGCAGCTCTTATACATGTGAGGATTCCCACTGACATTCATAGGCCAAATTCTGAGCTCAGGTATACTTGTGTAAATGCAGAGTAATGGTAAATTCAGTTAAGCGACTGGAGTTACTCTGGATTTGAGTGATATAAATCAGAGAAGAATTTGGTCCATGATCCCTGCTCTGAGAAACTTGCAGGCTCGAAGCACCCTCACATTAAGCCCTTGTTTCATGAAGGAAGTAGCATTAAAATGGCAACAGAGAGAAAATAGCTACACATTATTTAAACACATGCTAGGATACACTCATAGCCCAGAAACATATGTGGAGTGCTATCCATGTAATCTATTGCAGACTCATGTGATGATCAGTTGATCACGTACTTGGCCCTCCTCACCTGCTCTCTGCTGATTAATCCATGTCCTCTGGATTCATTTTAAAATTGCAAGCAGCTTCAAACAAATGCCATTTTTAAAAAGATATCAGCCAAGAAACAATTCCTTCTTCTCCCCCTCCTCCACCACCACCAATTACGTGATTCCAAGCAAAATTCAGACCTCCACCAGTAATATCTTTGGTCAACTTAAAAATATTACAGCTTTAAATTCAGATTACTAGTGGCAGAAATGAAGATACTGTTGGGACAGGGAAATCCTCAGTTTCTCTTGCAACACAGACTCCCTTCTAGTCCTGGAAGATTTTGTGATAATGGACTTCTACCCCTAACATTTTCACAAATTTGAAGAACTATTTTAGTTCATATTTGGATGTTTGTGTTATTCCCTCTGAGTCCAACACACTTGGATTCATGGTAACTAAGGCAGCTGAGTTTGCTACTGGAAGAATACAGAAAACAGTAAAAATAGCATTTTTCTTAAAATCTAACCATTGGTAAGATATGGTGCATATACAGAATCCATGAAGTTGTGAGATGTTATAAAAGTTTTACAACACACTCCAAACACAACACACAAAACCATTCTCTGAAGTGTCCCTTGCCACTGTTTGCCAGAACCTGGGAATGGGTGACAGAGGATGGATCACTTGATGATTACTTTTTCTGTTCACTCCCTCTGAAGCATCTGGCACTGGTCACTGTCAGAAGACAGGATATTGAGCTAAATGGACCATTGGTCTGAACTGGTATGACCGTTCTTATGAGCCATCCCAAACTCATATCAATAAAACCCTTCTCCCATACCACTTTGTCACACAATCTGTCTCTGTAGACACCTACACATATGTATAATTGTTTGGCCACTGTTATTTAGCTACTTGCTTTTGCTGCAGTTTCCTTTGGTGTAAACAAGGCTTTGTCACACACTTTACTATCATAATGATCATAGAATCATACATAATAAGTTTGGAAAGCACAGTGTTAATGCTGTTATTTACACAGTTTTGATCAAATAAAAATAACTACACAACAAAATAAACAGACCTATTCGATCATCTAATCTAGGTAGCTCATGCATCTAATCTAGGTAGCTCACGCACAATCTAACCCAGTTGACTTTTGCAAAAGGGGGCAAAAGTCAACTAGGTTAGATTGTGACTGGTTAGTTCTTGACTTTGATGGAAGGGGTGTTGAAGGCAGGAGCATGTGATTGAATGAGTGTAGGTGTAATAATATTGTAAGAGTGTATTTGAAACAAAAAATGGTTTGTCTCCAATGCATGTGAATGGGTCACCAGCAAGATTTCAACAGTCCAGTATGGACTTAACAACTTGAGCTAGGAATAACTCCATTTATTTTGCAGTAGTAACAGACTCACATCCTCTATGCATACTAGGCACTAGAGTGAGATAACACATCTGGTTTGCATGTCCCTTACACTTATGGCACTTACTCTTCATTTCTCTCCAAGACACTTTTGGCTTTTTTCACAAGGGTCTGTACTTCTCGCCTGATCGCTTCTATTTCTTGTGCCTTCACGGGTCTTTTCCCCATACCTTTCACCTGAGCCATCAGTGTCTGAGATTAAATAAACAGGAGTGAAATACGAGGACATGCATGTTTATAATGGGCATATGGAAGAAACATGCAAGAACTTGTACAATTTTTCTTCACTGAATATGCAGGACCTAGCACAATATATATATATATATATATGTGTGTGTATATATATATATGTGTATATATATATATATATATATGTATATATATTTTTAGGTGAAAAATCAATTCTGAGGGAAGCTTCTGAATGAGGATAAGTGCTAATGCTAACACTTCCACGGATGAACCAGAAAAACACTCATCTCTGTAAACAGACAATTCATTCTAATTCCACAGAGACATTGGAAAGGTAAAGTAAAGGTGGTTACCAACAGAGAAAGGACTGACAAGGCTGTGTCTGTCCCAGCCGATTGTCTCTCCATTCCTACCCAGCTAAAGGCTTTGCTGCTTGTGGGATACACAGTAGAGAAGCAACGAGAGGGATTAATGGGCTAGTTATGCCAGAGCAGGGGTAGGCAACCTAAGGCAAGCGTGCCACAGGCGGCACGCGAGCTGATTTTCAATGGCACTCACGCTGTCCTGGTCCTGGCCACAGGTTCGGGGCCTCTGCATTTTAATTTAATTTTAAATGAAGCTTCTTAAACATTTTTAAAAACCTTATTTACTTTACATACAACAATAGTTTAGTTATATATTATAGACTTATAGAAAGAGACCTTCTAAAAAGGTAAAAATATATTGCTGGCATGCAAAACCTTAAATTAGAGTGAATAAATGAAGACTCGGCACACCCCTTCTGGAAGGTTGCCGAACCCTGTGCTAGAGAAAGCACACTTCCACTGCTGTCAGCTGTGCCAGGTTCATCATTACCTTCCACCGTGATTTGAACAGATCATCATAGTAATACAGCAGCACCGGGACCCCAGCACAGAGTGCCATTAAGGAAGGGAGTTGGTACCTAGGGTGAAATCCTCACCCCATTGAAGTCAATGGTAAACTTCCATTGGATTTTACTCCCACAGGATTTTCACCTTGAGCCTACAACAAAATCATGTACTTGTGGTTGGCAGGAGACCATTGACCTAAATGATTACTTTTATATTTCACAGTAAAAGCAAAATGAAAGTATAAAATGTCACCCAGTATCCTTGTGTTACAAGCTTCATCACAGCAATATATAACACAGCAGAAAACAAAACAATTGCCAGAGAGAATAAGATATGTCAACATAGCAATTGGGAGCATGCTTCCCCGTGCAGGTTGACGAATGTGCCCTAGCTCTCCTTGAGCAAGAGTGCTAAAACTAGCAGTGTGGTCACTGCAGCATGTGTGGCGGTTTGGGCTAGCCCCCCTGAGAACAAACACACCAGATTACCTGACTCCCTGGGTCTGTAGTCACACAACTATTTTTAGTGGGCTAGCTCAAGTGGAGTTAGTATGCGTCTGTCTACCCACTCTGGGAAGCATGTTCCCAGCTACTCTGGATCCATACCCTTAACGAGACAGTTTCTGCTACCTGATTCAAAGCTACCCAGTCCCTGGCCCAAAGGGCTACATGCTGCTGGAGAATAAGTTGAATCATGGCAAGTCCCCCTCCCTGTCCTGCCTGCACTGCACCCCAGAACACTCCTGACATGTCTTTTTCTTCCCTTTATGCTAAAAGGAAGGAAGGGGAGAGGGACGAGGAGCTGATGTAGAAGGTGCAGGGAGCTAACTTTACTAGTTTCATTCCAGTGGTGAGTTCCCGTGCACAGGAGGAATTGTCTTCCTGCTTTAAGGGAACAATACACCACAAAATTGCCTTCGACAAGAGTTTCTGGCTTGAAATGTTTACACAGCTCTGTGTAATTTTCAGTACAAATACCGAAGTTTAAATTCAGATTTTGTGCTCCCCACAAAACCACTGTGCAGAACATTTCTTGGAGGCACCCTCCCCACTCTCTTAGCTTTAAACATCTGGCTGTGCAAACATATTTTTATGTAACGTGTCTACACATAGCTGGATATTGCAGTTTGGCACTTATTCAGAATGCTTTCTTTCCCATTTGTGTCGGTGGTATTTTATGACGCAGATATAAGTCCACTAGGAATTGGAGTGAGACCGCTAGCTCACTCAACAGAGATCAACAAAACAGATGTCAGTGGTAGTGACTAAAAGTCACTATCATTCTGTGGGTGCTTCAACCACTGACTTGGAGATAAATAATACTGAATTTAAATTACGAATCCCCAAGCCATTCGTTCTACTCAAATTCCCCCTTTGGACCACAGAAGAAAATGGAACATATCTTAAAACAGAATGAACAGTGTGCAGATGCAGTATGCATCAATGAAGTCAAAGTCTCCAACAATACATATACTGCACAACCAGAGTTCTTGGTTGGGTGAACTGCTTCAACACATTTAATTCATGCTGTTTCTGCCAACTCTGTTTTTATGCCTGAAATCTGCTTCCACCTTAACCTTTTGCTGTTGGTGCTCCTGCAGAAGTCCTCATGAGCAGTGAAATCATGGACAGACTTTGGATCTTTGTATCAAAGATAAGTGCACATCACTTTCAGTGGTCCTAAATGTGTCTAAAGCACAGGACAAAATAATCCAGGGCTGTTCAGTTTCATGTAACTTGTGTCTGCGTGCGCTCATGTGTGCATTAGTCTGTTTGCCTGTGTCCAAAGGAAGTTTTAACTTATGCATTTGGCTCTGCCTGCTGTTTTCTAAGCTTTGAATGCAAGTAACGTTGACCTTGTGACCTCATTCTGTGCTGCCACTGGCAACTGCCTATTACCTGGTATTGTGTTGTAGGCAGAGAATCCAAAAGTATCACCATGTAGAGCTCATATTCATTCTAAACAAACAAAGAGGAATGAAGAACATTACAGAACAATTATCAACAGTGTTCAGAGATTATACAGACTGGATTCACTTCACATACTGTATGTGCTCTACAAGAACCTTTTCTGATAGGGATAGGAATGAGTGTGGTCTTGATCTCACTGAAGTCATTTGAAAGAGTTGGATCATGTCATTTGTTAGTAAATATACCGATCTGAAGTGCATTCTTTCCACCCCCTCGAGCTTCCTTTAATGTAGACTGTCTTTGTTCTCCAATCCTCTTCCAACCCGCCATTCCTTCCTTCTCGCTGCCATTCATCCTAGGTAGTACTCTATTTCCTGCCTTTTGCCATTACCCACTGCCAACTATTGGAAGGCATTGGGGTGTGTTCACTTTCTTAACAAGTGTGAAATGTTGCCATTTCTCTCCCTCTCAAATATCAGATGGTATGTCAACCTGGCACTGTCTAATGGCAATGGCATGACTCGACTATGCACAGAACAAAAAGAGTGAAACTCAATTTTCGTCACTGAATTTTTAGGTTCTGTTCCATGTTAGAGTCACTATCACCAAGGTACCGTTGGAGGGACAAATAGATTTGATGTCCAGAGAGTTTTAAATGTTATCTTTCAACCTGAAGACAGTTCAGAAACAGAGGGGGGATAACAAACACTGGCTAATGCAGCTAGATGATAA
The DNA here is from genome assembly GCF_003597395.2 of Chelonoidis abingdonii. Classification (NCBI taxonomy): domain Eukaryota; kingdom Metazoa; phylum Chordata; order Testudines; family Testudinidae; genus Chelonoidis; species Chelonoidis abingdonii. The sequence continues at coordinate 130,003,302 of NC_133771.1, forward strand.
TACTGTCATCAGTATTTTTCATAGGCAGATCTCTAAGGCCTGATCTACACTGGGGGTGGGGGAGAATCGATCTAAGTTACGCAACTTCAGCTATGTGAATAACATAGCCGAAGTCAATGTACTTAGACGTACTCACCACGGTGTCTTCACTGCAGGGAGTCGACTGCTGCCGCTTCCCCGTCAACTCTGCCTGCGCCTTTAGTGGTGGTGGAGTACAGGAATCAACGGGAGAGCACTTGGGGGTCGATTTATCATGTCTAGACTAGACGCAATAAATCAATCCCTGCTGGATCGATCACTGCCTGCCGATCCAGCGGGTAGCACAGACATACCTTTAGAGCTTTACACGGGAAAGTATTATCATCTCCATTTTACAGAGAGGGAAATTAAGGCACTGAAAGGTTAACCCTGAACGACAAAAGTTTTGCCAATGAAAAGTGCTGGTATGAACAGCACTTTGTCTGCAGAGCGCTCTCCTGCCAGCAAAGCTGCCACCGCTTATTGGGGGTGGAAGTATTTTGCTGGCAGTGTAGTCTCTCTTTCCAACAAAGAGTGACTACACTGTGCGCCTTTTAGCAGCACAGCTGGAGCTGTGCAGACGTGTCACTAAAAGGTGCATAGTGTAGACAAACCCTTAGAAACTGGAGAACAGCAGCCTAAATGAAGATGAAACGCAAATACTGAAAATATAAGGAAAGATAGAATCTGTGGCATTAATAAAGTCACAGTTAAAGACCTTGTGAAACTCAGGATTTAGTACCTTTTAATGGCATGTGCTCTGTGCCTATTGAGGTTGAAGATTTTGTCAAATTATGTTAAGAGACCTAGTTAATTGCTATAAACTTTCAAATGTAACGTTTGATTTATGCATTTCCAATTCGCAGTTTAAAAATGAGGGAAAAAAACAAACTGAATTTTTTAAGGCTTGAACCTGCAGAGTGGCTATAAATAATTTAATTTAGTGAAGGACTATGAATGGCACATTAAGTGATAACATTAAAAACTTTATTTAATATAAAATAGTTAAGAAAATAGTCATTAAAATATAACCATACGCTGCATTTATACTTACATTTTAAGGTGAAATGAGGCATTTTTAAAGGTGTTTAGTCCCTAAATGAAGAAAATGAGTATAATCTTTTCTAGTGGTTCCTTGATGGTGGATGGGCATGCCTAAGCTAAAAGTAGCGGGCTACCCTTTTTATAATCAGTTATAACATCCCTTAAATAATTAAAATTAAACATACCTTTTACCATTCCTATATTTCCGCTACCATGATTAAATATATTTTTACTTTTTCATTGGCTATTTAACATTAAATATGATTTTAATTAGCATTTGTGTAAATGCCATACCACTAACATTTTCCAAAACATTAACAATATATTTAAAACACTTGTAAAAACCAGTTAAGAACAAACCATGTTAAAATGACAGCACTGCAGCTTAAGTTGGGGGGTGCAGTGACCATTTTGGCTAGGACAGTGCCCTTTTTAAGCCCTGTCCTGACTTTTTTTTGGCAAAAGTGGGCATTTGTCCCATTTGCTCTTGCTGACTTGATCAGTTGGCAAGAGCAAACGAGACAAATGCCCACTTTTGTCAAAAAAGTGGGGTGCAGGGGAATGTACAGGGTGGGAGGGCAACAATGGTAGCCCATGCCAGGGGGGCACTCGGGTGAGCGACTCATGCCAGCTCTGTGGGGGAGCGGGGTGACTCAGGCTAGCCCCACATGGTGTCCCATTTTCCCTTTGGAAAATATGGTCACCCTAGGAGGGGGAGGGCATTGTCTGGCTTGCCAGAGGAGGGAGAATAGTGATTTACAAGCAGGAAGTGAGAGAAGGGCTCAGAAGCTGCTGTAAGAGTGGATGTGGGAAGGATTTTGGAACTGCGTGATGGATACTGGCAGAGGCAAGAAGTGATGGTCAATGACTGATCAAGGAGGCAGGGGTGAATCTGTTATTCTACAGGTGGGTGATCAGGCTGAGGTCTGCCCTATGGACGCTTTGAGGGTATACATGATGATACAACTAGAGAGGGGTGGGCCTCTCTTTATGTATGGTGATGGGAGTCCCCTCGCAATGTACCAGTTAGTTACAGTGTTGAGACAGGGACTGACAAGGCTGGTACTGCCAACCCAGGAATTTGATTCCCATTCATTCAGGATTGGGGTGTCACCAGCAGCAGCACTGCTGAGCATGGGGGCAGAAGCAATTCAGGCAATCGGATATTGGCATTCAGAAGCCGACAGAACGTATGTGAGATCCCAGGTAGTGAGTCAGTGTTAATTTATTTTATTTTCATTCCAGATGTTGGATGACCAGCCATGCAGATGGTGGTGTGGATCTGCAGGCACAGTTTTTTTGAGCGCATAGGTAGGCATCCAAGTTGCCTGAGGGTTCTCAGCTGGGATTCAGTGATGAAGCAATCCTGAGATGGCACAGAAAGAGGGGTATGTTATGCAACCAGTAGATACCACAGCTGTATGCTGTGAGGGTTTATCAGCGGTCACCAGATATAATTGTGGTGCACCTGGGGGAAAACAATTTGGGAATGTGTGAAGGGGTGGACTTAATGGAGAACTTTTTCCAGGAGTAAAAGTTGTGTGGTTAGATATGCTTCAATGTAGAATCTGCCAGGAAGCTGTGAAGCCTCCCCCCCACCCCCCCCGAGGTGGACAAGGTAAGGAGGTATGTGAACAGGGAGGTGGCCAAATTCCTTGGAGCCATAGAAGGGGCGGTAATTTTGCATTCTGGTATAGCATATGGGGCACCAGAGTTATTTCAGGAGGATGGAGTCCACCTGTCAAACTTGGGCACAGACACATTTTTGGCCAATATAACAGGGGCATTAGGAGATGTCTGGAAACCTGACTGGATGGTAATTACTGGCACCTCCTTGTGGCAGGTGTCCAGTTCAGGGAAAGGATAAGGTGACCAAAAAATGGCTTGGTGAAAGTCTTAAAAAGGAGGTGTTTTTTAAAGAAGCGGAAGTGGAGGTGGGGATTCGGGGCTCCTATGACTGGCATGGCAGGAAGCCAACCCCTCTTTCTTATAGTCCACCTTCAGCCTCGTTCAAGGGGTGGTGGATGGCAAGGTCCCAGCAACAGGTTGGGAGGGGAAAAAAGGGTGGGAGGGGTGCTGGTGGAATTTCCTGGGTAGATATTGAATGATCATGGAGTTTCCTGCACTGTACACTTTTATCTGCCAGGTAGTCCCAAACATCCAATAATAAGGTTGCCGTCTGATTAAAACCATATCAGGTGTTCCCTGTCCTTCTTTTGGTATAACCAGATAACATGACTCGGGGTTATGCACCAACTTATTTCCAGCTTGCTTCTGAACTGTTTTACTTAACTTGCCTTATATTTTACTAGGCCTCACTTGGCTATTGTCAAGCCTTTTGGGGCCTACTTACATTGCAATATATTTTTATATGAATATAAGCAAACATTATCTTTATAGGCTATGCAAGCCCCCACCTCCAACAGTGTGCATGTTCACAGCTTGGGCAATGCTGCCATCCCCTTAATGGATCTGTGGAAGACCCTCTCTCTGTTAGCAAAGTAATACCTGGTGATGGTAGGGGTGCAGAGCCAGCTTTTGTCACCTCAAATTGCTGGGCATGCAGGCGGACTGATTTTTTCTACAGTTGCTCTCTCACTCAACACTTCTCTGCTCTTGTATGTTTAGCAAAAAAGAGCGGAGGAGCCAGGAGAGAGCATAAATGAAGACAGAATCATCCAGTCCCTGTGGGAGCATAGCAATTACATACAAATTAGGAGGTTCTTTGAGGATATCAGGAGTGCAGGAAGACTTAACAGGTGTGTGTGATTTTATTGTGTGGCCAAGAGATCAGGGAGGAATAAAAGGAAAGTATAAATGTGGACATGCTGGTTGCATAGAATAGTGTTAGCTGATTCATTGACATTTTGTGAACAGTCGCTAAGGTGCATAGGGCACAACACTGGTAAAACAAAACAGGAGTTAGAGAACCTTTAGATCACAATATGCTAAGCCTGACTGGTATCTCTTACCTTAACTTCCTTCAGAATATCACCAAATATCAAAGAGCTGTTGCAAATATCTTCAAACACATCCCCAAAGACCTGCAACCGTTTGAAATGGGGACGGTTGCAATCACAGATCTTCTGGAGCTCCTGCAATGAAAATCAGAATTAACAACTGCACGCATTGTGTGTTGGATGCATCATCCCCACTCAGCTCTAGGATGTACAGACAACACAGCACAGGCTTGAGACTCAGGGATATACTTTAAAGCAGTGATTCTCAAACAGCAGTCCTTCAACCCTCTGTTGATCTGTGGAGCCCTTTCTGAAAGATTGAAGGACTAGGCAGAGATCACTCAAGGAAAGATTCTCTCTCACTCATATAACATGGTTCACAGGATGAAAAATACATTTGGAGAACCCTGCTCACCAATAAGAAGAAAGGCTCAGATTGGAAATGAAAAGTAAGTGTTGTTTGTAATAGCCAAGAGAAAATAAACAGAAGCTTGAGGAAGAGTGTTATAGGCAGCGATTAGTATATTATGCCTGAATATATTGTTAAATATCACTGCTTAGACATTTAAGGCCAATTCCTCAGCTGTTATAAATCAGTGTAACACCACAGGCTTCCACACATCTATGCCTGTTTACAACAGATAAGGATGTTGCCCTTAGAATCCATCATCTCATTTCTTAGAGAAAACTGTTAGCATGGAGAGTGAGAAAAATAAGGAAATCTTGGACAAGGTACGCAACATTTATAACCTCATGGCTCAGGTCCTACCAAATTCCCGGCCATGAAAAATGCATCTCAGACTGTGAAATCTGGTTTCCTGCCATGAAATCTGGTCTTTTGTGTGCTTTTACCCTATACTATACAGATTTCATGGGGGAAACCAGCCTCTTTCAAACTGAGGGTCCTGACTCAAAAGAGATTTGCAGGAGGGTCGCAATTTTAGGGGGGTTGCGGTGCCACCCTTACATCTGTGCTGCCTTGAGAGCTGGGTGCACGGAGACCAGCGGCTGCTGGCCAGGAGCCCAGTTCTGAAGGCAGAGTCGCTGCCAGCAGCAGCACAGAAGTAAGGATGGCCTGATATGGTGTTGCCACCCATACATCCTGCTGCCTTCAGAGCTGGGAGGTTGGAGAGCGGCAATTGCTGACTGAGGGCCCAGCTCTGCAGGCAGCAGCACAGAAGTAAGGGTGGCAACACCATACCAGGCCATCCTTACTTCTGCGCTGCTGCTGGCAGTGGCACTGCCTTCAGAGCTGGGATCTCGGCCAGCAGCCACTGCTCTCCAGCTGCCTAGCTCTGAAGGCAGGGCCACCACCAGCAGCAGTGCAGAAGGGTAGCAGTACCGCAACCTCCCCTACAATAACCTTGCACCCACCTCCCCCACACACACAGACGCACTTCTTTTTTGGATCAGGACCCCCTACCATTACAACACTGTGAAACTTCAGATTTAAATAGCTGAAATCATGAAATTTACAATTTTTAAAATCCTATGACCATGAAATTGACCAAAATGGACGATGAATTTGGTAGGGCCTTACTCAGGGTGTTGTGACTGTTCATATAGGCCTCTCTTCTGATTACAAAATCTTAGGCATTAGAGACAGAAGAGCTATGTCAGGTCATCTGCTCCATCCCCATCCACTGCAACATTTGCTCTATAGTGCTTCTAGTGCTCTGTCCATCTTCAATATCATACCTGTTTCAGGGAGATGTCTTTATTCAGGTGATGAGACGTTGCACAGTTTCACTTTGTGAACATTCATATTTCCCAACAGAGGCAGAAAGGAAAATTTGCAGATTCGATCAAAGGTCAGAGGTTGCCATTGCTGCTGGCTAACAGCTTTAACTGTAGTCAACTTTCACAAAGTCACAAAAAAATGTGATGGACTCAAACTTGTCCTGGAGGAAATATTCTCTTCATTTTTGTAGAGAAATGTCAATGTTTTTGCACCAAAACAGTTGTGGGTTTTTTTTAATTAAGGCTACATTGCTCTTTTATTCTAATAGTAAGATTCGATTTTCCCGCTTATGATCATGAACAGCATACAATCCCTTCATTTCAAATTGTGGCAAACCTCGCTCCTCTGATTCTGATTCACAACGATGTACCTTCTCTAGCTCATTCTACTGACAGCATGACCATATTTTCTTCCCAGTGAAGAAAAGTCTCTCTTGATTTGTTATCGCCTGTAACTGAGTCTCTCAGATGAAGAATTACTAAATGCAAGGTTGGCCTATAAACTCTTGGTTTTCTGGGCATCTTTAATGCAACGTCAAGTCTACAATCAGGCAGTTCCTGGAAGGTCTCTCTCAGGCAGTGGTTCATTCCTTTGCCTACTCTCCTCTTGTTCTCCCTGATGCACCCTGGGAACAAATGGAGAGATATTCCTCTAGGGCAGTGGTTCCCAAACTTTAACAACCCACAAACTCCTTTCACCTAAATGTGAAGGCTTGTGAACCCCCTGCTAAAAATGAATATTTCCAAGGATTTTCTCCCTTACCTCAGCATAAATTACACTGCTCTACAGCCAAAATGCTTCTGAAATAAATGTAGTCAAACTTTACTAATTCTGGGTCACTGAGAACGAAAATTATGCTTAAAATTGTTGATTGGCTCTAGTTTAGCTGTTGGGCTCCAGACTACAGCAGCGGAATCTCCTGGCAGGTGATGTTAGGGTTTCCATGTTCCGTGACCATCAAAAGGATCTTGTCCCATTCTTCTTCATGGAAGGTGATCTTGTAGCCTGCAACAACATCGATGGTGTGATGGCAGCCCTCAACATCGTTCACGATCCAGATGAGTGGAGACTGTTCATTGATTCATCGAAGACGAGTCTTAAAGCTGTTTTGCTGCATAATGGCAATGTTTTGCCATCAATTCCAGTTGGTCATGCAGTCCATATGAAGGAAACCTATGACAACATGAAACAACTTTTGAGGTGCATAAACTATGACCAACATCAGTGGCAGCTTTGTGGCGATTTGAAGGTTGTTGCTCTCTTGCTTGGTCTGCAGACTGGATACACAAAGTACTGCTGTTTTCTCTGCGAATGGGATAGTCGTGCAAGAGATTCCCACTACATCAAGAAAGATTGGCCACTCCGACAGTCATTGGAGCCTGGGAGGAAAAGTGTTCAGCATCCACCACTTGTTGAATCAAGGAAGATTTTGTTACCACCCTTACACATCAAGCTGGGTCTGATGAAGAACTTTGTCAAGGCCATTGACAAAACACAAGCAGCTTTCAAGTACCTCCGTGGAAAATTTCCAAGGTTAAGTGAAGCTAAGATAAAGGAAGGTGTCTTTGTTGGTCCTCAGATTTGTGAACTTCTTCGAGATGATGCATTTGACCATGCACTGCGTGGCAAGGAAAAGACGGCATGGAAAGCCTTCCAGTTAGTGGCAATAAATTTTCTCGGAAACAACAAGGCAGACAACTACAGGTTGTTGGTGGAAAACCTCCTCAAGGCATACAAAAGCCTTGGTTGCAACATGTCACTAAAGATACATTTTTTGCACTCTCATCTAGATTTTTTTCCACCGAACTGCGGAGCAGTGAGCGACGAGCACGGCGAGCGATTTCACCAGGACATTGCAACAATGGAGAAACGCTATCAGGGCAAATGGAGCCCATCAATGCTTGCAGACTATTGCTGGACAGTGACAAGAGATGCTCCATTTAATGAATACAAGAGACAAGCCAAGAAGCACCGAGTAGACACTGAATAGGACTAAACTATGTACATAATAGTTTTTTGCCTTTTGTTTCATAATAAATTTTATTTATATAACCCTTTTGCTGATTTTTAAAGTGTTACATAAACAGGACAGGTGAAATATTATCATGTAAAGCAACCATAAACACATGAAAAGACCTAGGTTTACAATTTATGATTAAAACTCTACTATCTACACAATATACATAGACATAAAATGTAAAAACTTAAATATCTTAGAAACAGTAGCCAATCAGTTGTTTTAATTGTCATATTTGAATTCAGCACATCAAAATACATAATAAATACCACATTTTATCTCTGAAGCAGACGACTTCTCAAAAATTGTAGACCAGTGTTATAAAAGCAATGATCTTGTAAACATAAAACTTGTTTTTATGACATGCTTATTACACACTCTTTATTATTATTTATCATGACAGAATTTTTATTACATTATGAAAATAGCAACAGTCTTCCAAGATCTCACTTTTGTAGCTTGTAGCAATTTTGATTAAGCCTGTTACAAGACAAGGCTCCTATCAGAGGTGCCAGTAGAAAAAAGGGGTGTGAGGGCAAAGCCCCTACGCAACCCGGGGCCTGGGAGGGCACTGCTGGAAAAGGGGGGCACAGGGGCTGCTGGAAAAAAAGGGGAGGGACCCACAGTGTGGTGCCAACTTGGGGGCTGCAAATGACCCTAGTCACCCCACCATACTAGCGCCTTTGGCTCCTATGTTTCATCAAGGAGTATCAGATGTGAAACGGCATGAAGGTACTTAAGAAGCCAACTCAAAGAGTTCCTCCAACACATGCATTCAGGTCTTGAGCAGTCCAGGCAAACAGTGCACGTTACAACAAAGCTTAAACTTGTTCTTCATAATAATTTAAAAACAACACTAGCTGCCTATTTAATTTTAAAAACAGCAAAAAATATCCAGCTCCCTTTCTATTTCATATAAGGAGTCTTGAAGTTTAAATCTCCTCAGTGTGACAGATACGCTTGCTTTGATCTGCTTAGCTCTTGGAAGTCCCCAAGGCTCCGAGCTGCTGGCCCCCATGGCTCTGTTCGCCATTAGGGAATTTTTTCCCTAAGAACCCTCTGTAACATTTCATGAATCCCCATGGGTTCACGAACCCCAGTTTAGGAACCACTGCTCTAGGAACATGAATTGCAGGTGGAAGTAACCAACTTCTTAGCCAATTGTCTCAGCATTACAGCTTGTATCTCAGAGGAGCCAAAGGTCTGGTGGTGGTTATCCATCCTCAAGCATTTGGCCCTCTTAGCAGAAATGTACACTTTGTCCTAGTGCAGCTGCTGCAGTAGGTTGGAGGCGTCCAGGAAGTGGGAGCACTCCTTTCCTTAGCTGTTCATCACCCATTTCATTGCCAACATGCGGTTTGCCCAATGCTCTCACTGCTGCCTCTTTCAAGCCTGGACTATCAGTCTCCCTCTCTGCCAAGCAGCCATTACTACTCACTGGCCTGTTAAGTTCAACGCCCTGTCTGCAAATACTGCTGATCACCTATCTGTGATACTCTTATAAAATAGCTAGTGTGTAAATTGGGGGAGGGGGAGCTTTGCCTCTTGCACAGTCACAGGATAACATTTTAAAAACCTTGTATGCTGCAGTCAGACAGATTTCTATTTCTTCCATAGTACTTTTAGCTCTCTAGTTATCTCCCTACCTACTGCATCATTCCCAAGGCTTCTGAATACCACGGTGACCTAGGCAGACAAAGCTGACAGAGAAGACAATTAGGAACCATCGTATCAATCACCAAGGACAACTAAGCTATCTAAAGTCCCCCTGGCCCATCAATAGAGTGGCCAATCAGCAAAACAGCATCCCTCCTTAGAGTCCGCTGCAACCTGGTGGGTTCCAAGAATACACAACAATTAGTGTTGGTGACTTGAATGCTGCAGTGCAAGCAGGGATTCTATGGTGCACCAGAGAACCTCTGCTAGTACCATCTTCATCCCATTCTGAGATTCACATCCAAGCTGGACCCCCTTAATCAAGGCCAGTTTTAGAGTGGGAGACCACTTTCATTGAAGTGTGGATGCAAAAAGCTTGGCTACATCACCTCCCAAACTCTCTCTTGATTCAAGCTGAAGAGAGTGCCCAGCTGGAGTCAGCCAGTATGCAAAGCCCAAAGCCTGATCACAAATCAAATCATAGTTAGTAATCACTGGTAGCCTTTATTATTAAACAACAGCAGGAACTCAAGAGCAAGATCAGGATTAGCCAATACCCTGTGCTTTTGAGAAAGACCCCATGCTATCTATGGTCAGTGGGACCAATACTGACACACTGTCAGCCTGTGCTATGACTCCTCCTTGGCCTAGAACAAATTTGTACCCACCCTCACACCCCTGCGCACCATGAAAAGGATCAAGGGACACAAGCCCTTGTAAAAATTATTCTCTCACATGCCCAGACAGAAATACATTTCCCTGCTCACAGCAGTATTAATCAGCTGTTAGGTGACCCAGCATTGCAGTTCAGTGCCCAAATGAGAACTTAACAAGTCTTTTCTGTCTCTGACTACTACCAAATGAATTTCTTACTTTAACTCCTTGGCTACGAGTGGGGCTGTCATATAGCAATGATCAGATTTATCATTTCTTACCCTGTCCAGTTTAGAAGGTTTGTAGGATCTGGGGGGAGGTGGAGGTGATGGGGGGGAAGGATGTGTTGTTTTTGTAATAATTATTGAGATGCTTTTCCTTACCTGAGCCAGCTTCCTTTCATGCCGCTCTGATGCTTTGCTCCCAATGATGTCATTCTCTAGCAGATCATGCTTGGCAATGAAATCCCTCTGAAAATGTAAAAACTTGTTAAACTGATCAGTTTTAGTCACTCCAGCCAAATATGAAGGCATAAACTGGTACTCATCCTTAGCAACTTCAGCAGCACAACGTCGGCTGTTCTTAACTGGCTTGTACTTCAACACCTTCATCTCTGGCACATCTAACTCTTCTCTTTTAAGTGGCTTTTTGAGTCTGTCTGTTTCCTCCTCTATTTTCTTTTTAAGCTCTTTCAGCTGCTTTTCCAAAGGAGTAGAAGTTAATGGGCCATTCACGGGGTGATCAACACTGGCCATGAGTGTCTGAGAGTGTCTATAGATAGAAGACGCAGATTTGGCAAGTACTGGAACCAGTGTGGTGCTGGGGGTGAAATCAGGCAAACTATTTTTCATCTTCTTGGCTGTCTCCTTGCATATATTTTGAGCTGTGAGTTGCTTTCTTGCTGTCATGAAACTTGCTGGTTTCTTGGCGCTGTCCCAGTATCCTGGTTTTACATTCTCTCGGGGCTTATAAAGATTGTTATGGTTTAAGTGCCCTGAGGTGTAAAGTTGAACATCGGCTCTGTGAGCCTTTTCCAAGCCATCTAAAAGATGAGTCAGGCTCCTCTCTTGCTTGCTTTCCGCCATAGTAAAACTGATGATTATATCACAGAAAACAAGAAAAAGTAGTATAGTTTTAGTTGAGAAAAACATTGAACATATGCCTCAGCTCTTCTAGCTTCATAATAAAATATTTTAAGTGAAATTACTGGATGGATTCTCAGCCTTGGATAGCCAAGCCCATGAACTATGAAATCAAACAGCATAGGAAGCAGCCGTGTCAAATTCAACATGACTTCCTCACAATGTGCCCCATTCAGCATTCCTCAGTCTTGAGCTGGGAGTACCACCTGTAGGGCTAAAAGTTTAAATCCATGCTCCATGCCCAATAAATTGCTGATCTCATCCCTACAACCATACCTGTAGGTGCCAGTTGTGCTGGGAATTTTTGTAGGACCCTTGAATGACTTTAGACTCTACAATGAGATAGACTGCAAACACAGTGATCTGGGGAAAACTATAAGAAAGACTTCCAAGAGTTGCCAAAAATATTAGTGACATGGAAAACTGTGAGGGGAATTTCCTGATTTTTTGCAGAGGAATTGAGGGTTTTTTGTTTGTTTTTTTTAAAAAAGGCTTTTGTAACATCTGATTGTCACTCACATTCTGTTTCAAAGTTACATCTTAAATCAGATCACTGTCCTGTCGCGGTCTCTTTGAGGTCACTCAGGAAAATGCCATTTCTGCAAAGTATCTGACAGAAGATGTCTGTGTAGTTTCATCAGGAAGCAATGTGGGAGAGCTGTGCATAAAGCCCTAATCCTACACCTATTTATGCCTTTGCTTAACTTTAAACACAAGAGTAGTCCCACTGATTTCAATGAGATTACTCATGTGCTTACAGTTAAACATGTGTATGCATAAAAGCTTGCAGGATCAGGACCTTAGTACTACACCCAGTGTGTGATTCAGTCTACAGTAGCTAAACAACCAAGTGTAACTAAGGTGCTTAAGTTTAAACTCAGTTGCAGCAAAAAGTTCATCTAATACAGTTTGGGCAGCCAAGCTAGACATGTTAGAAGGAGAAATATTTTGCATATGCAGGAGCCTAAGCTACTCAACGTGGTTTTGAGTATAGCTCTAACATAGTTTGACTCCATGCACAGCAGCCAGTTATCACAGCTTTTTCGTTACTATATGTAGGTTGGTATTTACCCAACAAATCTGTTGGACAAAGCAGGCTTTGCAGAAGTATGCGCTGGCCCCCCCCATCTTTGCTGGCCATAGGACAAAGTTTGAAAATCAGATTTAAACATGGTTCAATCACTGCTCCATCTAACATAACATGACATGACACATAGGTGTTCTCTGTGGCCACCCCTTGTTTGGGGCTAGGCCTGGCAGAGTGTGGGACACATTTTTTAAAAAGGAGATTTGCCAAGGCTTGGTTACAATTTTCCTTGATAGTAAATTGATATGAGAAAGTGACAAACCACCCAGTACTCCCCCTGCCCTCCCACCCCCTCAAGGTTTACATTCATCTTTTCTTTTTAAAAAGCCAATTCTAATTCACTTCTAATTCTAAAACAGCTCAATTGTTATCTGGACAGACTTGTGTGGAGGGATTGAACTGAATGTTCTTATAAGGTCATGATTTTGTTGTAAAAGCACATGAGAGAGAAAAGAGCACACTGCAAGGTTTAAGGAAGGGGAGAAGCTATGACAGCTGGAAATGAAGAATTAATGGGGTTATCTGTCATCAGTTAAATCCCAGCTTGTTTCTTTAAATAAACAAAACAAAACCCCTTTTTATTATCTCCTGCAGCACAATAGAATGACCAGTAGAATGGGTGCATGTAGGAGGCAGAAAAGGTCTGGCAGCATCTAGCCATTGCAGTGCAGTACTCCCGTGTGCAGTCAGCTGAGGGCCCGAGCAGAGTATAGAGCTGGGCTGAGATCAGAGCATGCTCACAAAAGTTTGTCTTTTTAGTTCCCTGTGGGGCAGAGTCATGGTAGCCCACAGTTCTCCTGTGACTTTGGAGACTGAACTAACCCTAAGGTCATCTCCTCCAGGTCAGATTTGAGGCGCAATAGTAGGGCAGTGTGGAGAAATGTTCATTACTGCTGCCTATGCTGCACCCGGTATGTGGATTTTTTTAAAAAAAAGGAACTTCAGTTTTTCAGGATCACTAAATTCACACAATTAAAACCAGAAGAGAAGTCCTGGCATATTTAACCAATCCAGCACTTTGATTAAATTAACACCCGGTTTTATACTAAATATAGCAATGAAATCCACTCATTGGACAAGAGTCACAGGTAAGTAAAAAAGTCTAGAGGGAGGGTAAATGGAAGCAAACCTATGCTTTCATACAGATCCCTCAAAGTTTATGATATGCCAACTTAGATTCCCTCTCAACTCTTTCTAAACTTATTTATGTAGACTCACAGGGCACATTCAGTCAGAAATGTAAATTAGATTCCCTTACACTAAACAGGGCAGCCATAGAGCTACATACACCCGCTCGCCTGGTGTCTGGAGTGTGCGCTATTGTAATTTGCACCGCAAAGAGTTAAAAGATGTTCATTAATTAGCTCCTCTCTTACTTTGGTTTACACCTTTTACATCTCATTCCAGGCTCCGTGGTATACATGGTACATCAATGTATAATCCTTTAGACATCAGTGTGTACAAATAGCTTAAAGGGAACCTAAACTAGAGAAAGGGGATCTAACTTACACATCCCATCTGAACTTAGCCCATTGCATTTTGTCATAAGGAGACAAGTTGAGATTCTAATCTGATTTTAGATTGTAAATGCTCTGGAGCAGGAACTGTGTCTTTGAATGTGCTTGTACAAAACGTAGCACAAAGGGGTCCAGATCGGACCTCTGGGCATTGTTATAATATAGGAAATTACATACAACAAACTATGTTAAAGAACATTATTAAGGTTGCAAATTCAAGCACGCAAAAGTTAAGATTAAGAAATGCCAGAATTAAGTTAGGACTATCTGTGCAAACTTAATTCACTCCCCCCTTGTGAGTCCGTCCTGTATACTGATTGAGGTAGGGGCCCTATGGGAAAATATACTATAGTATTAAAGGTGGGTGGGAGCATGGCTCATCTCCCTTGCCCCTCCCTACTTTGGAATTCAGGGAGCTCCTGCCCAGATCCTGTCCCAGAGGATATAGGCTGCTAAGACCATGCGCAGGGTCGAGGGCAGATTTACAGGGGAACATGAGAACGGCCGTACTGGGTCAGACCAATGGTCCATCTAGCCCAGTATCCTGTCTTCTGACAGTGGCCAGTGCCAGGTGCCCCGGAGGGAATGAACAGAACAGGTAATCATCAAGTGATCCATCTCCTGTCACCCATTCCCAGCTCCTGGCAAACAGAGGAGCCTGGGCTGACTCTCTGTTACTCACCCAGAAGCTGGGGCTATGTGCTAACCCAGGGGTGAAAGGAAAGAAGAAGGGGTTGTCCAGGCAGCCCAGCCAGGCTCTTTTCATTCCCCTACCCACAGTGCTGCTACTACTCTGGCAGGTCATGGGTATTCCTAGTGCAGTAGGAGTGACAAGGCTGAGCTCTTCCGAATATTTAGTGATTTGAGCCAAAACATTTGGCAAAATGTTCCGGAGGAGAGATATGAGAGGAGGGAAATGGTGATTTTTAACACTCGGAGCTTGTCTACAAAAACAATTATTGTAGTTGTTCATGGCAAGCAGGGGCGTGAGTGTGCACTGTACTAGCCTGCTGGGGTCTCATTGTCTGTCAGCATCCTGCTGATGTGTGTTAGCAGCTCAGCAGAGTGCTTTGAGCTAGTCCTCTTTGAAATGGGACTAGCTCAAAACACATCGTCAAAAACCGGGGAATGCGCATCAGCACAGTGCTGAGGGACAGTCAGAACACAGCAGGCTAGTGCAGAGCAGATTGACACCCCAGCTTGCCACAAACTCATTGTTCTTGTGGACAAGTCCTTAGCTAAATCTCAATAGACTGTCACCAGACACAGAAAAGGCACTTTTGTAGCATGAGAGGATCTCCCCATCCTGAATGTCAAACAATGGAGGTGCTAATGCTTCTTAGAGAAAAGGTCCCCAGAATCCATTATAATGGACAGTATTAGGAAACAAATATAGGGGCTTGCTACTACCTCACCCTATAATTAAAAAAGAACAAGCAACAGTGTAAATCAATGTGTTTTATAATATTCTACAGTATTTGTCCAAAATAGTACATTGTACAACAGTACATTATAATACAGTACTACATTGTAGCTCCAGACTGCAGAGCCTGGGGCCTTTCCTGTGCAAAACTTGACTAGTTCTTTTACAAGGTTACTTATGCCTGTTCCCAGCCTGCCCTTGAGAGCCTCTGAGTGATCTCAACCCCCAAGTGCTCCTCAGAGCCTTGTCGGATCATGCTCTGACACTGTAAGCTCACAGGGCAGAGAACTTGAGTTCAGTTCTGGTCCTATTTATGCTGGTGTAAATAGAATTATTGGAGTCTTCGGAGTTACTCCATACAGGGCCGGCTTTAGGGTGATTCCTCTAATTCCCGGAAATAGGACCCGGGCCTAAGAGGGCCCCGCAGCGTCCAGAAGAGGGGCCCCACACCCTCTGCTGAAGTGCTGCCAGAAACAGCAGCAACCGATTGAGCTGCTGCCGAATTGCCGCCGTCTTTGGCAGCATTTTGGTGACAGCTCTTTCGAATCAGTCCCCGCATATCCTAAAGCTGGCCCTGACTCCGTATTTATAGCAGCAAAGCTAGGAGCGGGTTGGGACCCTGCATCTGCCATTATGCTTTACGTAGCACCATCCACATGGCTGGTATTGAATAATGAAAGGTAGTAGTCCTGCTTTGCTTCTTGGGCTTGAATAAACTGAAAGCACAGTTCATTTTCAGACATGCCAAACCTGCGAAAAAAAACGCAGACATTGAGTTTGCTTTTGGCTTAATTGGTTTGTGAGAGTTGCTTGTTGGCTAGTTTTTGGCTTGTAGCTTGTTGCAGCTTGTGGCTTCTGTTTTTTTATCGGCCCCCAGCAAGCACGGGCAAGGAGTGGGCGGGACAAAGTCAGGGATGCACAGTAGGCCCACCACAGTTCCAGACTGCATGCTGGGGGCAGGGGGTCAGATTAATGCAGTGGCTTTAGGGGGCTGCATCCCAGGGCCTTGGACTAAGGGGTGGCCCCGCAGGCCTATGGGCTGGATGGGGCCTGCTGCTTCTTTTCATCCAGTCAGCGGCAAGTTTCCACACTGAGGGCCAGTCACTAGTCCCTGAGCCTCGGCACCCTGCCACCCCCGCTCATGGGCAAGGGGCGTTCAGGGGCACGGACAGGGAAGGGGATGCACACACACACTTAGCACCACTGCCACGCACAGTCAGGCATGCAGGGAGACACGCACACACGCTGTAGCTGGACTGGAGCCATAAACACCTGATTCAAGCTATCATTCTGATTGGCCGGGAGTAGGGGCGGGCCAGGGCTGGGAGCCAAACAAGAAACTCCAAGGTACTGTAAAAGCCCTGAAAGCCAAAAAGCTAGCCACCATGCAACACACGAGCCAACTCAGTGTAAAACAAGCCCAATTTCCACTTAGTTTCTGTGGATTTGGCAACTCTGGGGGATCCTGCCTTAGCCCCGCTGCGCTGCCGACCAGGAGCCGCCCGAGATAAGCACCTCCTGGCCAGAGCTTGTACCCCACACATCCTCTCCTGCACCCCAACCCCTTACCCCAGCCCAGAGCCCCCTTCTGCACCCAAACTCCCTCCCAGACCGCACACCTCCACCCCAACCCTGTGTCTCAGCCCTAAGCCCCCTCCCACACCCAAACTCCCACCCAGAGCCTGCACCCCAAACCTCCTGCTGCACCCCAACCCCTGGTCCCATCCCTAGCCCCACCCCCCAGCTGGAGCTGCACCCTCTTCCGGACCTCAATCCCCTGCCCCAGGCCTGAGCCCCCTCCTGCACTCCAACCCCCCAGGAGCCCCATAAAATCGAATAGCCCTAGGCCCACAGGAGAGTTAACTTGGCCCTGGCCAGGGGGATCTAGTCACATGGAGTGTTGGGGCTCTTAGGGATTGGCATGTTTTGGCCTTGTTTTGAAATGGGATTAGCTTGATTTTTGGCTGATGGTGAAAGTCATGGTGCTTATTTACAGTGTGAAAGTTGGCTACTGTGTTGGTTTTCTGTAGCGCCCTTTCATTGCACCTTCTCGTGGTAACTCGCTCATTCCGCTCGGCCTCCAGGACCGACCCAGGCACCTGCGTTGCTTTTTAAAAACGATTTGCTAACCACTTTCCCACAGAACCCAGCCACGAGAGACACATTGCAGCAGGGGCCCAAATGGCGGAACAATAACTTACGTCAAGGCTCCGTCGTCCGCTCGCACTGGCTCTGCTGTGTACCCAGCATAACTGCTTCCCTTCGACCGGGTGCTGTTTCCAAGGAAACCAGCTAAACATTCTGCCTTCCACCCACCTCGCTCCTGCTGCTGCTGCTGAGCAACCATGCACGCTGCTGCAAAGGGAACCTCAGAAGGGAAGGGTATTTCCCCGTGGAGCCCAGCAAGCTTGTGGAATCAAAATCGCCTCCCTTGTGGGAATCCTTTTTCACCTCAAGATTGCCAATTAAGGACTGGTATTTTAAATTCCAACCTGATTGTTTTTTGTTTGGAAATACTGATCTGTTAAAACACACTGGACAGTTGGACACATTCCTAGGAGCTATTCTGAATCCCAAGGAGTGATAGCCTGTCTTTCTTTGTATACTGAATACACTTAACACCTTGTGCAAAGCCTATTTCTCCCTGCTGTCACAGTTCAATATTTGCAAACAGAAACAACCCTGAAAATTACACTCTCAATCATTTAAACTCTTCGGACCAAAGACTGTCTTTGTTTTTGAGTCTGATACAGCATCTAGCATATCAAAAATAATCATTAAATAATAACTTAGTGCTCATGTAATGGAGGGCTATTAGGCCTGGCTTGAGCCAGGCATTGTGCAGGCAGATGCATTGCAAACTTTTATGTAATATGACTCAATGACAGCACAGTACAAGTTCAGTTTTGGCACACTGATATACTGTGTCAGAAATACGTTGGTAATATAACAGGGGTTTATATTTACAGATGTGTGGAGCACAGCAAGGGCCCTGGTCCCATGGTGTACTTCCTGTGTAAAGTATTCTTGATAGATATCACAACACAATGGCATCACAATGGTTAAACTTAACACCCACCTTCTGCTTACTCTGTACACATGATACCATATATCAGAGGTTAATATCTGCTGCTTTGGGAAGGGGTGCTTCCATGGTGGGCTCATTCCAGCCACATTTCTAAACGCATTATTAATATATAATTATTAAGCTTTCCACCTAAGACATCAGATACTATAGCACTGGAGGACACAAATTCTTAGTAGATCAATAAATAACTAAGGTAGAAGTATTTAACTGCTATAAAAGTACCACTTATTATTGATCATCTTACTACTACAATACAAAAGGCATCATGATTATAAGGTATTTATTTTACAGAATGCTTCTGGAAGGCACAACAATGCATTATGAACACAAGGAGCACCACAAAACAGAATTTAAAGAGATCCAGGCCACCAACAAATATTACAAAATAAGAATAGGAATGGGGAAGAACTAAGAATGGGCTCAGGCCTGCGAAGATGAATGTGCAGAACCTTGCAGAACCAGGCGCAGTGTTTGGGGAAGAAGCTGAGGCTAGGGGTGAAAGCCTAGTCCCATTGATTTCAATGACAAAAACCTGCTTGACTTCAATTGGGCCAGGATTTCACCCTAAAAGTTTTAGAAGACATCTGAAAGTCCATGTACAGAAATAATATATTACATAGCAGAAAAGAATCTATAGATAGAGTTTGTTACATCAAAGAGAAGCAAAAAATAGAAAATGGATGGAATCAGGAACTTAATGGAAGAGCAGTGTGCAGTGGCTAGCAAAAGAAAGGTTTAGATTTAGGTACTAGGTTTGGAAAGCATGGAAACAAGATGGGCCAAGCAAAAGTGTTGAATCAAAATTGTGAACTCCTTGTAAATTTGACTCAATAACCTGACGAAGCAGTGAGAGAACAGGCAAAATAGGATGGGCTGTAGAATCCATTACACATAAGGTAAGAATGACACAATCTGTTTAGTCTCAGTTTTCCCATAACAATTATAGTTGCTTGAACATCTGTATGTGTTCATGGCAAGGGTAGAAACAAGGTGACATAGCGACAATGTTAATACCTGTGTATTAATTCTCTGAGCATGTTCAGAAGCCTGAGCAAAGTCAGTCTGGTCCAGTGCTCATGGTGTTAACATAAACATTGTGCTGCCTTCTCCTGACAAACCAGATGACTGAGTGCTTACTGAACACTACACCCAGCACTGACTTTTCTTCTCTACCTCAGGAGAACAGGCATATGGCTGTTCTCATTGGCAATACCATTTCTACAATTTGGCACAAAGCAGCCCAGATTCCCTTTCCAAGGAATTGTAGTATTTGCATGCATGGGATCCATGAGGCAGTTGGATCTGGTAATAGTTTGGAATAAACATGAAACTGTCCGTCTGTGCCCAGAATTGATGTTTCCCAGCTGGTAATGCTGTATGTGGCCACAAAGCCAGCTAAAGCAACATCATTTTTTTAATCATGATCAACTTAAGCACTGACCAATATCCTTCGGCTAATTCCCTATTCCTCAAACTATGTTTGTTTAAAGAGCAAAGCAGCCGAAGCAGTCTTTTTAGAGCTATTGTTAGTGCCACAAGACTTTTGTTTGCAGCAACCACCACATTGGGCTGCCAGGAAACCAGACCCACTGTTACATATTTTATAGATATTATCATTCCAGAACATGTTCATGATGCACATTTCTAATGTTGAACGTCATGTTTAAAACAGAAGTTCACATAGCTAGTCCCACCTGCTTTACTTTCACTCTGTTATTGAATAATATGTATTCATAGTAAGGTAAATTCACCCTACCACAGAGGATCCATACACATCATATAAGCCCTGAAGGCATAATTCAGGGATTCAGAGCTGTCGAAGTATCAGCATAGATGGGAGGAGTGAATCTTCCCTCTAAGCTATAGAGCTGTTCCATGGAGGCTGCTTTAGCCCAATGGCACAAAACTCCATGGCACCAGTGTCTCCACATCCTGGAGTGAAGGATGTGCATGCAAGTGGAGCCTCTGGCCCTACCCCTGTCCACAGCCCCACTGCTCCCCTACCCAGCCAAATTCAGCCCCAGGTTGGCTGCTAAAGCATGGTTGGAATGTGGGGACTGGTATCTGAATGTCTTACCCAGATTATTTTTAGCCATCACTGTGGTATCTGACCACTATGGATTGATGTTTTCCTTTGGGGCTGAAGTAGGATGTCAGTGGATGTTATGCCTTTTCAAAATCAGGTGCAATTTGGCCCAGATTTCCTTTTATTAAGTCAAACAAAATGGAATGAGACCCCATGTTTACACAATTCTGCCTATAAGTCTATTGAAAGAAATAAGAATACAATTCTTAGGTCATTAATAAGCTTCTGATCATTTAAAACTGCTAGAGACCATCTCAGGGATCTTTCATAGAAGAACAGCTAAGAACCTCCTTCAGCAGGTGCTTACTGTCAGGGGTAGCTATGTTATCTAAAGGCCAGATTGGCCCTTGTGCAACTGCATGGGAGAGAGCTGAAACCTCCTCCTTGTGTGGCCCACAGAAAGGCCAGGCACAAATGCAGTCCTTAGGCTCAGGGAAGGATGGAGCGCTTTGCAGGGCTAGACTCTAGGATCACACCTGTGAAGGAAAGCTCAACCTGCCTGTTTATAGTGCAAGTATTTGCAATTCTCATTGTTTTAATGGAGCTTTTGCTATGGAAGCCTCAGCTGGGGCAGCAGTGGAGGAGGGGCTGTATTAGGTGCAAAGTGCCTAGTTATTGCAAAAGCAATCATAGAGTATCAGGGTTGGAAGGGACCTCAGAAGGTCAGCTAGTCCAACCCCTGCTCAAAGCAGGACCAATCCCCAGACAGATTTTTGCCCCAGATCCCTAAATGGCCCCCTTAAGGATTGAACTCTCAACTCTGGGTTTAGTAGGCCAATGCGCAACCCACTGAGCTACTTGCCTCAGAATTAGAAAAAGTTTGCTGATTCATGAAATTGTCCCAGGAGGACTTGAGCACTTTGGACAACATTTCTACATGGAGTGGGACCAGCAGGGGCTGCAGAAGTATACGGCACTCTATAAAGGTGAAGTATCAAGTGGTAACATAAGTTCTCCATTGGTTCTGAGCTTTAGCGTGCAAACTATGCTTGTTAATTTGTGTATTAAAATTGCAAAAAGTCATGGTCTTTGAGTTATGTACAGTAGGTGGGGCTTAAATATAGCTCATATTTTCTTAGAAATTGTAAAGTCACTGTTTAAATTATAAAAAGTGTGTGTGTGGGGGGGGGTCTGTTACATACTACGCTTGCAAGTTTACCTTGACTGTGGCCCCAAAGGGTGGGATTTTAGCAATATCACTGGCAGTAGAGCTAGGCCAATGGTGAGTGCCTTCAAAAATTCTATCCTAAATTATTTTTTATGTAATAACTCAGGTAGTTGGGTCTGTTGCCTATTATTCTGATGATTGGGGTTATTTGCTGTTTTTTTGAGATATGAAATGGCATATGAACATCATCCTACCAAGTTCTGAGCACTTCTTGCAAATAATACCGAGTGCTTCCCTTTGCTTCCACTGAAATCAGAGAAATTGATGTGCTGATCATTAAAACTCCCTGTTAGCAGCCCCTGTTCAACACTTCTGAAAGTTGCAACCCCTGGACTAGTTAGATCACAATGGTCCCTGTGCTCCTTAGAGGCTCTGAATGTAAGAGCTCAATCTGCAAGGGATTTCTCCAGGTGAAGGAGGAGCAAATACAGCATCTGTGGGTAAGTGACTGTCTGTAGTGTGGTGTGTGTTTGTGTTTGGGGGTTACTTGCTGTGTGCTGGCTTGTGTTTGTCAGTCTGTTTGGTTGTTTGAGACCCTTGTGTGGCTGGCAGTTGGAGGCCCTGAGCTTCAAAGAAAGGTTTTGAAAGCTCAAAGCTCTGGTAATTGGCTGAGCGCTTAATCAGTGGCGCGACATAACTCTAGGCCAGGGCTTTATAAAGCGCGCACCAAGCGGCCAGGGGCTGCTAACAGGGAGTTTTGTAAGGGAGTGTGGACAGGGAGGGGCGTCCCTTGTCAGTCTATCTGTTCCCGTAGTTCCCTTAAAACCTATAATCCATATCATATTCCAAACCCCTTTCTTTAACCACCCTTTCATTAACTAGGAGACAATGCAGGGCAGAAGCCCAGTAGCAGAGTGGAGCTATCCAGCTTATTGCGCTGAGTGTAGTATGATATGTTGATTACCTGCCTTGTGGGTGGATGGCCTGTGTGTGCAGTTGGTGCAAGGAGCTCCTGGCCCTCAGAGACCATGTACGGACTTTGGAGGAGAGGTGGCGGAACTGGAGGAGCTAAGAGGCAGAGAGGTATGTTGATGAGGCTGTTCCGGGACCACTGTAGAATTGTCCCACCTCTGCCTCAGACAGCCTCTGTGCTGTTGAGGAAGAAGAAAAGCCCAGAGGCAGAGCAGTCAATGGGAGCAGAGGGAACCCCATAGTTGGACCCTCCTTCCAGATGGTGTTGGCGGTTGCCTCTTGCACTGAGGTTATCTCTTCGGGGGAGGGGACTCTATGTTGCTAGGAAAAAGGCAGGTGTTAGTAATGGAGATTCGATCATTAGAAACATAGATAGCTGGGTTTGTGATGACCAGGAGACCGTTATGTGACTTGCCTGCCTGGTGCGAAGGTTGCGGATCTCTCGGGCATCTAGACAGACTTATGCTGTAGTGGGGGAGAGCTGGTGGTCTGGTACATGTAGGTACAATGACATAGGGAGGGTAGAGAGAGATGTCCTAGAAGCAAATTTAAGCTACTGGGGAAGAGACTGAAATCCAGACCTCTATGGTGGCACTCTCAGAATGATCCCAGTTCCTGCGGAGGGCCAGGTAGGCAGCAGAGTTCAGTCAAGTCTCAATGCCGTGGATGAGACCATGGTAGGAGGATGGGTTTAATTCATTAGGAACGGGGGAAACTTTTGGCGATGGGGGAGCCTATACAGGAGAGATGGGCTCCACCTAAACCGAAGTTGGAACCAGACTGCTGCACTAAACATTAAAAAGGTTGCAGAGCATAACTTTTTAAACTGGAGATGGGGAAAGTCAACTGCTGCGAGGAGCATGTGGCTCAGACACAGACTTCTCTTAGGAGAGTCTGATGATAGGGAATCTTCAGGTTATAGTCAGGAACCGAGGACAGAGAGGATAATGTAAGGCCGATCACATAAAGAATCTGGCACCTCAGATAAGGGCAGACAATAAACAGGGACAAGTTTTTAAGTGCTTGTACACAAATGCTAGAAGTCTAAATAATAAGATGGGTTAACAGAGTGCCTTGTGATAAAGGAGGATGTTGATATAAAGGTATCTCAGAAACCTGGTGGACTGAGGACAATCAATGGGACACAATCATTCCGGGGTACAAAATATATCAGAAGGACAGAACAGGTCGTGCAGGGGGTAGTGGACACTGTATGTGAAAGAAAATGTAGATTCAAATGAAGTAAAAATCTTAGCAAATCCACATATTCCATAGAATTGCTATGGATAGAAATTTCATGCTCCAATAAAAATATAACATTAGAGATTCATATCAACCACCTGATCAGGACAGTGATAGTGATGATGAAATGCTAAGAGAAATTAGAGAGACTATCAAAATTAAGAACCCAATAATAGCGGGGATTTCAATATTCCCCATATTGACTGGGAACATTTCACTTCAGGACGAAATGCAGAGATAAAAATTTCTCGATACTTTAAAATGACTGCTTCATGGAGCAGCTGGTACGGGAACCCACAAGGGGAGAGGCAACTCTAGATTTAATCCCGAGTGGAGCGCAGGAGCTGGTCCAAGAGGTAACTATAGCAGAACCGCTTGGAAATAGTGGACATCTATCTAGCATTCAACATCCCTGTGGGGGGAAGAACACCTCAACAGCCCACACTGTGGCATTTAATTTCAAAATGAGGACTATACAAAAATGAGGGTTGTTAAAAAGAAGTTTAAAGGTACAGTGATAAAGTGAATCCTTGCCAGTTGCATGGCCCTTTTTAAAGACACCATAATAGAGGCCCAACTTCAATGTATACGCGCAAATTCACCGTAAGGACTAAAAAAAAGCCACCTCTCTTCTCTCTATAATATATAACTAAACTATTGTTGTATGTAAAGTAAATAAGGTTTTTAAAATGTTTAAGAAGCTTCATTTAAAATTAAATTAAAATGCAGAGCTCCCCAGACTAGATGCCAGGACCTGGGCAGTGTGAGTGCCACTGAAAATCAGTTCATATGCCACCTTCGGCACGCATGCCATAGGTTGCCTACCCCTGAGCTAGTGTGACCTCTTATATAACACAGGCCATAGAACTGCCTCCAAAATAATTCCTAGACCTTATCTCTTAGAAAAAACATGCAATCTTGATTTAAAAATGATCAGTCTTGAAGACTTCATCATGAACCTTGGTACATTGTGCCAACGATTAATTACTCTCACCATTAAAAAAACTACACCTTATGTCCAATCAGGGGTAGCCTTGTTATCTAAGGCTATGGCTACACTTGAAACTTCAAAGCGCTGCTGTGGCAGCACTTTGAAGTGTGAGTGTGGTTGCAGCGCCAGCGCTGGGAGAGAGCTCTCCCAGCGCTGCGTGTAGTCCACATCCTCTACGAGTGTAGCTTGCAGCACTGGGAGCTGTGCTCCCAGCGCTGTGGCACTGATTACACTGAGGTTTTACAGCGCTGTATCTTGCAGCGCTCAGGGAGGTGTTTTTTTCACACCCCTGAGCACGAAAGTTGCAGCGCTGTAAAGCACCAGTGTAGCCATGGCCTAAGTGTTACATCGCTAAACTGTTTGAGGTTCTGTAGTGTTCAAACGTACATGCTATCTCTTCCTGCTATTTCAGTTGGAGATCCTTCACTTCCTATCCTACACTACTGTGCAATATGTCTGGTCCTCTTAAACTACCATGGTCAACCCCAGACAGCTTTACGTCATCGATGGATCAAGTAATCCCTGTATATAATCTCTAAGAATGTCACATGGTCTCTCTGTATGAACAAAGACACTCTATATAAAACAGCTGGAACTCTCAGGGTGAGATTCTGTGCTGTGCCTCTAAGGGGTGCAACACATAATTCACAACTCAGCACTGAGGCACTTTTGAAAATCACTTAAGCACCGAACTCCCATTAATTTCAGTGGGAGTTAGGGATCCTGCCACTTTTGAAAATCCCACTAGGTGCCTATCTGCATCTTTAGGTGCCTGAATATCTTTAAAAATCTGACCCTTGGTGACTTGTCCAAGGCCACTTAAACCCAGATCTCTCAAGCACTTAACTCCAAATCAAAATGAAAGCATCAAACAGGATTCTTCACAAAATCCCATCATTTTTATGACAACTATCTTGTGCGCACAGTTTGTCACCTATTCCTTTCCCAAACTGATCCATACTGCTAACAATAATTGTCAAGCAAAGTGATTCTGTACTGTTTAAGAGTAACTAAACTTTAGTACTTTTACAACAGGCACAATACAGGACTTTACCAATCCTTAAAAGTGGGAATGAGAGAAGGGTGGTATCTCCTTGGGAACTAGGCAAATCACATTCAAGTTCCACTTTACTTTCATTAAGATCAATCTGTTGGTCTGTGGTATTTATGAACTACCTATTCCCCACAGTATTTGGACACTTATGGTAATTTCAAAAGTGACTAGCAGATGCTTGAAGTCCTTAAGGTACTAGTGAAAATTTTACCCCAAGACTTGGAAACTAGGGCTCTTTTCTGGACCCATAATTTTCATTTATTGGTGCAAGATGCTGTTAGTTTAAGAACAGTGTAATTAGAGGTAGTTCTCTGAACAATGTACTGGATCAACAGCCATTTTTGCTGTATTCTCTCACTGGTGTTCAAGGCCCTAAATAAAATTCCTTAACAAAACAGGTCAAATATTTAACAGGTGCTGTGACTGCAAAAATCACCTAGACCTTCCAGTAATCTTAGAACATAAAGGAAAATTACTTACCTGCTGTAATTCAGCTTTTCCAAAGGTATCGTTTGACTGGATTCTTATTGTTGGGTTTCAAGTTTCCAGTGTGATACAAGAGGGCACTCTTGTTGCTCTCAACAGACTTTTGACTTTCAAGCACCAAGTGGTGCTCTGTGTATATACCAGAAACCAGGGCCTTCTAACATGTATCCCTTGGGATTCTTCATGAGCAGGAAGCAAAGAGCTCCCTCATCTCCCAAACAGCATTTATGCGCGATATAAACTTTCCTAAGACCAAATGAGCAGAAAGTTGCTGAAAAAGCTTCAGTTTCCCAACGCTGAGGGGAATGCAGGTGTGGGTGAACAGTCAAATGATATCTTCAGTGAAGCTCTCCAAAGATAACGAGGGAAATCCTGGCTCCACTGAAGTCACTGGTAATTTTGTCACAGACTTCAATGGCACCAAGATTTCATCCAACATATTGACCTGAATACCTATATTGGAGCCTGATCCCAAGTTCATTATAGGTCATGAAATGATCCTCCAGCAGCTTCAATGGGCTTTGGATCAGGGCCTTGGAAACTAAAGTGTTCAAAGGACATACCCACAAAGCAGTACATTCTTTAATTTATAAGTTGGCAAGAAAAATTCAGAGGCATTTTTTAAGTCTTGAGAAACACCTTTCATCAAACAGAAGGTAAAAGAGTTGGAGAAAATATTACTGACTTGGTAGCAAACAGCTACTGGCGTGCAATATTCTCTGCAGTGTAAGAGCAACTACACTGCCTGGACTGCAAGAAGAAAAACATGAAGAGAGCAAAGGACATGTGCTCTATTGCCACCAATTTGAGAAGCTGGATCAAATAGTAATGAATTGGTCCAGAACACTAGTTCTTATCAACAATATAAAAGTTGGTGGAAAGGACCAGCTTAATAAAAAAAATTGCAGAAACACTGTCCTTGTGCAAACATGTTATGATGGGGGAAAATGCCAAACTAGGATGAAAAAAACCTTTGTCCTACACACAGTCAAATCTCAGCACAGACAATGTATTAGAGGTTGAAACAATCCAGTTAGATAAAAGAAGCTGAGTCTAGAAGGAAAAGGGAAGGGGTTTGTTTCCCTAGAGTGTTCTGAAGTTTGTTTCTGAATTCCTTAAGTGAAGGTGGGAAAAGACAAATAGCCTCTGAAATATCTCTGAAGGAGGCACTCAGCTCCAGCACAGCATCAAAACTAACTGCATTGGTGAGAAAGACAATGCTCTCCCCTCAGAAGAGCTGAAGCTGTTGATGTGCTAGGGATTGAGGAGTCCCACATGCCATATAGACACACCATAGCTGACAGAGAACCGAAATTCCCTATCAACATCAATTTCAAAGTTCTAGTCCATTATGAAGTTGAAGGGTAAGAAAGAGATCAGTTCTCCAAGGAATCTACTGGGAACAGGGCACTGAAAAAAGGATACAAAGCACTGTCCAAGTGGAACTGAGGTCTGCAGAACTGGATCCGGCCTCTATGGCGGCAATTCCAACAAGTAGCTCCTTTGACCAAGTCAGTTAAAAAAAAAAAAAAAAAAAAAAAGGAACTGCAGGGGAACATTACACAGTTGGGATTTTCGTGCTTTTTAAGTGTGTGGACCCAAATCATAATAGACATTGTTTCATGGATCATCTCCCCTTGATTCATGACATCATGGATCTCTCTTCCCCCTCCACATACTGTCAATTGCATAAAATTTTTGTGGCAACTACAGCAATTGCTTACTTGGAAAAGTAACATAAGGAGATAATGTATGTGTTTGTATTAGTCATCTAATGCAAGGCAGGAGCTGAAAACAGAGGGAGCCAACAGCATGTCACCAGCCAGTTCTCCACTGATCACTAGTGAGTGCCCTGTGTTCAGTGGGTAGTATTTTGAAAACTGTTCAGGAAGGCATTGAGGCACCTAGTAATGTCTTGAAGGGTCAAAAACCATTGAGACAGATGAGAGTTCCTGCCATTCATGCTGGAACTTTGATACGTAAAAGTAAGAGTCCAGTCACCACAGTATCTTTAGATGTATTTTTATTATAGTGATCACCATTAAAAAGTCAACGTTTCCCCATAGCTACCCACCATTCTATACCCGAAATAACACATTTCCCTGCACAAACAACAAGAAATCTCAGTTACTATGGGCGAATGTTGATTTTTAATGGCAGCTACGGATAAAGCTCTTGTTTTGACAGAAGCATATATAAAATCACCTGTTGTATTGAAATTAACTCATCCATGTTATTTTCTACAATTGCCAATACTACCTCACATGATCACATGCTAACCCAACAGAGGGCTCTTTGGAGCAAGGATTTGTTTGTATAGCATCAAGCAGAATCCCTGTCTGGAATGTCTGAGTGCTACTGTTATATAAACCCTAATAAAAGGAGGAGTGGCAGAATTATAAGTACTGAAATAAGGTGCATTCATATTGTCTTTTTTTAAAATCTGTAATTTTGTCTAGCCATTTCTACTGTGAGGTTTGTCTTAGCACACCTTGCTCTTTCTGGGAACAAACCTTTTATCTCAAAGTCAGCTGTATCTGGGTGGGTCATGAAAAACAGGGTTTGGAGCATAAGAGTTCTGAAGGAAAGCCATGTAAAGAAACTATTCTAACAATACTAATTTTTTGCCCTCTTTCCTCCTTGTCACTGTGCCTAGACAAAAAGGGGCCACAAATCTTTTCCAGCAACATATATGTAGTTCCAAGATGCTGGAAACAGATGGATTGTAAATCTATTCAATTAAATGTAATTGTGAACTAAAAGGGTAGCCCAGATCCTCAGCACAGAAGTCAATGTAGCTCTGGCAATTTACATCAGCTGAGGAGCTGATTGTAATTTGAGTATTTAATATACAATAAGACATGTTTGTTATAGAAAATACCTGCAACAGCAGATGTTTGGAAAAATTCACCTCAACTGATAAGTTGTCACATGTACAGAAAATCAAATGTTGATCTTTTGCATGGATTCCATTGCCTTTCGTTCTTATTTTTCCTTGTATTTTACTTGCAGGATATCAACACACACACAAACACAGGTCCACAAGAAGTCCCCATTCCTCTCCCTCACTCACAATAACACCAAAAAATGAACATAGAAAATATTTAAAAACTCTGTATTCAGTAATATTCACACCAAAGTGTATGGATATATATATCCATTAAAATTATGAACATTTCTAAATATATTTTATGTATCATACATATATTTATATGTATAATTACATATCCACAGAAGTTGTCTTGCTGTGCTAAACCCAGCAATTAAAGCAGAAACAGGTTTCACAACAGGACACCCATATATGCATATGTACTGGCTGTTTGGTTTTGTTAATTTATTTACAATTTAACTATATCATAATAAATGATTACTGCTCTATTGTACAAACATAATAGTAAAGGTTTAGGTTTTGTTTTTAAATACAAAGACTGCAAATGAATACATGAAAAAATACACACCATGTACAGTATTTATAATTTATAAATGCAAAGGTAAGACCTCTTTAAATTATTGCACTTGCATTTCTTTTTACAAAGAAGATAGTTTGTGTGTCTCATATACATAAAATAAATTTTTCAGCTTACTAGATGTCATAAAGTTGAATGCTGTTATCTTGAAGTACTTTCTTCACAGAACTGCCCCCTCTGAATTTTGAATATACATGGATCTACTCTACAAACCAGTTTGATCTACCCTGCAAACCAGTTCATTACTAACTTTTTCAGTTTTTGACAGAGCATACACCCAAATTACAATCAAGCACAGTTTTTGGTTAGCAAGCAGACAAAAGATCTTTGTAATGTGCCTTTGCTAGACTAGGATACATAACCTAAAATTTGAGTATGAGTATCCTTATAGAAGAGTGTAGAAAGTCACTTACCCTCCTTATGATGAACAATTTACTGCACCATTTCACAGAATGGCAACTATGTCACAGTGTTTTAGGCAAATGAATTTCTTCAGGAAGGTTGCAATTGTTTGAACAGGTAACGGACTTGGGTATTTCTTTTAAATAAATAATGCTATATGTTGCCCTTACAATTTTAACACTAAGTGGCCTGAACACAGTAACAGCAAGAGACTGACTAGCTAGTACAAATATTTCTACTTCTAAATTTGCAATCCATGCTGATTATTGAAAACACACCTAAGTACTCTGTACTGCGTGCCATATGAAAATATAAGTGCCACACTGCATGCCTCCGAGGATCTAATTAACATATTTGAAAACGTTCTTCCATTTAAAAAAAACCCAGTACATTATTCTAATATATTGCTTCTGCAGTGCTACAATTTATAATAATGTAGCTGCAATGTGCTGAACCATTACAGTAGAATATTGCACTATCTTACAAAAATTCTTGATTACCACAGTAATGGAGTTTCCAGCAAAGCTTTTATAGAATACATAGTATATTAAGTGAGAGCTAAAATGGCTAATACCATCCTGTGCCATCCACTTTTCACAGGTTGGATACATTTTCCTCATTCATTATGTTCCTGGCATTGTTTCAAGATGCATCAGCAGGAGCTATGGCTGAATATGCATCTTTCTCAAATTCAGCTTCTTTTACCTACTCAACAGAATGCTCAAATATAAAGTACCAGTAGTCTCTTTTTTCTATTGTTTTGTTTAGAAGGGAAAAGGTCATTAAAACTTTAATAAAGAATACTTTTTTGGAAATAAAAACTATACATTTTATAAGACTTCTAGAAAAAAATGTCTGCCAATTGTTAAAAAGTTCTTATTCATTTTGTGTGGCTACATTTTTAAAGGGACAAAATCTCAGCTGACATTTGACCACAAAAATGGTTGTCTCAGATGTTTAGTTGTTCTATTTGCCAGTGCAAATATAAATTTTTGGACAACCAAATATTCAATATGGACCTTGAGTCATGACATTCAAATGCAGACTCAAACTACTACTTAGATTAGGGTTTTCAGTTCTGGGATACTGATTTGGGTTTACTTCTGTCAAACACCTGGATGCCTAAAACTGTACTCACTAAATTAGTCTATAGGACAAATTGATGCAACTTAAAAAAAATTTCCCACTAAAATTATTGTCTACCTATATTTTAGGCAACAACGGAAACTTTATCCATATGGTTTTACTCCTTTCCCCTGTCTTACTCCAGAGGAGAAGAAAGGGCGTGGGCAGGGGGAACTGTATTAACTCTAATGGAAATTTAACTATAACAAATTGTTTAGAGTGGTTCAGGTTACTCAAAATGTCAAGTACCAATATGGTTGTCTCATCACATTAATAGAACTATTTACTGCAACTTTGCTTAATTTGTTAGGGAAATATATAAAGCACCTATATGATACTGCCAAGCATTTTCAGTGACGACTCATGATCTAGCTAACTTAGATTTTACAGACTGGAAATCAGAGAAACTTTCTGTGAAATGAATATAGCCTGTGACAAGGAATATTTTGCAACACTGACAAGATCAGCAAATAGAGGGAGAAGGGGATGGGAATAACAGACATGCTTGAGCCATGGAAGAGATTTTCAATGAGTTGTTTTGGGTATCTCACAGATATAACAGACAGACTGCATTTGGGGCCACCACAGATCTGTGAAGTTTCCACATAACTCCGTAACTCTGGGTCGTGTCCCAAGTTCTTTGCTTGCAGTAACACAGGCTGCATATGAATTGTATTATTTAAACCAGAACTGATAAGGAATAAAGTAGAGGGCACCACTTATGCTGATCTTGTTTGTTCAGTTTGATAAAATTGCATCCTTATAATTTTTTTTCACTTCAAAAAAATTCACTGGTGACTATGCAGAGAATAAAATCATTTAGTATTGGCAAAGCAAACTAAGTGCTTGCATGGATGCTGCTAGACATCCTTGGTCCCCTGTATGATTCAAATCTGAACTTCATATAAAAAGATTTGATCAAGATATCCCAAACCTAACCCTACATGGTATTTTATGTGCTGCAAAGGGTTATGTATAAATTACGGGATTATAGATCACATAATGTATATGCATACAAACAAACTGGTTTGTGCGCGACCAGAACAGAAGGCAAATCTCTTCAGGGACCCAAACATTTAAATAATAATAAAAAAATAAGATGCATACTTATTAGATCAATACAGTTCAGTAAACAAGCAGAATGGGAAAACAGATACTACCTATTGTCTTTAAACTGCTGACTGTAGTACTTGTTGTTTTTACACTACATGGTAGTGTTGCCACTAAACCACTTCAAGACTCGCCTATCTGCAAGCAGGTAAGAAGAGTTGTATAATATAACGTAGGCTCGGCAGTGCAGACTAAACAAATGCAGTGTTGCTAACGACCGGGGTACAGAAAAGATGTACTATATCTATGCTGAAATTTTATTTGATTTTTAAAAAGAAAGATTCAGGGTCAAATTTTGTATATTGAATTACACCCTTTGCAACCACATTACAATCAAAAGGGTTGCATTGAGCATAGGGCCCCAAAAGTCAAACAGTTATACATGCGCTTAATGTTAAGCATGTGCATAATAGTTTGCAGGATCCAAGCCCTACATCAGCACAGAATTTCTTCCAGTTTCAGTTTTCTGAATCAGCTGTTTTTCTGCTTAGTTAGGTAGCTCTAAACTTGGAAATATTTGCTGAACTAGAAAAAAAGCAAAACATAAAAAAGGTAAATGGTTTCCCTTTTTTTTTTTTTGGTAGTAGAAAACATACAGTACTGGTGACCAACATAAAAACTAGTCAAAGGAAAATATTTTCCTGTTATTGTGAAGGTACCGCATTTATGCCTTGTATATCTGATTTTGCTGACAAGGCTCCTATTTCCAGCAGAAAGTATTGTATGTTAAACGTGTCTTTCTAATATTTTCTAAAATATGACTCGCCACGAAAAATATTAGCATGACCACTTACATACAGCTAGCTAGGCCAGCATACAGCTAGCTATTACATTCAAACTTTAGCCTGTCATTTTAGTCAATGTTGATAAAAAGGTCCAGTCTGAAATTATGCCTGCATCTTTCCTTACTGGAGATAAATATCTAGTACTTCCAGTGTATGAATGGATGAGCTCTCTAGCATTTCACATAATTACAAAGAACCAAACACCACAGCCAGTGCTTTCAACATTTAACTTGAGAAATAAAACAGTTGCTCTGCGATAACCAATAGAGTTTTTGGAGCCTTGAACCTAAAAGTTGATTTTCCTTCTACCTGCAGCAAGATAATTCAAGTACTGTAACTTCAGGAAAAGTTACAGCCCCAGAGGTTTTCTGCTAAATTTCAAACTGATTACAAGTAGATCACACAAACATTCACAATAGCAATGTGTAAAATGTTCTATTTATAGCCAAGAACTCCCCAAGTGACACTGGTGTTAAATCCAGCCACAGTACAATATAATAAAAGTACCACTGAAACCCTTACTAGAAAGATACAATTTTAAAAGTACCCCCTAATATTTTTCCCTTCAGTTTTGAATTAAGGCCTCAGCAATGTAGCCCATGAGAAAAGGCCACTCTTTTATATTCACATGTCATAAGTTTGCTTTGATAGCCGATTCTGAAGCAACCGAGTTGTCAGTCTCTCTCTGATTTATGTTGTGTCACTGAAGTTAGACAGGAGACTGGCAGACAGTCGCCTAGCTGAGGTAACTCTGTAGGTATTACCTCCACAGGCAGATCTGCTTCTCAGCATTTGTAGCTTTTTTTTTTTTCCTTTCCAAAAAATAAAAAACCCAAACCAAACCAAACCAAAAAAAAAAAAAGGAGAGATGCCTTAGAGTTAAACCAATTTGTCACGGCCGTTTAGTCATCAATCTTCACAGGAAGTGAATCCGAGGTCTGGGGATCATGTGGTTGAGACGGAATCCATAATGAAGTTTCCTCTCCTTTCGTCAATTTTTCCCATTGTTTGAGATTTTCCCTGGAGATGCAAAAAGAGCAATAAAATAATTTAATATTTTGTTCATAATAAATTTCTGCTATATTATACCAACAGAAGTAGCTTTATGGCGTACATAACACTGATTGATAATAACATTTTTCTTACTACTGTATTATTTCATCTTATTTCTTTCTGTCAACTCCATATTTTAACCTAAATAGGGGAAGTATATGCTGGCTATTGCCAGGATCCTGTTTGTTCTGCAATTCAACAGCTGCCGATTTGCCACAGAATTCACCCCTTGCTAAAGAATTCTGCTAAGGAGTCTAATCCTCATGATTGCAGATATGTCTTTGAAAGCATGACCTAATGCAGTGATGCCTGCTCAAGGCTGCAGAGAAACTGAAACAATAGCTCTTGAGAGATGTGACCTGTCCCATACCTCACTCAGGGCATCATGGACTCTGTGGCAACCTAATTTGTCGTTTTTCCAGGATACCACAGAATTCAGCATTTTTGCCATGCCATTTGCCTCTCCGGAAGCCATGGCAACTCATATTATCTCAGATTTGGCTGCTTTGGTATGCACTGTGTGTATTCCATTTCCAAAACAATAATGGAAGTGACACCATACAAATACAATACTGCACAAATTCAGTAAGAAAGTAAACTTATTGTTCAGAACAGATTTATTAAAACAGAAATGTGGAGCAAAATATCAGATAAATTAACCTTTCAGATTCTTCGGTAATATCTTATTCCAACAAGATGAATGATGGTGTCTTTTTAAAAGGTACAGCTGGTATGATTCATATGCCTTTCTGCTCACCAGCAAAGCTCTGGCTCTGAAGTGCCTGGAATAAAGGCCCACAGTCTCTCAAAGTTAAAACCTTTGATGCTGACAGGATGTCCTGGCTGCTTGTGTTGCTATTACTTTGCAGCATTTGTCTGCATTCCAAAGAATTCAAGGACATAACATCTTAAACACCGCATTCTAGAAACTAATATTATGGGTATAAGGGTGACCTCAAAATGTATTTAGTCAGCAACTGAAGCAGTATTGAATGCATCTCTTCACTGTGATGAAAGCCATTTGCCTCTCACTAAAAGGGCCATATGCAGCACACCCTAGTTATCTGAGGGTATGTCTACACAGCAACTAGACACCCATGAAAGCCTGAGTTTGCTGGCATGGGCCAGCCACGGGTGTCTAGTTGCTCTGTAGAAATACTTCCAAAGGGCCCCGGGGAAACCCAAGACCCTCAGTTAGAAAAGAGTTTTCATAATCAGAGGAATTGGCCAGTGAACTTTGAAATACATATTCAGGGTTGAGTTCAAAGCCCCTTGTCTGGCTCCCCAACCTACAGACAGCCCAGAACTGGCTGGCTCAGTGCAGCTCTAGTTTGCTGAATTTAGGATATCTACAGAGGTGGCTTTGGTTGTGCAGAGCTGCTACGTTCTGAAATCAAAGAGCTGCTGATGAATAGGAGGTTAGGCAAAACTCTTACATTGTAAGATTTCAATTTATCAGGAGCCATTTCAATCTTGCGGTGATTCTTAATTCTGCTCACCTGAATATTAGCAGTTCTACACAACTTTAGTCAAACCTTAGGAAATGTACTGGACCTTGAGATAAGCCAAGAGTTTAGCTTACCTGGTGTCTGGATAACTAAACTTTGACTGTAGTTGACAAGGGATTTTAGAAGTAAAAATATTGAATCTTGGATTTCTAATAGTGAAGCATGATTACTGGGGTACAGAACACCAATGCAATCAGTACTAAACAGTCTGATTACTGTTAATTCACATACTATATGCTGGTCCAGGTCCAGAAGAAACACATTTTTCGAAAGACACTCATATTTATTCTAAAAGACTCTGCACCTGACCTTCAGAAGCCGAGAGCACCTGTAACTCCCACTGAAGGCAAGTAAAGCTGTGGGTGTTTGGCACTTCTGAACATCCAGCCTTAAGCATTTCTATTTGAGTGTTCAAAAAGTGAGACTCCCAAAATTAATAGATATTTTAGAAAACTTATTTTAACAACATTGTTTAGATTAGGGAAGTTTTGCTTGTCTAAAGTGTTGGGAATCTGGCAAGGAATCAAGAAGGTTGGGGTTTATCTGGAATCCTGATCCTGACTAGAAGTTTGTGAAATTTTTCAGCAAAAAATGTAGATTCAGTGACACTGAAATGTTTTGTGAATTTGTGCTGAATTCGTCAATTTGTTTCAGTTGGACAAGAGAATCCCAAAACCCTAAATGTTTCATTTTGACATTTTCAAAATGAAATGTTTCTATTTTTCTGTTCAAAATGACTTTGGTCTGAAACTTCCTTCTATGTTATTAAAATTTTTAATTTTTTAAAAAAATTCTCAGAATCAAAACAAAATTTTTCTTTTCAAACCAAAATAAATGTTCTGGTTCAACCCAACATAAAGGTTTTTTTTTACTTTGTTCAAATGGAAAGATTTAAAAAAATCCTTTTTGATAAGCCTAAAATTTTGAAAAGTTTTGGGTCAACCCAAAACAATTTTTTTCGGAACTTGCCTTGTGCTAAAAGTCCTGACAACAATATGCTGTGTAACCTTATGCATCTTATTTACCTCTCTAATCCTCAGTTTCCATACCTCTAAAATGGTGATAATGATGCTCAACTACTTCACACAAGTATTGTGAGGCATATGTAAATATTTGTAAAATAAGTACAAAATATAATTAAGGCCAGTCAGGTGACTGAGGAGTTCCTGGCTTCCAGTCCTGAGGTTAATCCATTAATCATGTGGCCTCTAAGACGACTTCTTTCCCACCTACTTCATAATGAAAATATTTAAGTACATATTTCTGAGCAAAAGCAGATTTCTGATTTTGAAGACATACAGGTAATGGGAAATATTTCATGAAGAAATTCATCTGGAGTTTTCACAAGTGTAAAACATTTTGAGGAAGTTGAATAAGTTTAAAAAAAAAAAAGACAGTGTAATTGAGAAAAATTGTGATGGGAACCAGCTCTGCTACAGAATACACAATTTGTCTTTAGGCCACAGTGAAACAGGCAGCCAACATCTAGCTTTCAGCTGTTGATATTACTGGATGACTATTTAGTAATCTGTCCCTCACAGGAATTACAAATCTAGCAATTAGCTAGGTTGCAAGACTGCACAAGCTAGCTTTACAAGACAGCTGACTGATTCACAGTCCAGTAAAATTAAGAATGTTTACAAGTAGTTTTACAGGGAACTTCAAGTGAACTAATTTTTTGCTGAAATTCTTGGGGTTTAGCTTTGGCCTTTTGTTTCTAGCATTAGAAAGAGAGTCTGGAGCCTCCAACGCTGAAGGGAATGAGAGACATAAGGTTCCACTGAGGGAAACTCAGTGTAATAACAAAAAACATGTTAAAGCAGATAGGAACATCTGAAGTAGGCAGGAGCAAGTCCTGTCACTACAATTACATTTAGGCAATTGATGGGCTTGTATCTGATATGCAGAAAAGGAGAGAATGCAGAGGGAAAAAGGTATGCGCATGCGTGGGTGGGAAAGAGTCAGAAAAAGCCTCCATCACAATGAGGTCGAGAAGTGATAGTATTTAACATTTGCATATTCGCTGAGCCAAGCAACGTGGCCAAGTGGAGCTCTCGGAGCCCATCACTGAATTTAGTTAGCAGACACGCCTCAATAATGTATATCATTGTTTGATCTGCACCACAGCTGCAGCATGGATTGGTCTTGAAGATCCTAGTGGTGCTGGCTGTCTGCACAGAGGCCTTGCCCAGTCCAGGGTCAACTAAGAAGGACCCACTGATGATGTGGCAGGTTGAAGCTGGGTGGGAGAGCAGTAGAGTCTGTGATGAAGAACCGATTTGTGGTTGGTGATAAGCACCAATCTTCCTGCCACCGGGATTCTGCTGTCATGTCTTGGCATGGCAGCCTTGACCACAGTGGGTGTTGTAATGAAAGACATGTAGCTAGTGGGCTAAAAAGGGCACTGAACAAGGGCAAGTCTGGGCTGACATATACCTTATCAAGTAGCTTGCCAGCTGCAATCTCCCTCCTGATGTAAGGGGGAGCAATGTGGCTCAGAATTGGAATCCATAGAAGATGAGTCAGTCAAACAGTTCCTGTGATAATGTGTAATTGTTGAGTTGATTTGCATGTCAACAAGTTTCGTGTTCCCTGTCCAACTCCATACTGGCACACAGAACTCTGCTATTGAGTACGAGATGGCAAGGGCTGAGGTCCTCAGGGTTGGAGCATCGGCTCCCCATGAAGCATCTGCCAGTTTGCTGAGAAGACTGTTGTGTGTCTTGATCTTCGCTTGCATTTTGCTCAGGTGGCTTTTGTATGTCAGTGTTCAGTCAAGGGTCATGCCTAAGTAAACTGGGTAAGCTTCATGGTTCAGCCTCTGGCCATTCATTATGATGTTTAGTTCTCTCTTACCGTTGGCATGGTGGAAGTGATATGGGCTAGAGACTGTCTTGCTGGTGCTAGGTGAAAGTGCCATGTCTTGAAGTAGTCAGCCAGGTGTGGCAGTTGGGCTAAGTAAGCCACCATCTGAGTATTCTTGTCATATAACCAATGGAACTACTGTATGCAAATTAGCTGTAGAGCAAGAGTAGTGATTTGACGACTTACCTCTGAAATCACATTAGTCTAGGACTGTTGGCATGGTATAGATACATACCTTGCTGTCGCACGGATACAATCTGTAAAGTCAAAGTGGCTGAGAACTTGAAAATTGGATGATAACAGACCATGTATCCCAGTGATGACTGAACCTGGTGATATTCTGAATCAAGAGAGCTTTCATCCAAGCTTGTAGCTGTTTCCATGACTTCACGCTGACTCAGTCATTCTAGGCTTCAGAGTATACACAAACACACACACACTTCTGGACCTCAACTATATATTTTAGATGGATAAATGGATGGACAGATAGAGAGAAGGGATTTCCTTCTGTTTACTTTACATTGCCACTGTACTCAGAAGAGAAAATGCTAGTGGTTTAAAGATCTGAAAAACGAACAGAGTACTCTGATTTGCCACATAGGAGAGAGAAACATGTCAGTTCACTAGAATACAGGAACACAATCAGCAGAAAAGGAATAGGAGAGAGATGAGGTGACAGTAAAAGCACAGAAGAACAAGGTATTTTAATTCCCAGTAGTTATGCGCATGAAGTAGACAGAGGGAAGTTGAGTTGTACTGGGCTAGATGGAGGCAGCTAACTGGGGGCACATTACCTGTGGACCTGCTTGTCTACAGGTAGTTTTGACATTAAATAAATTTTAATAGCTGCATTCATAGACCTGTGTTGGCTGAACCTACCCAATAGTCCCTGCCTCCAGGTATTGGATGCATTTGCTAAGAGAAGAACATTTATGTTTGTCTATATGAAATCTTTGCAATGTAGAGGCATATATTTTTAGACAGAGATATGTAGTGGGGCATGCTCTCACCCAGCCAAGATATATGCTGTGCAAAAACCTGCACTGCTACTCACCTGCATGCCCGGAGTAGTGGCCCAGCAGGAGGGAAGATCTGTGTGAGTGTAGTGTAACATGGGATGGCTACAGCATTGTAGAATCCAATCTGTGAAAAACAGTAGAAAAAATATTGTCAGGAGCTAAATTATGACACAGTTAACTGCAAAAGAGCCCCAAACTAGTCTATTTACTTTCTTACAGTCTATCTTACTGTTCTATACTGCTGCCCATCACCAAAGCCTCTGAGCATCAGTCAAAGTGAACTCAGTAGCAGGCAGTTCTCCCTTTTGGGGGTAAAACAAACTGCTTGAGGTAGGTTTTCTCTTTGGATTTTGTTGCTAGGCTGATTTGTTCATTGTGGGCATTGGAGGCAGTGGGTAGATAGGACTGTCTATGTTCAAAGTGTCATTATGTGGAAAGGCTTTTCAAAGAGGAAAATATTGCAGTGTTTCCAAAAGAGGTCAGATTCTGGATTTGCCTTATGTTCTCTGGAATTCTGCTTCATCCATGGATTCCCTGGATGTTCTAAGGATATTGTATAGTGGGAAAGTTTTCTAAAAATGTCTCTTGTTTCTAAATACTGGTTTAGCTCTAACTGTGGGGCCCCTCAGAAGATGGTTCCACTGACATTTTTAATGCTGTCTCTCATAATACTGCTCAGATCAGGTCTAGTCAACACATTGTTAAAGGTGCCACTACCCCATCTAGGGAAGGGCTCCTAATGTTGCTACCACTGGTGTTAATGGCAGGACATTTTCTGAAAATGGCCCTGCTGTAATTTCACTGATTTCATGGGAGTTGTATCTGCTTATACTACACATTTAAATTTGATCCCCTCCTGCTGCCTCTCACTTAAAAAAAAAAAAAAAAGTCCCCAAAGCTTTAATAGGAGACCACACGTTAGCCAGTCTAGTGCAGGAAGATCCACAGCGTGGACTACCAGTCTTTCCTTCTGATATATAGCTTTAAATGCATTTTAGTGAAATAGCATACTGTACCATTATCACAGGGTCTGACATGTAAACCCTCTTTTATCTACTGATATATTAGACCTTATCCACATTAAAAAGAAAATCCTGACTCTACCTCCACAGATGCAGAGGCTCCCTCTGCAGTGGGACTGGAGTGTAAATAGGTGCGTTTGGTGCTTTACAACAGATGGGAGATACAGTCCCTGTCTTCAGATTCTTACAATCTAGACTACAGAATATATGACATAACTGACAGAGAGGCTGCAGTTGGTAAGGGGGCAGGGCAGCAGCAACAGGAGGAAGGTTTAAACGTCATAAAAGAGCTCACTATTTTAAACTGTATGTTTTATATGCACTCCATGGGGTTTTTTAAAGAGGTTTGTAATTTTTATTTTACTTTAAGAACTGACAGACTGCTACAGACCTGTCACAAATTCTAAAGGAGATATTTGCTTAACCTACCAGTATTAATACCATGGCAAAAGAGAGAGGTTTTGCCAAAATTAAACACATCTGGGATTTACATTATAGAATCCTATCACTGAAACCACAGTATTTAAAAATAAAATAAAATATTATGGTTTTGGGACATGCAAATAAAACCACTTTCATTTAAAAAATACACAACAAACTGGACAAACTCTGAGAGGGTCAAAAAGAGCTAGGGTGAAAAAAAATGAATAAAACCAGTCAATCCATGACAATTCCTTGAGATAATTTCCATTTCTGACCAGGAGTTTTAAATTTTATATTTTTTTTTATTTTAAAAAGAGCATGGATTCTCCAAACTAACATTCCAGTCCTCATCCTTTCAACCATACATCTGCATTTTAAGGACAGACTGTGGCTAGATTAAAAAGAATTTCATACAGTGCCTCTTTAATTCTGTTTTACAAGTACATGAATATGTAAAAGATTGCAGGAAAATTTTCAAAAGCACCAAGATGACTTGGGCACTTAAGTCTCATTGACCTTCACTTAGACACAGGCTCCTCAGAGCCTAAGTCTCTTTTTAAAATGAAATTTAGGCATTTTTGAAAATTTTACCCAATACTTTTCCATTTATTAATAACCAACATGTTAAAACTATCCCTAGCTTTCACAAACAAGGCTTTTAACTTTCAGAGAATAAAATTTAAAACAACTTTTTCAGTTTTACTGCATAAGAAAAATTATGTTTTATTTTCCTACCTAAAAATCCGATATCTGAAAAAGGCTGCCCTTAATCCGAAATGTGTGGGTAGCTCTTTCTTCCCTCCCTTCATTACTATGGCTGCTTATCAACAGGGCTTTCTGCTCAATGCATAATTGTGGTAATCATGCATCCGTTCAATGGACCTCAAAAATCAAACTCTTCCAGGTGGAAGTGGAAGTCTTTTGAGTGAGAGCTTTGAATTTGCCCTCTTCCAGCAGTTGGTTAAAAAGAGCTAAGGTCTAGAGGAAACAGAGCTGCAACACACTATATTTCAGGACAGCATGAAATAGCATGCTCTTGTTCCAACAATGTCTCTGAGGAGGATGTTTCCAGTTGCAATTTTAAAATCAGCTATGGGTTTGTTTGTAAAGCGTGGAATTTGGCATGACACAACTCACAGATCAAAAAGTTATCACATGCCTTGCTACAGGCCAGTATAATATCCCTTATCATGTTTTACTTGTGTGTATCTTGCAGCCATTATAAAACATTTAATTTTAGACAGCCCATACTTGGCCTTGAGGGACCTCATCCTTCTTGTCTCTGTCCATCATAGGTATAGGTTGAATACCTATCTTCTTCATTTCATCCCCCTGGAGAGAGAGAGAAAAAAAAAGAGTCATGTACTTCCTGAATAACTAAGGACATTCAGAAGAAAAATCAAGATTTCTTAAATCAAAAGGTGTTTCTGGTTTATATTATTTTTCATCTAAGTATTTAGAATTCAACATACCATATGGGAACAAATGAAGATAGAATCTCAGAAAACTGTACAACAAAGACTCTTTTCATGAGCATGATACACTCAAATGGTAATATAAGCTATAACTCCTAGAAACTAAGCATGATCATGATATATTTTTGTGTATTTAACTTTGTTTTAGATGAGCCTATCCAAGGTTGAAGCACTTGTACAGAATAAAAATAACAGACCAATATAAAGATTTACCTGTCCTCCCCAAAATCAACCCCATTTCTCTGAAAATGTATAAAATAATGACCTGCTTTGACAAGTTATCCCACATCCCTCAACTAACTCATTCAGGAAAAGCCTAAGAGATGAATCTTGCAGCATGTCCTGAAGGTCAGTTGATCCAGGCAATTTTGGACCAAAGGTGAGGAGTAAGTTTCTCAGTATCGGGCACTTTGCAGAAAGTATCTTGCCAATCAGCCATCTCTTTTAAAAACAGGTGGTGCCAGTCACATGCTCGTGCTCATCACAAATGCTGCAGTATTACATGGTGAAAGAGGCAAAATTTCAGGTAAATGGGAGCCATACCTTTTATAGGGCAAAACCATCACCTTAAATTCTATCTGGGAACTAAAGAGAAGCCAGTGCACCCTGCTGAGCATCAGCATAATGCTGTAAAGTTGCCCAATGGTCTTAAAACAGAACAGCATGTTTAGAACACTGCAGAAGTGTGATCTAAGAAAAATATAGATGAAATAAGATTAGTTTTGGCCACCGCTATTATTTGAACATCCAGGAATAGTAGAAAACCAATTGTGACTTTCATACTGCAAAACTGAGTAATAAATGTTCTAGAAACTACCTCATGAAGTTGCTGATGTAATCTGTACTTGTTTCAGACCTCTATGGTACTCATAAAAGGCAAATAATTTGAAAAGCAGGTTCAGTTCTGCACACTGTAAGAGCAACACATCTTACAGTACATACTGCTCTCTAATGGCAGATGTATGTGCAAATCTGGTTATAAGTGAGGTTTCCACATGTGCACTTCTGGCAAATATGGTCAGTGTTTAACTCATATATGCATGTGTATGGATCTTTGTTTACACATTTTTGCCTGTTTGTATATCTTGTTCGGGCAGTCCAGTCCAGCCTTCCTAGCCATTTCTATAAACCAGAACAGTAATTGAAATTAGCATGATGTGAGATGAACAAGTTGAACCAGCAGAGTCCAAATAACTAGATAACATATGCAGGTATAAAGGAGCTGGAGAGAATTACTGATTTGCAGGGATCCTAGAAATCCATTTGCCACGGAAAAATGCAGAATTTGTGTTTTTACAGAGACTCTTTAGTTCATACATTTTGTGAAAAAAATAAAAACAAACATTAACTAAATTTTACGGAAAGTATCAGTGTCACTTATTCAATGAGTACAACCTCCCCACCCTTGTGGCTGATTTTTGAATGTGCTGACCATCCTAGCCCCAGGTAGCTGGTGGTTTGATTAATACAGAACGCCGGATAAAGGAAGCTTGGATAAACAGGGTTCTATTGTACATTGCTAAACATACTCCAATAAACTGCTTCCGGAGTACAGCGGTTACTCAACACATATAGGGATTTGTGTTTTAATGCATCTCAGATTTCACTTTAGCCCCCAGGACTAATTCAGAAAGTGAGTAATGTTAATATAAAAGCAGTTTTTACTTTATTTTTTATGCTTTTCAACAAAATATCTGAAAATATAGAACACAGACACAAGTATTTGGTATATGTAAGAAATACAAATTGCAATTCTATTAATTTTATATTATAATGGTCATGGCACTGGTAGGTTTTGAACTTGCTTAAAAATTGTAAATATTTCAATAAAACATTGTGTTCAATTGATA
The DNA here is from genome assembly GCF_003597395.2 of Chelonoidis abingdonii. Lineage (NCBI taxonomy): Eukaryota > Metazoa > Chordata > Testudines > Testudinidae > Chelonoidis > Chelonoidis abingdonii. Next base: position 130,047,692 of record NC_133771.1, read on the forward strand.
CCTATATGGTTCTATTTAACAAATCACACAAAGTGAAGAATGTTTTAAACATACTGGTATTATTAGTAACTTGTATTCAATATATTGAAAGTAGCTATTAATCTCATATGCAGATTGTAAGCAAGGGACTTTTCCACTCAGCTCTGAGAACTGTACAGACATCAACTATATTTTGTCCAAACTTAACTTACCCCATTACTGGAGTTTACCATTATTGCTAACTTAAGTAACAACAAAACATATGGTGGAATGCAGTCAAAATTTTCTACTGAGTTTGGCTGTTCTTAGAGTTTCTCCTGCTGGATACGTCTGTACCTGCCCCGAGTTTCCTCTGCTTCAGAGGAACCTTCAGACCCTTTTATGTTCCTGATGGTGCACCTGCCTGTGCTGTCTGCTAGGACAGGTGAGGCATCGGAATAAATGCATCTTCTACCACCTGACATCCCCTCAGATGATCTTTTTCTGAAAAGTGATCCAGTAAAATATTATTGCGGGGCTGTGTTTATTGTCAATAGTTTCCAAAGAAAATATCCTCCATTTACAAGTAAAGAGATGTTTCTCTCAGACACATCCTGGGATTAGAGAGTCAAGTTAAAGTTTTTCCTTCTCATACATCTTCACCAGTCAAACACTCTGCAGGGCAAATTTTGTCCTTAATCCCACCTTAATTACTGATAAGAAGAAAATAACCCAACTTGACTCTCCTGCTCCATGTTAGGTTTACAGCTCTGACAGTTACAACAGATGTCTTTATACTTGTAAGCAAAGCAAATTTGCTACGGAATCACTGAGATGAAATAAAACAATAACCAAATCATTCACATTTTGAATTCCAGAAGAAAGTAGTCAAGAAACAAACAAAATGTATGAAAAATCCATGCAACATCAACTCTGTGGGCCTGATTCTTGCCTCGCACCACTGTAGATCAGGAGTAACTCCACTGAAGTTAACAGACACACACCTAGTATATAAGAGAAAGGAATCAGGCCCTACAATTTACACGTGCAAGATCAGTTCAGAATATAGAACAGATCTTCTGAAACTGAAGAATTGTAGGATAGTTCTGGGTTTAGTTTTTTAGCCCCTATTCTTATATTTGTTCATCTAAACCACTGGCTATTAAAAGGGAAATTATCAACCTCTTTAGGCTCTAAAAATCTTTTCTTCAAAAGAAAGCTAAATCCAATGCAACATTCTTTGAATAATACCTTACATTCACTTTATCAATCATCCTTTACCTTCTTGTTTTTTTTGAATTACCCGTAACGGTATTTGGGTTCTCATTTATCTAAGCATAGGACATAATTGTACAAGTACAACTATGTTCCATGTATAGATTGTCATTACATCGTCTTTGTAAAAGAAGCTCTGTGGCTTATTACAAGACTACCATCACAAACAGCTAGGTCTATGTCAGAGAACTTTCACTAGTGACCTGAAAATCATACAGATTTTCTTCTCTTTTGTCTTGTTACCCATTAAATCACTTTCTATTAAGATGACATGCCTTCTAAATATAAATCTTTTATTTTGGGAAAACAATATACTTCTTGCTTGCAAGTTGATGACAAACGCCCATACTAATTTAGCTGCTCAAATGCTTTCCAGGGAGCTTACAATACATCTGCATGCATAAATGAATATATTTCAAGACATACCTAGTAAGTAATCTATTGAAAATTGTTCTAGATCAACCTACTGTTGTGTTCCTTTCTCTCATTTATCTGGATATTTTCCATATGTAGAACAAATGTGAGAGACATATACATACCTCAGCCCAGAACTCTGCATATATGTCATTAGCTGTTAATCTGGTAACTGGCCACAACTTTGTTACAGAACATAGATCACAAGCTGTCATCATCAGACCAATCATACGATCCCTAGAATACAAGAATATGAAATTGGTTATTTAGCTAAAGCTTTATATTATTGTGTTTTCAAGCTGTGTGTGTGTCCTGTCATATATATGCCCAACAACAACAAAAAAAAGTACAAATTCTACAAAATACCTCCCACATAACTCCACCATCCCCCTTTGATATTAGCTCATTGATAATTCATCACATGAATCATATTAGTACCATATCACTTTTATTCAGTTCAGCAGCTTATATTATTGAAAAAAGGCTCTATTCAAGAGCAGCCAAGTGAAAAATTTTAGTCAAATGGGTGACCCAAACAAGTGTAAATAAAATGTAGTGTTTCAAGGAAGATCATGTTATAATTGATTTAAAGCATACATTATCCACTTTTGAGAAAAATTACGTCCCGTGATTTATACCTGTTGTATTTGTGAACTTTTTAAGCAATTATATCATCTGACTTGGTACTATACTAAAATGTCCCTTTGTATTTTAAATATCGTATTGTATCTAGTCTGTTTTGAACACGTGTTAGTAGTAAAATAGAATTTTGTTTGTGCTAATAGCCTGTATTTTTATTATAAAGGTAGATTAATTTAGTGCCATACATATAACGTAGGAAATATGAGCAAAATGAAGATCTTTCATACTTATGCAGAGATATAAACCTTAAGTAGTTCAAGGATATCAGTGGTCAGGTATTCTCATTTTTAAGCAGTAATATATGTGCCCATTCTAGTATGACTAAGTTTTGCCCAGAGCTTATTTTCTATTAATTTACATAATGGCATGTCTACTCTTGGAAATTTACCAAAATATCTATTTTGTAATAATTATTTCAGAATTGTTATTCTGGTAAATTTCCAAGCCCTAAGAAGGACTTTTCCATTCTTGGGACATTCTCAGGGTTGCCATCAGGAGGATAATCCACTTTTGTTGTTTTCAAAGTAGGTTTGGGAAGCGATGGGGAAAGAGAAACTTGTTGCCTTCCCTAAGCTTCAAGATACTACAGTGATGGGTACTGTAAGAAACCCTCCAAAATAGCCAAGGTGGAAATATATTTATTCTTTACATGGTCAGGAAGCTTGTTCCAGAGTGTTTTCCTTTCAAGTACCAGTTTTGCCCCAGTGTAAGACATACCAAGGGACTGAAAACTGGTCAAATGGTGAGATTTTCTACAGGAAACTCTCTCTCTCTCTCTCTCTCTCACACAATCATTTTGAAAAGTTTGTCAGACTGTGCTATTTTGGTTTGGAGGGGTGGAATGCGTTTATATGTGGGGGTTTTTTTAAAGTAGGTATTTGGGCCTTGGTAATTCACAAGTATTTGTAATTAAGGATATATATTGGAACTGCACATTTGAATTGAGAATTTATGATAAATATATACCATAAATGTTTAATGTGATTATTGCTAATGACAATTAAAATGTTATAAAGCACAAAAAGATGAATAATTTAAATACCCTGAATTACCCTAAACCAATTCAGAGAGTTAACTGATTAGAATATGAGATACTAGGAGAAAGTAGGGGCTAAAATATTTAAACACCATTTTACATGTCACAAAAATGCTGCATGCTCATATTGTAGATAAATAATGATTATTCTGTTATATCCTCTCAATACATGATTAAAAATACATAATTAAAAACTGCATCTATCCTACTTTATTTTATCCAGAAGTTTTAAATTTCAAAGGTTAATGCAAAATTGCTTTGAGTATATATGTCCGAGTTTAGTTATGTTGAAAGGTACTTGTGATCTTTTGTGCTTTCAGCTGACCAAATTCTGAAGTACTTGGCACAAGAGTCCATTTTTCCCTATACTGGATATTTTAACATAGTGTAGTGGTAGTGCTCAGATTTTCATTCTGGCAAGGATGAAAAAATGTCCCATACAATCTCTGTGTTTTGCATACCCAAAAGTAATAGATTTCATCCAACTCACTCTGTCAAGCAAAACCTTAATAGTGACCTCAGCAATCTTAAAGCAGCAGAGTAAATGGACTGTGTGGCAGTCAGATGTGTCAATCTGTTGATACAAGAGAGTATGAGATCACCATCAAGATTTGGCATGACAGACCAAGCTGGATGAAGCTGGGGTATGTACTGCTTTTCAGTATGTGCTGGAGGTAGAATAAATGTCTTATAGAGTGTGGGGTAGGTTATGTGAAAGTGGCAAAAGAGATTGGAGACTTTTCTCTTAATTTCTTATTTTCATGCTTTCAAGGATTTAGGTAGATGAGGTGAATCCTGGTGCAACTTTCATTGTCACAACACTTAGTTTTTGTTTAGGCATGCAAGTGTGAATGTATATTATAAAACCTGATGTTTCTGTGGTCTAAATTTTCTCTCACTAACTCTGGATTTCCAACCAGTAAAACTCTACTGATGTCAATGCAGCAACTCATTATTTACACTGGCATGGGAGGAGAATCAGGCCCTAGGGCTAAAAGTATTTTTATATTAACTGTATGAATAGGTAATTACCACTAAAAGCATTAACTGATTTTAACTAGAGTCAGATTGGGAATTTAGGCCCTGATCCTGTGAAGACTTATGCATGTGCATAATTTCACAAATATACACAATCCCCTTGAAGTCAATGAGACAGGTGTAAAGTTAAGCATGTGTTTAAGAATTTGCAGAATTGGGGCCTGAGTTACTAATGAAATCCTCAATAGGAAAAGTTTGAAGGCTATGAAATGTCAGTGTGATAGATTTAAACAAAGTATCTGAACACTGTAAATTGCCTTTTTATATCTGGAATACTATATTTGTGCATATATATTTGGTCTTAGAGCTTACTCTGTGTAAAGCAGGGGTTCTCAAACTTGGGGTTGGGACCTCTCAGGGGGTCACGAGGTTATTACATGGAGGCGTCGCAAGCTGTCAGTCTCCACCCCAAGCTCTGCTTGCCTCCAGCATTTATAATGGTGTTAGATATATAAAAAAGGGTGTTTAGTTAATAATGGGGGGATCACACTCAGAGGCTTCCTACGTGAAAGGGGTCACCAGAACAAAAGTTTGAGAACTACTGGTGTAAAGAACAAGATATTGTGTGCATGGTAAAAAGTCTCGTCTTAATTCCTCTTTATTGTCATTTCCAGAAACAAGGTTCTTTCTTCAAGTTATGAATGTTTGCTTGTTTGCTTTACCTATGTGCTTGGTTTTTAAGGTTTAAGGCTCCTGTCTGATGCAGTTCTTCCAGCTGTTTTCTGTTTCCGAAGTACAGGGCAAGGTCTGTGGCAATGATGGCTTTGCGGATGATCTCCAGGACCTGCTCGTACTCGCTGGAGCTCAGTTTGGAGAAGATATTGTGCCCTTCCAGCTATGAAAAAATAAAAAATAAAACCAATAAAAAGCACAAGCTCTAATTTTGAAATGATTCATTGAGGATAGGTCCATCAATGGCTATTAGCCAGGATGGGCAGGAATGGTGTCCCAAGCCTCTGCTTGCCAGAAGCTAGGAATGAGCGACAGGGGATGATTTGATTTGAGGACTTGATGATTACCTGTTCTGTTCATTACCTCTGGGGCAACTGGCATTGGCCACTGTCAGAAGACAGGATACTGGGCTAGATGGACCTTTGGTCTGACCCAGTAGGGCCATTCTTATGTTCTTCTTATTCCTATATTTATTTATGAGTTTAGAAAAGTTTTACAGCCCACTAGGAATTTTTGTATTTTATAAATGAAAACATGAACAGCATGAAACGCACTTTGATATTTTCTTTTTAAAAGGTTAACATGGAGCTGTTCCTATGACTGAATTGCTGCTCTGTGTTTAGGGTTCAAAGACATGTATACGTTAGACACCACCTCTCATAGTACTCCGTTCATAGATTCCTGTTTTTTTGCTGTAGTACATCCTACTGTGATGAGCCCAATCCATAGTCATTAACAAACATATTATCTCTATTATGAATCTTAAATTTTCAATCCATTGATTTTTGCACTCTTCATTTCCCCAAAGTTTACAAATGAATTTACATTGTGGGACAAAGTTTAAAAATTAGGAACAAATATCTGCATGTCTCTAACATGTACATAAACAACGCATGTGCAAGTTCAAACCAAAGATTTGGGCTCTCACATTGTCAGATGTGTGGATAACTGGGCATTTTCCCACCTTAGTACCCGAACTGCACACAAATTAGGCACTTGAAATATTTACATGTATCTAACTTTGAAGATCTAGCCCTGCAACCTTCCCTAAAGATATGGCCTGATGCTGGAAGGTGCTGGGTACCTACTGTCAAGTACTGAGTGCCCTCCAGCCCTGGAGCGGACGGTTCTCAGCACTTCTCAAGCCCAATGTTTGCTTGTTTGGGGTTTGTTTGTTATTTAAACACTCTTTTCTCCTTCTAAATGGAGAAAGCTCTCTGAAGGTAGAAAAAATTACTCAGCAGAAATACATTTTAACAAAACGTTTCCCAGCAATTCTACAAAGCACTCCCACTTACAGCTGGCTTGGGAGCCTGGGATTCCCAGCCTGATCCAGAGTGCTGAGATGCCACTAGCCTGGCAAACTAGCTTGGGATTTCTTCCTGAAGATAACAGGAGTGTTTTAATAGTGCACAGTGTATGCATAATATTTAATACCAACAAAGAAATATCTAGTTACTGTAATCAGGTTATTGCAATTTGATTAAAGTGCCCTAAATAAAATGTAATTAATAGTCATTAGCAGATGCAATTTCCTCTTTCAAAATGAAGTTAGGTATAGTACTTTCATGTGTGTATATTTAGGGAAAGGCATCTTTGTTTAAGAATGAGCTGACTTATGAACTAGAAAGAATAATGTCTTACACCGTGAAGACTATGGCAACATGCCATGCTTCATGCCCTTTCCATTTTTGCTATCATTAAACCATATGTAATGAACAACATCCACATATGGTGGCTACTAGTGAAAGCTACACCATATAGTTAGAAAACTCTGCACTATCCAATGTTTCTCTCCTTTGGAAACAATTAATTAAAGGTCTTGCTAAAACCCAGAGGGGACAGGAAGGAAAAAGGATGAACTAGCCAAATCAAGGTGCATATAAACAGAAAACATTAAAAATACATTACACTTGGATGTGCTTCAACATTTCATTGCCACTTGTGCAGACCATAACTAAAAAAGTCTCCCTGCCTTTTGTCAAACATTATCCTTAAGGATAAGTTGTTCTAAAACAATTTCGTATTGGTACAAATAAAATAGGCTTGTTTTTGCCTATCGCCAGGAATGTGAGCTTTATTTTACAACATTTTGCTTGGACAAACATATTTATTGTGAATAATGAAGAGAAAAAACAATCCATTTGTGCCTCAATGTTCCTTTGACAACGTCCCAAGTCGTGGTACAGGATGTTTCAAGAAAAACTCATTTTAATCCATCGTCAGCACTCTAGTGCCAGACAGCGTTTAGCAGAGTTCTCCTAGTCTGGATTTTTGGCATTTGTTTTTTTCCTACTCTTGCTGCATGATTACCATTAATATGCTCCACGTTCTATTACTAAGGTTATGCAGTGGCATAACACCACAAGATGTGCAGTAGGCACCTCTTAGGACCTCAGAAGTTACAATATTAGGAACATTAACATGACCAGATGGTTATGACTGTTTCTGCACACAGTATTAACCTACAAGAACTGGCTGCTTTCTTATGTACTAATGGAAGCTGCCATTTTGGGTATGCCATTTATGTTGCTGAACACTATGTGAAATGCATGCCTGATGATCAGATTTGATTCTTTCCATGATCAGCTAAAACTGGTAACTGGAATCCTCTATATTTATACAAAATAAGTAGGACAGTCAATTAATCATAGTTAACTCAAACAATTAATGCAAAACAAATTAAATAGATTTAAAAATATAGTCACAATTAACCACAGTTTTAATCACACTGTTAAACAATGATAGAATACCAATTTAAATGTATTATAAATATTTTGGATGTTTTTCTATAATTTCAAATATATTGATTTCAATTACAATACAGAATACAAACGTGTACAGTGCTCACTTATATTATTTTTTATTACAAATATTTGCATTGTTAAGATAAACAAAAGAAACAGTATTTTTCAATTAATCTCATACAAGAACGGTAATGTAATCCCTTTATCATGAAAGTGCAACTTACAAATGCAGATTTTTTTTACATAACTGCACTCAAAACCAAAACAATGTAAAACTTTAGCGCCTACAAGTCCACTCAGTCCTACTTCTTGTTCAGCCAATTGCCAAGACAAACAAGTTTGTTTACATTTATGGGAGATAATGCTGCTCATTTCTTATTTGTAATAAATAATAATATATGTGAGCACTCTACACTTTGTATTCTGTGTTGTAATTGAAATCAAAATATCTGAAAATGTAGAAAAACATCCAAAAATATTTATAATAAATTTCAACTAGTATTCCATTATTGTTTAACAGTGCAATTAAAACTGTGATTAATCACAACTGTTTAAAAAAAAATCACAATCATGAGATTCAAAATCATTTGACAGCCCTAAAAATAAGTATGGCATAAATCTATGTTTATGATGGTTGAAACAAATAGCTATAAAGTTCTAATTAATGTAACATTTTTACTATTACAATTACTATTTTTACTGCTGACATACAAGGCCAGATCCCTCAGCTCTGGTTGGTGCTAGTCTAAGAAGGTTCTCTGATCCTGGGGCCATCCAGTCCCTAGTACAAAACAGAGCAACCTAAAGGCTGCTTTATGTAACACTGGCCACCAGTCTCCTCAAGTGACCATTTTGGCTGCCAGTATTTTAGCATACACAGTAGCATCCTGGCCATGTCCCATTTCCCAAAACACCACCCTGTGCTCAACTGCCAGGGCTAGGATGTGGCACAGGAGCAGCTATGGTGGATCTGTACAAAACTCAGGGATTCTACCATGCAGGGGAAACCTCAAATAGGTCATTACAGTACTGATTTAAGTTTGCTTTGCACTGCCAGAGCAGCAAAGAAGTCTTAATAGGACTGAGTTTCTTGCTCACTGTATATAAACTCATTTGAAAAACAAATATTAAAAATCTAATGCCACACTAACACTGAGGGACTCATTTACACCCTCTTAAATGAAGAAACATTAAGAGTTAAGGCTTACATTCTGTAAAGGCTTCCACGTATATGATTCCTAAAAATATGAATCACAAGATGTGCTTATGAATGTGACACAGAACATGTGTTTTTATGAAAAGCTGATAAGATATTTAAGAAAATAAATAAATATTTCTCTTCCTGGTCCTTGAAACACCAGGAAGAGAAAAAAAAAGTTACCAAGGAATTAGACACACATTATCATGAAAAAGGTGTGTATAGGGAATGTGCACACCAAAATGAAAAACAGTGAGCACAGAAATCATAAAGGACTAGGAGCTATTTTTGTAGCTATGAGGTCTCGCTCTTTCCAGTTCAACAGTAGTTTATTTTTAATGAATGACAAAATACTTATCACTAAGTTTAACCTTCCTGAAATCGGTTAGCACGCTCTTAGTAGGTTTGTATTAACTCAATACACAAAGGCACTACTTCATATTATGGACCCACTGGCATACAAAATTTAATATTTAAAACAGTTATTTTTAAATCACAGAAGAAGAAGAAGAAGAAAAAGAAGAAAGCATATGAAAACAATCAAACTATTATGTACATTTTTCCATGCATGCCAAAAAATATGTTTGCTCCTAGGTAAAGGATGCATGCATATTTAAAGCCACACATTTAATTCTCCCAGGAATTTATTACAGCAGATTATTATAACTCTGAAATAAAAGACTAAAGCACTGTTGCCAATTCTTGTGATTCTATTGTAAGTCTCAAATTTGGTCATTTTAGGTATGTCTACACTGTAATCCAACATCTGTTTACCTGTGCCAGAACGGCTAAAAACAGCAGTTCAGGTGCAGTGATGCGGACTTTAGTGTGGGCTGGACCAACACCCCGGGGACCCAGGGTACCTACTTGTATTGCTAGCCCATGCCGTGGCATCTACCTGCCATTTTAGCCATGTTAGTGTGCGTAGAGACAACGTAAGCCTACCTGAGCTGCAACCACATTTCAGAGTGCAGCGTAGACCTACTCTTTCTTGGACCATCAGCTGCTGGAATCATCTGACAATATGGGAGTCTCAGGGAATTTTTCATTTAAAAAACAAGTAAGTTTCTAGGCTTTCGCAGCTAGAGAAAAAAGAATCAAAACATGATCCAAGTGCACCCCAAAGGCTCAGAAACCAGACAGCAAATAAAATAAACCTCAATTCTTTATTTTTTTAAATCTATGGGGTTTTATGAAAATCTCAAGATTTGCGGGGAGGGAGTGGTTGACTCCTGATTTTTTAACACTTAGGATTTGGCAATAGTGGAATACAGGCTTGCTGTAATAAAACGTGGCCCCATCCCTTGCACATATTTTTATTTTCTAGACTAGCACTACAAATCTAGTAATGAAATAAAACATGCTTAAAAAGTAGCTATTAAGAAATGCTGTGTCTACTACATTCACTACTATGATTCTAAGCTTTAGTGCATTCAGTAATCCTACCTGCAGAATGGCCACTGTCTGGGAGAAGTGGTGTTGCTCCATAGTCGAGGTGGAATAAAGAGCTGCCAGAGGGTGATCAAATTTCTGAAGGTAGCTGTTGCTGTAACCCCTGTGATCCAGGTCATGACACAAGCATGCAACTAGGAGACCTTTTCGCTAAAGAAATGTGTGAGGCAAACACAAAGAAAATATAAGAAGTGAAGAGATGCATTGCCTTGCCTCTAGATTTCACTTTAATCTCTTTAAATATTGTACAGTCACACTACAATATATAAATTAAAAAGAAACCAAATGGCAGTTTGTCCACTCTATACAATGGATTTTTGATGCTCTCAATTTTCCATTTTATTAGTATAACCGTTTCAGCATGTTTCCTGTTTAAAGCATGTTTTCCTGGTATTCTAAACTTTATGTAGTTGTCCACCAGATGCACAGACTATAGCTTTGTTTTATCACAGAAGTTACACAGAGTGTAAACATATTTGGCCAAATTGTTCTCATTAGATCCATGAACTGAGCTTGACCTTCTCACTTGTGTGTGTGTATCAGCTACCTGCCCCCAGATCCACTGATGAGTTTCCAGGGGTCCAGTAGTCTGTGTGGGAGGAGGATGAAGAACTCAGGGAACATACATCATTCCACCCAGTACTCGTCTATCAATTTACTGAATAATTAAATACAGGTTGAGGCTGTATTAATCGGATAGCGGAAACCCTTCTGTGCTGGAGAACCCCCCCTTTAAAGAAGAACAATGGGGGAAAAGTTTCCACAAGTTGGGGAAGTCCAGGAGAGAAGCAGGAGGCCCAAAAGTCAATGCAGATAGTTACTGAGAGTCAATCTACTGTTTCTTCAGTAATAGGCAAACCCTGTTCCAAACGGAAGGACATGGAAGAAACTCCAGGAGGGGGACTTTGCAGAATTAAAGAATACACTTAAATATTGCAGAGGACAGGCAACTGGGCCCATTTTTCTTAGGTGTTTATGTGTGTGTATGTATAGGTGTCTGTGTGTGATGGTCCAAAGAGAGGGTGGGGAAAAGCAACGAATTTATACTTCATCTGAAGACAAAATGCTACATTCTACACTTAGCCTGAGCTTTGCTCAGACACATTAAAGGGGGAGGCATGAGGAGCTGGTTATTTCTAGGAGCAGAGCTCATTTACGCCAGTAATGTAAGGTCCACCTTATATCAGCAGAGAATTGGGAGTAGAGAGGAGCAAAGTGGATTCAGCAGACCAGAGAGAATCCAGTCCCAAGATTCTGTGGCCTGGAAGGGATCATTGTTTATTTAATGGGATTTAACAGCAGCATAACAAGCTGACCTTGTTTTGTTTTTTATCACATTCTTTTTTTAAAAAATTGGTCTGTCTATTCTTAAATTACAGGAGGACAAAACAAGGATGCTAATTAGTTTTAGATTTTCCCTATACAAGTTGCACAATGATAGTACATAGAATTAAATTTTTATATTGCAGGCTCTCTACCATATAGACAAATTGCATTTGATAAGAATTTTTAAATAAAATCCTTATTTGAACTAGAACACCAGTGTCAAGCTCTGGGGTGCAATCCAGACTGGTGAAGAGTTGTGTCACCTTTTACCCTGGAACCCCGAGTACCTTGCTACTGTAGCTCTCTGCCCAGGACACCCACAACTAGCAACAACCATGAGCTCTGTGTCTATGCATTGGGCAGCCCTGATCCAAAGCTTTGGATCCTGGAGCTTGCCTGCAATACCAGACACCCACTGCTCTCTACCAGCCTTGGTTAACAACTGGTAAGGTGATGCCACACTCCACCCCAGCCCTGAATTCTCCCAACACATATAATCTGAACTGTCCTGGAACAATCAGAGGAATGTTAAGGTTCGTTATTCCTTTAAAGGGTCACTATCCAACAGTTGTTATTTTAACTGGACCTACCAAACAGTTCAGTTCAAACACAGCATTGGATTGGTTCAGATTAAAAATAAAGCAAGTTAGTTCATTCCAAAGAGATAAATGTTAAGTGTGCACAAGTATAACGATTAAAGCCAGAAATGGTTACAAGAGAAATAAAAGATCAAAATGATTTCTAGTAATTAAAACTTAACAAGCTAGACTTGGTTCAAGGTAAAATCCACACCACAGCTTTCCATCAAGATGGCTGATCAAACCCACCGGTCAGGACCTATCCCCCAAAATCAAATGGTTGGTACCTTTGTCTTCTTAGTAACTACCATCCATCATAAACTGCAACATGAAATGAGACAAAGGCAGATGTAGACGGGGAGGGGCAGAGTTGAGGAGGGTCTTGAAGGATGACAATTTTTATTATTACAATTGCTAGGTGCTTTCCAAACACAGAGGATGAGAGAATCTGTGCACTGAATAGAATATACTCTGACTACTGAGGATATTCGGAACCCTTTGTTTCCTATGCTACCAGGAAATTAAAACAAATATAAAAAGATTATTTCGCCATATAAACAAAAAGAGAACAAGAAAATAACTGGAGCCACTTTGCAGCAAGGAAGTGTAGAGATTAAGAATTATCTAGTTATGACCCAAAAGCTAAAGCGGTGGTCCCCTTAACGCACCCGCGTCCTGGGCCCCAGGAGAGCACCCGCTGAAATGCCACCGAATTTCAGCGGCATTTCGGTGGGGACGCCTCTCAATGACGCCGCTTGCTGTTGACAAGTGACATCATAGAGAGGCGTCGGTCCCGAATTTCGGCGGGGACGCCTCTCAGTGACGTCACTTGTTGGCGACAAGTGTCGTCATCGAGAGGAGTCCCCGTCGAAATGCCGCTGAAATTCGGTGGCATTTTGGCGGGGGTGCTCCACCGCCGCAGTGGTCCTTCGTCTGGCGCCTGCCAGATGAAAAGGTTGGGGACCACTGAGCTAGAGGAATACTTTGTCTCCATTTTCAGTAAGGATGCTAATGTAGAATATGGGGGCAAAGGCAGGATGGCAAATGGATGTGAGTAAACAAATGCAAATGGTCTTATTTAAACTCAAACAGCTTCATATGTTCATGTTGTGGTGACTGGCTAAGCTCCATCCCAGAATATTGAAAGAATTGGCACATAACATTTTAAGTCTAGTAGCAAAGATTTTTAATAAATCTGTCAGATTTGGGGTGGTACCATATGACTGGAGAACAGTAAAAGTAGAACCTATATTTAAGAAAGGGAAAAAAGGTGATCTGGACAACTGCAGATCTGTTAGTCCGACCTCAATAGTATATAAGGCTTTAGAACAAATTCTGAAGTGAAAAATCATTAAAGATGCAGAGGCAAATGAAAAATGGGATACAATGCAACATGGGTTTACCAAAAGTAGGTTGTGTCAAACTAACCTGATATCTTTCTTTAACTGATATCTTGGAGCTAAACAAAGCCTTTTATCGATATCACATGGAAAATTATTAGTTAAACTGGAGAAAATGGGGATTAGTACAAGAATTGTAAGGTGGATGAAGAACTGGCTAAAGAGGAGATAACAGATTCACCTAAAGAACTATTGAGCTGGACAGAGGTTACTAGTGGAGTTTCTCAAGGATTGGTGTTGGAACAAAATGTATTTAACATTTTCATTAACGACCTTGGCACAAAAACGAGGAAGTACTAATACAATTTGTTGTTGACACAAAATTGGGAGGCACTGTCAATTCAGAGGAGGATCAGAATGTGATACCAGAAGAACTGGATGACCTTGAGGACTGCAGTAACAGAAATCAGATAAAATTTAATAGTACAAAGTGCGAAGTCATCCAATTAGGAGCTAACAGCAAGAATTTCTGTTCTAAACTGGGGAATCATCAGTTGAAAACAACAGATAAGGAGAAAGACCTGTGTGCATTAGTCAACTGTTTGATGACTATGAGCCATCTATGTGATGGGGCAATGAAAAAGGCAAAGGCAATCCTAGAATGTAACAGACAAGGTATTTCTAGCAGAGATAAGTAAAATACATTTATTCGTGTCTAAATTAGTGATATCGTAGCAGAATTTTTGGAAGGCTTCTTGATCCATTGCTAACTTCAAGCACTCAGCCACTGACCTCCCAGGGATATGCTGCACACCATCTACACACCTCCTTGCTAGTCGTCCCCTACTGCAACGACCTGCCGCCATTCCTTCCCATAATAACTTTCTCAAGTTAATTTCCATCTCTATGCCTGATGTGATCAAAGTACATAAGTTTGCACCTGCTGATATCTGACAGCAGGGTCTGCTTCTCTCCAACAAGGAAATGTAATCAAAAGGTGGAAGAGTTGAATCATTCAGGGAAGGAAACTGGAATCCACCCTCTGTACTTTCTCCCATGAGAAGTATCCAGTACAGATAGGGAAGTATTAATGCCATTGTACAAGATACTGGTATAAGACCTCATCTGGAATACTGTGTACAATTCTGATTGCTCATGTTGAAGAAAGATTAATTTAAACTGGAACAGGTGCAGAGAAGGACCAATAGGAGGATTAGGGGAATGACGGATCCATCTTACGAGAGAAGACTGAAAGAGTTTGGCTTGTTTAGTTTAGCAAAATGAAGGCTGAGAGGGGATATGACTACTCTCTGTAAATACATCTGGGGGTAAGCACTAGGGAGGGAGAAGAGCTATTTAAACTAAAGGACAATGTTGGCACAAGAACAAATGGTTATACATTGGCCATGAATAAATTTAGTCTGGAAATTAGAAGACTGTGTCTAACCATCAGAGGAGTGAGATTTTGGAACAACCTCCCAGTAGCAGAAGTGGGAGCAAGCAAACTAGATGACCAAGGGGGAGCCTTCCAGGCTTATGATCCTCTGAAGCAGGGGAAGAAAATTCCCTGTGAAATACCACTGCATTTTATAGTGAAATTTGTGCAAAAAAAAGTATTACACTATGCATTGACTTTAAATGGGAATTTTGCATGCATAGAGAACAGGATGCAGTTTTTCTTTTTTTATGTTCTTAACCGAAATACCACCCAAATGCAAAGAATCTCTCTCTAAGATCAAATTATTTTTGTCAAAGTCCTGAGAGGTTGAAAATATATAAATAAACCCAACCACCTCCCACCTCCATCCAAGAAATCCCCACATCATCCAATACACACTTGTGAATCTGAACCCTAGAACTGTTGTCTTGAGGATGGAAGAACTCCCAATTTAAGAAACACATTTTGAAATCTTATATGGCATGGATTCCATCTAAATCAATTGCTGAACTAAGAACATTTTGTTCTTTCAGATCTGGAAATTATTTCTTGCACAGTTTTAAAATTCTGAACCACCATCATCATGATGTATAAGAATTCTAATTTTACTTGGCTTAAAGATCATTCTTCATGACTGTAAGCATTCTGATGGTAATTTTATCCATCCTATCTACATCTGAATTGTACAGAAAGCAAGCTTTAACTTAGAGAAAGAACCCCTTTGCTTTACAAGAATATAGAAGGGCTTTTATCTTGTACAGAGTTTGCCATTAGGAAGTCAACATTTACACACAATTACCAAACAGTAGCACCAGATATTACATTATTTCCTGTATTTAGAACAGCTGTGTGTTACTGACAACACTGTGTGGCAAGCATGGATAAATGCTGACTTTTTAATGGCAATCACTGTATGGAAGAGTGCCATCTTGAGGACACCACTTTGGGTATATAAAGACCAAATTTTATGGAGAAGCCCACAGAGAATAAGTTTACAGAAAAACTCAAAGCAAAACAATAATAGAGAAAAGATACTGTATGTATTTCCAGGACAACTGACACCTTCCTTCCTAGCTCAGAATTACATTGCTGTCTGAATTATGAGATTTCATGGGAGTACTATAGTCCCCTTGCTTACCTCCAGGTCTGTGAAAAGCCCTTGGTTGTTTTGAAGTATGGCATACATGCAATGTGCAACTGTAATTGCATGCTTCCAGTTGTGATAGGGCACACGGCGATAGTTCTTCTTTACAGACATAATAAAACGACATAGCTTTTCAAGTTCAAAGCTTCAAAGAAAAAAAATTGGTGAGAGAGAAGAAACAGAATGGAAAAAATGACAATAATTCTAATTCATCCAAAAATAACCCACTCTTTATAACAAAAGATATATGATTTGGTTTCCTTTCTAAGATCTATTAGAATTATGAAACATTTAGATTCCAATAGTAAGAGTGGTGGTCTGATTTCGGTCTGCCATGTTCTGATACAGTCAGTCAATCTTCCCAAGTAACTCTCAGAGTTCACTTGCACAAAACCCTCAGAATCCCTGACTGTTGCTTCCTTAAACAGGTATCTACTGCTAATAATTTCAAGAGAAATAATGAGCTTAAAGTGGACTATGTTTGGCAAGAAAACATAACAATTTCTCCTCTTTTCTTCTTCTTTGATACATTTCTGTCTATGACTCCATTCCAATTGTTGGAGCATGCACCGGCTCCAGAAATAGTCTCACTGGCTTTTTTATTGGGTTATTGTCACTCTAAACATAATTGACGTCCTCTGAACATAATCCATGTATCAATCCAGACAGTTTGAGAGGCTATTTTATTTAAGGAAACCTATCTCTAAGCCTATTTACCTACCATAATTACTTAAAATAGACTGGTGGTCAAAAGAAATTGGAAGTGGGGAGTAGTAGTAAAAAGGATTACTAAATCAGCTTTATGTGATTAAGCATAAGCACACAGCATTAAAAATATCTACCAGCATCACTGTTTCTGACTGTCAGTGTATTTATGTGGCCCTTGTCAAAAAAGTGTCTGTGTCTCACAATCATTAATGGATTTTATCCACATAACACTCCTGCAAGGTAGCAGGAAGCAGTATTCTTATTGTTACACAATGGAAATTTAGGCACAGAATAGTTTAAAGGTAAAATTTTCAAAAGCCCCTACATGACCTGTCAAAGTTCACACAGTAAATCTGTCAATCTATTGAACCCAAGTCTTTGAATTAAACCCAAGTCTCTTGATTTCCAATTCTGTGCTCTTTCAAACTGACCATTCTTCCAACCTATCATCACAGTTTCTTTGAAACTGAGGGGTTGTTATGTAGCATGATAATTTCTTCTACATGACATTAGCTAGTTACTATACTGATACCGTTTGTGTGTCTAAAAATGGAGGTTACTTACTTACTTCAAGATAGATGGTCCCTATCTGTATTCCACATGGGCATGCATACCACGAGAGGAATACACATGGAGACAAAAGAAGAAATGGCAGTTACTTACTGTAACTAGAGGTTCTTTGAGATGCGTGGTCCCTACCTGTATTCCACTCAGAGGTACGCATGTGGGTGTGGAATACACAAAGGGTCCAGCACTCAAAGAAGAACTAAAAATTTGATTCTATATAATAGTTCCTCATTAATAGCAGCAGAGAATCCTGTGGCACCTTATAGACTAACAGACATTTTGGATCATGAGCTTTCGTGGGTGAATACCCACTTCATCAGATGAATGAGGGTATTCATCTGACGAAGTGGGTATTCACCCACGAAAGCTCATGATCCAAAACGTCTGTTAGTCTATAAGGTGCCACAGGATTCTCTGCTGCTTTTACAGATTCAGACTAACACGGCTACCCCTCTGATACTTGTCCTCATTAATAGTTACATTTCATACACAATACTTCACTCAAGTTTAAATGCCTGGATATTGAAATGTATGTCATATGCATGATTACCAACCACATGGTGAGTTCTGCAATATTATGGTTGAACATGGAAAGTTAAGGATGACGTGGACACTTTAAGCATAAACCCCTTCCTTTTGGTTAGCGTGAATTGACTGTCTGACCTCATCTGGGTGAGTTCTCTTTGGTTTTGTTGCTCTTTTATATAGTGGCATTATTAAAGTCCTGGTTTTACAGTATATGTGGGCTGAAAAAACAGAGCTAAACGGCTCTGACCTATCATGTAAAAATGTAAACACATTTACTATAAGAAGCTATTTAGACAGGAAAATATAGTACTTCGTGCTTATTATTTACTATTAGAACATTTACAGAACTTTAGCCTTGCATCAGATGAAAACTAGAGGCATATTGTCTTTCACAAAATGTTTGGTGTTTTTTCTTCACTGTTTTAAATTACAGAGGTTTCAGTCAGACATTTTCAAACATTTGTTAAAAATATTCTTTGAAATAGGATATTTCTCAGAACAGATACATTACAATGATCACTTCCATGCTGTTCAAATACCTGTCCATGACTACTTACTTTCAGAAACTACTAAAGGATAGGACAATCACCACTAAAAGCAAAATCACCATAGACAGGATACCTCAGCCTAGAATATAACTATTCCCTCTACTGCTGTGCTCTCATTAGAGGGCAGCAGTATATTACTTCTCACTGGGAGCAAACAAGGAATTGTCACTGGAGCTGCAGCTCTTTCCCTATACTCCTTCTCCGTGGACAGCTTAACAGCTACACTCTACCCTTTATACAAGACTGTGCCAAATGGCATAATTCTAAACCTCAATACCCTCAGCATCTAAAGGCAATGTTATGACAGTTGCAGACTTGGATTTGGAGAGATAAGAAGCTTTTTTTTTTTTCTCTCTCTATATATATATTTTAAAAACATATATGAAACGTCAAAATAATAAATATATTTGGATGGGTTGAAGGATGTTAAATTCCAGGCCTCCCAATCTTGACAGTGTTCCTCTGAAAATATTTTTTCTCACATCTATTTATTTTTTTAAAATATCTGTGGGCTGAGACTCACTAAGCAAAGTTTCAACTTGGTGCAATTTTTTCCACAACAAATTGAAACCCCTTGGAAAACAATTTAGAAGAAGCAATTTAGAAGTAAATTTACCCCCTATCTCTGGAACCAAAGACTTCTGACATTGGAAACAAGGTGATTTTGCTGTGAAGCAGGGTGCTGTATTTAGGAGGGGCTACTGCTCATCCAGTTTGCAGCACGGAGGCAGAAGAGAGCAGAGAGGGTCAGGAATGGGGCCAGAATAGCCATTCACGTTTTCTATTCCTGTCCACTGTTCTAATAGATAACATCTTTTTAGACACTATTTAAATAATATTTTAAACTAATTCAGCAGCTATATTTTGTAATCCTGTGTAGATGGACCTTAGGTCTCCTTTACTATTGAGAGGTTATTACTACTGGG
This sequence comes from Chelonoidis abingdonii, assembly GCF_003597395.2. Taxonomy (NCBI): domain Eukaryota; kingdom Metazoa; phylum Chordata; order Testudines; family Testudinidae; genus Chelonoidis; species Chelonoidis abingdonii. The sequence goes on from NC_133771.1 coordinate 130,067,227, forward strand.
GGGAAAGGATAGCTCAGTGGTTTAAGCGTTGGCCTGCTAAAGCCAGGGTTGTGAGTTCAATCCTTGAGAAGGCCATTTAGGGATATGAGGCAAAAATCTCTTAGGGGTGGTATGTGGTCCTGCTAGTGAAGGCAGGGGTCTGGACTTGATGACCTTTCCAGGTTCCTTCCAGCTCTATGAGATAGGTATATCTCCATATATATAAAAAGCTGTCATCATCCTTCTCATTGAGGAGCAGCAGATGCACTTCCATTCAGAACTGAGCAATGCTGCTGTTTACTCAGAGGGCCGTTGTCTAACAGGAACAGTTCCCTCACTTGGAACTGAACTCACTTATCCCACAACATCCCCAGTCCTACCAGCTGAGGAACAAAAACTGGGCCTGGAAATCCAATTTGCTTACTACAGTCCTGTATAGATGAGGTATACTATGTTACTAAAAAAAAAAATCCATGCCTGAGGAGCTTCATTACAATATTCAGTAAAAGAAAAAAAAAATAATCACAGAACCAAAATAATAGTGATTAAAAACACTTATAATTCATACCAAGTTGCACCACAGGACTGGTGGACCATGTAGACAAAAATGGCTGGCCAGACATCCTCGTAGGGACCGATATCAAAGTGGTATCTGACATAAAGAATATTTAAGTTCAGCAGCAGCAAATATATTTTAATTCTTATTGTAATTAGGCTAAAAAGTGCTAGATGACATACTCACCTGGCAGCATAGCCTTGTTTCTGAACATACACATTATATTGTTGTTGTTGACCAGATCCTCAGCTGGTGCAAGTTAGTGTAGTTTCACTAACTTCAATGGAGCTATGCAGATTTACATCAGCTAAGGACTTGGCCCTATTTGCTTAATAGAAATATTCTCCCTTTTCCCTTTTTAAGGGAACTATATCATTTAAAGAATGTGTCAGAGAGTTCACCAGAATCTTCTTTGTTGAATTAGGATAATGAGGGGAGTTATAATGTCATTCAAAAGTATTCAAACTCAAATTAATCCTTCGCCACAAAAAGCTGTAAGGGTGGCTCATATATAATGAGAAATTCACTGGTGTTTTCAGGGCTGGTTGAAAATTACTTATTTCAAGAACTGGATGCAACTTCCACCAGGTTTCATTTTTGTAGGGGAAAAAAATGAGCTTTTTCTACTTAATAGAAACTAAATTAAAAAGTCAAAATTTATGGATTTAATACTGTATTTTTATGCCTCATTAGTTGACGTCCCCCCCCCCCCCCCCCCCCCCCCGTCAGATCAACAGTCACAGCTCGTGTTGGGAGGCCAGCACAGCAGAACTGCGTGTCCGTCCATTATTAATTAACCCCTTTCATTGCACCTGCTGTGCTGAAATGTTCTATTTACTTCCCATTGAATCTAACTAAATGTTAGAATGTCTGCGATACACTGAACAGCACAGCAGGTGTGTCAGATCTGAAGGTAGATGAATTGTTCGGAAAATGATTACCTATGTTCGGATTCTAAAACAATGGGGGTTTGTGTTTCCAGAAAGAAAGCCTCCCATATTTAAAAGTAAAAATAATTTTGTTTAGGAGGTGGGTTATATAATATCATTCACAAAGCATTAGAAACTATACTGCAAAGAATATCCTACATTAACGCTTAATGCTGAAAACTGCTGAGCACTCCAACAAGCAAAGCACTTACGCACATGTTTAACTTTAATCATGAGCAGTCCCAGTTAAACTTAAGCACATGCAGGCATACCTTGCTGGATTGAAGCCAGAGTGCTCAACGCTTTGCATCACTGAGCTTCTGTATTTTCATATTTTTTTGTGGTTTGCTTTTTATATGATCAGAAAGTCAGGTGTCCCTTACTTGGTTTCTCCTGGAAGCCTCATTCACTACAGTAGGGCTGGTAGGATTAAGATAGCAGAGATCCCAAGCAAATAAAGCCTAATTAATATATCTTTTTTCTCTACATTCCTTGGGCTTGATTTACTGTTGCTGTGCAAAATATATGGCTATTTACACATGTGCAAAATGGATGCAAAATGCTTCTACTCTGATTAGGTAACATTTTACATCTGTGTTACACTTACTTTGTACAGATACAACAAGGTGCAAGGCAATTCAAAAATCAATCCCGATAGCTTTAGGATATTTCTTTGATAACAATTTCCACAAACCCTCTGTTGTACATGGAAAATGTATCTTTATGAGCCAAAGACAGGTTATAGCTGCTGCTGAAACGACAAAAGACTCACAGTTCAATTTCTTTGCAGATGTGGGTAGGGAGTGTGCAGTTCATGAGATTTTGCCATTCTTCTGCTGTACAAACACTGTGATAGGACAGCTTCTCCATCGTCACACGATAAATACACTCCGAATGGCGAATTCTGTGGTACATCTGAAAGAACAATTGTTATTCATTAACACTGGACTTCGGTTACAAAGATAAAGCCCGTTTCCCTCAAGATCAAAAATTTATTCTTAAGAATAAAGGCTTACATTTTCAAAACTTACTAGTTATTTTGGATGCCCTGACCTGACACATTTTATAAGAGCCAAACTTTAAGAAGATGGAAACGTAGCACACCTGAAAATCAGGTCCTTTCCTTTAAGGTGTCTAAACCTGGACACTCAAAAAGGTAGCAGCTCTGCAAAGCCTATTTCAGTGCCCTTGCTATGACCTATGATGTGGGTGGAAGGTGCAGAACTGACAAAGGGTCACACTGCATCCTTTTGCACCACTGCGCTAACCAAGCCACAATTTAGCCCAAAAGAGGTAATTTAAATAACAATATTTTCTATATGTTTTCAATCTCCCACTGAGTTTCTCCAAGTAATGTTTTTGCGCTGTTGCTTCAGGGACAGCGTTTTTCACAACAGAGAATGGACAAATTACCACTCAGTGCTAGGGGAAAAACAAGTTCAATTATATATTAAAAGATTGAAATTCAGCTATATTAGGCATGGTATGGATTGTAAGCGAATAAAGAGAATTATGCTTCATTTGAAGAAAATCCCCAGGTGGAACATGCCTTGAGGGTTCATCCTCTAACATGGTAGATCCACATCCAACAGAAGGTCTTGACTGGTCCTGATCCTGATTTACACTAAGACCACTTTATACCACTCTAAGACCACTTTATACCACTCTAAAGAGGGCTTAAAGTGGGTGTAAATATAATTGACTTCCCCTTTACACTGTCAGAGTGCTGTAAAAGGGGTCTTATGAAACTCTGGCTTGACTATGTCATTGTGCAATCTCTCTCTGCAATAAAATGTGTTGAGTTCCTTTTTGTAATGGTCAATATCACAATGTTATACCTATATGCTAATGATTATAAATGTTTTTATACTTTATAAATGAATAGTTATCTTTCTTAAAAAAAAAAAGGTTGACTTTCATAAATAATAGCATCAACACTCATCTACATGCATGGGTAGTTATATGTGGAAAGTCCAGGATGTTAAAATAAATGTATATTCAAATGTATTTGATATACTCCCTCCACAGTAGGTATTTGAGTACACTCCCACTACCAGGCAGAAAACTGTGTAAAATACATACTCTGAACCTGAATAAATGACTCAGGCCCATTCACCATATTTGAACAAAGTTAAGTGGTGCACTACATACTTTGAATGGAGTATATTGTTTTACGTTAGCTGTATATAACAAATATATCAATTGCACAATTATTTCAGAAGAAGTCAACTGAATCCTTATTGTGAAAGAATCAACATATTACTGATGCCGCATTAGCTCAACAAAACAGAATTATTAATCAATTTTAATTATTTGAAAGATGAAGGGGAATTGATAAAATCTCAAATTGATCCTAACTCTATATTTTACAAGCAATAGCTGACAGAACTATTTTCTTCACACTTCATATTAAGGTTTTGGGGGATAAAACTTACATTAGCACAGTGTAAGGCTAAAGCACAAAAGACTGCAAACATTTTAAAGTTGTTCTCATCAGTTTTAGAGAAGGCACTTCCACTTATTTTGTTCACCATCTGCACAACGCCTATTACACTCCCTCGGCTCACAATAGGCATGCACAGAATATTCCTGGTTGTGTAGCCTGTGTAGAGATCAACTTCTCTGGAGAGTTGGGGAAGAGAAAGAGAAGGACAACAATTAAAGGTCATCCCTTCTTCCCTAGAAAGATCATTTAAATATACACAGGGTTCACTAATGTAACACTTAAATGCATGTATTATTATAATACCCATTTAAAAGTTAAAGAAATAAAACTTCAGCCAATTAAGTCAGCTCATTCATAAAAATACTGAAAACCTTTTAAAAATTCTATTTTTATGACTTAGATGGTCATCAAGTGACTGAAATATACCTATTTTCTAAATCAATTAGATTGAGTTAAGGTTATTAATAGTCCATCCAGCTGTGCAAACTTCTATTTAGAACAAAATAACTAATGCTTCCTCAATTATTTGGTAAAACAGAATCAAAATCAGTTTAATAGAATACAGTCACAAGATCAGATTGAATGCTATGAAAATAAATATGTCAAGTTTGTTTCTTCATCACGACCCCTTAATTCCATGAAAATGTACTAATCAATTGACAATATCTTTAAAATTTGAGTGGAACATTAAGTAAAAAGCTGGCTATTTTGTTTTCTCCTGTCCTAGTTATAACTAAAGAATGTCTTACCTGTTAAAGCGTGGATCTGCATAGGCATCAGGAATGTTAAGAACTTCACCTGTTCTTGCTACCTGACCCGCTATTCCTTTCTCAATAGAAAATCTGCACATATTAAAAGAAACATGTTGATCAGCATATGAACAGTTTGAATAAATATCTGATCATTGTAGACTACCCTGAACATACAAATGTACCTTCAGTCCAAACCAGCTTAATTTTCTTGTTTGTAAGGATAAAATTCTTGAAATACAAGAAGGAATTGTAAGGAATAGTATAGATATCTACTGAAAATATTTTATATGGATATAGAGCAGGGGTGGGAAAAGTTTTTGGCCTGAGAGCCACATCTGGGAATAGAAATTGTATGGTGGGCCATGAATACTCACAAAATTGGGGTTGGTGTGTGGGAAGGGGGTGAGGGCTCTCATTGGGGGTGCGAGCTCCAGGGTGGGGCCAGAAATGAGGAGTTAGGGTGCGGAAGGGGGCTCGAGGCTGGGGTGGAGTGCAAGGGCGGGGAGGTGCGGGCTCTGGGGTGAGGCTGAGGATGAAGAGTTCGGGGTGTAGGAGGGTGCTCCGGGCTGGGACCGAGGGATTCGGAGCCACAGGAGGGGGATCAGGGTTGGGGAAGGGGGTTGGTGTGTGGGAAGGGGTGCAGGTTCCGGCTGGGGGTGTGGGCTCCGGGGTGGAGCTGTAGATAATAGGTTTGGGGTGCAGGAGGGTGCTTTGGGCTGGAACAGAGAGATTAGGCATGTGGGAGCAGGTTCAGGGCTGGGGTAAGGGAGTGGGGGGCGGGTGAGGGCTCCAGCTGGGGGTGCAGGCTCTGCACACTGGGGCTGAGAGGCTTGGGATGCAGGAGGGTGCTCCAGGCTAGAATTGAAGGGTTTGGAGGACAGGAGGGGATCAGGGCTGGTGCAGGGGGTTGGAGTGCAGGGGGAGGCTCAGGGGTGCAGGCTCCGAGCGGTGCTTACCTCAAGCAGCTCCCAGAAGCAGCAGCATGTCCCTTCACCAGCTCCTATGTGGAGGCACAGCCAGGTGGCTCTGCACACTGCCCTGTCCACAGGCACAGACCCTGCAGCTCCCATTGGCTGTGGTTCCTAGCCAAAGGGAGCTGCAGGAGCAGCATCTGTGGCAGGAGCAGCGCGCAGAGCAGAGATCCTGGCTGCCCTAAGTGTAGGAGCCAGAAGGGGGGCATGCTGCTGCTTCCTAGAGCCGCGTGGGGCAGCCCTCAACCCTGCTCCCCAGCTGTAGTGGGGCAAGCCCCAGACCTCACTCCCCAGCGGGAGCTTAAGGACTGGATTAAAATGGCTGGTAGGCCGCATCTGGCCCGTGGCCGTAGTTTGCCCACCCCTGATATAGAGCTAAAAAAGGTTCCCATACTACAATCATTTTGGTTCATTAAGGATTGCTGTCCATAATAAGATTAGAGGTTATTTCTAATTCATGTTCATTACATTCAATTATATTTGTGCAGTCTGATGACTTGTGTTTAAGTCATCAGTTTACTTTACAATTTATCAATTGCATCTCTTATATCCATGCTATTTTATGAACGAATCTCATGGATAAATTTAATTTTACAGCAAGCTAAGATGCACCATTACTGACAGACTCTTGCAGACCTTCCACAATGAAATCAAATACATGAAGCATACTATAGTTGAATCATACAAATCCTGCAGTCAATATTATTACAAGAATATAATTGGGATAAAACATAAAACACTTCTGGCTTCTATAATTCAAAGGAAGCATGGGTGAAATAAGCAGAGATGCTCAAAGGTGGGCCACACACAGCTGTTAGTCAAAGTGGGTAAGTCCTTGCTCCACTGAAATCTATTGCACAACTCCCGTTGACTTCATTAGGGCCAGGATTTTACTCAGTACAGTAGAAATGCAGAGTTATGAACTGAACAGTCAACCACACACCTCACTTGGAAGCAAATACAGTACAGTACTGTGTTAAATGTAAATTACTTTAAAAAAAGCGAACGTTTATAAGAAGATTTGACAAGGTAAGGAAACTGTTTCTGTGCTTGTTTCATTTTTCTTCTGTATAACAAAGTTTCAAAGGTGTATTAAGTCAGCATTCAGCTGTACGAACCACCATAATGTTTTGTTCAGTTATAAACATTTCAGAGTTACAAACAACCTCCATTCCCCAGGTGTTCATAACTCTTAGGTTCTACTGTACGTCTAGAAGAAGTTTTAAGTTGGTGTATGCTATACCTTCTTCTGCCTATCCCCACAACATGTATGCCAATTACAGCATTATACCAATTCAGACTACTTCAGACAAACTCTTACCCTCTTGCAAATGTATATGTTACAGTCCTTTCATAAGAACATAAAAATGACCTTACTGAGTCAGACCAAAGGTCCATCTAGCCCAGTATCCTGTCTTCCAACAGTAGCCAGTGCCAGGTGTCCCAGAGGGAATGAACTGAACCGGTATTCATCAGGTGATCCATCCCCTGTCACTCATTCCCAGCTTCTGGCAAACAGAGGATAGGACACCATTCCTGCCCATCCTGGGTAATAGCCATTGATGGATCTATTCCCCATGAATTTATCTAGATCCTTTTTGAATCCTGTTATGGTCCTGACCTTCATAACATCCACTGGCAAGGAGTTCCATGGGTTGACTGTGCATTGTGTGAAGAAATACTTCCTTTTCTTTGTTTTAAACCTGCTGCCTATTAATTTCATTTGGTGACACCTAGTTCTTGCGTTATAAGAAGTAGTAAACAACACTTTATCTACTTTCTCTATACCAGTCATGATTTTATAGACTTCAACCATATCTCCCCTTACCCATCTCTTTTCCAAGCTGAAAAGAGCCAGTCTTATTAATCTCTCCTCATACAGAAGCCTTTCCAATACCCCTAATCATTTTTGTTGCCCTGTTCGGAACCTTACACATCACCCCTGAATTTGCCTAAGACTCTCTTACACTCAAAGTCAAAATTTGTGTAATACTCACACTGAGGGGACAGTCAAGAGGACTGTAAACAAGAAAATCAATTATCAGGAGGGTGTAAGAAAGTGTAAGCAGGTCACCTCCTTCTTTAATTTACACCATCTTCTTGCTCCTTTGTATGTAAACTGCACCAGTGTAGACTCCCTTATGCTCATGCACACAATGTAGTAAGAAAGAATAAACATCAGCCTACGTGAGTCCTATTGAGAGTAAGGGAATCTGACTTACATTCCTTTCTGAACCATATCTGATACTATAACTTTAAAGATACAAAGAAACAATTGAATAAACCATTTTAGAATGTCACTGCTGAGTGAAGAGCTGTGTATATTTTATATTTGAAAGGTTTTGAAGTAATTCATGGGATTTAGTCACATTTTTTCACTAATTATAAAACAATGTGGACCCAAATCCCCATCCTGCTTTGAAAAATCTCAACCTATATCCATTAGGGATTTTCCTGGATGAAAGGCACTATACAAATTATCATTCTCTCAAAAAAGTGAAATATTTAAAAGTTATCTTGTTATTCTGGCTGTTTTTTTTTCCACTAAGGAGGGGTGTATGTGTAAAACATACACATTAATGAGGCAATTTGTACCATGTAGATGATGCATCTGTTTTAAAAATACTCATAGGAGCTTGTGTAACCTTACACTCCTGTGCAAAGCTTAAAATTGACCAATTCAAGTGCATTTTAAAAACTCAATTATTCAAATCAGAACAAAATCCAGATTCATCATATCAGGTGAGGCAAGGAGAAACTAAACTAAGAGTACATGGATTGCCCATCTTAAAAGGATTGATTAGATCCGACCAGTTGTTACTGGCAATGCCTGATTCCCCAACCAGAATTACCCACTATAATTTCCCTACTTTGCATGTGTGTGAAAGAACATGTCAAATTTAAATTGATCTTGGGAATGCCAATAAGTGTTTTGCACTTGCAGAACTGTAGATAAGGGGGTTTAATTTAACACCTGCTCCTTTACCTACCTTGGAGCATCTGTGTTTTTTTCCAACATGATTTCCAAAAGGACCGCCTCCGGAAGACGGCATTTCCAGGAGTGACGTTATAGCTTCAGAGACGCTGTTTCGATGGCACTGCAATGTCATTCCCAGAAGTACTACCTTCTGGAGGCGGGTCCTGGTGGGAATGATATCACAGTATGACAAGTATTGTCAGGGTAGGCACCTGCAAGTAGGCACAGACACTGGGTAACAAGATACCTGCACATTGCTAGTTACAATTAAATTGCATACTTCTGCTGTTCCTACCTTATTTCTTTGGTCTTCTTGAAGACAGGTTTCCCCTCCTTCTCCTCTCCAATATCAAAAAGGTCTGAATACAGTTCCTTGTTCTTGTGGTCAACCTGGAAGAGTGCACAGCGGTCTGCATTCACCAGGTTTTTTGCATATATCTATAGACAAAGAACAAAACTAAGATTAACCATCATGAGGTTCAGATGAACTTCAGTCACTAATATGTTCATGAAGGTAGACCCTTCAAATATGAAAGTTCTGCCAGCTTTTCTAATAGAGAAAGCATTTTCCAGAAGTTTCCTCAACTAAAAGAATTTAGGCTACAACTTAACACATAAAAATAATGTTTTTGTTTTATACAATAATTTATATCAAGCTGTCATTTACAGTTTTAACATTTACCATTTTAAAAGTCAGGTTTTTTTTTAGATGCTTCAGTGGGTGATGTACAAGGAGAAAAATGGGTCACCATTGAAGAGAGGTATTTTGGGGTATAAAGTCCTTGCTTTTGGACTGACCACCTTTTCCCTACTTTTTAAAATGACTTACTTTCAATTACTTTAATAGACTTGAAGATACAACAATATCAAAGAACTTTTTACGGGCATTACGACTTCTAAAACTCTGAATAAACAGTGTTCCTAATGGAAACGCAGACAGACCAGTCACTATATCATTACAACTAGATGCACCTAACAAAATGTGCTTTGAGGCCAAAGAAAGCAGCATTGCTCCATCCTACTTTAAAATTAGAGCTTGATGAGATTTTTCTGACATTTCTTTTCCCCTTTTTTTATAAAATAAAGAAGACAAGTCCTTGCTTTCTTACATCCTTTATCATTAATAGCATTTATTGTATTGCGGTAGCATTTAGATGCTCAGCCAGATTGGGACCCCTCTGTGTTAGGCACTGAACAGACATATGATAAATGACAGTCCTTGCCCCCAAAGACAGAGAGATATCAAACCCTTTGGGGTTCAGAGTGTTTTCTCAAGAATAAAATACTCCACATTTTAAATGATAAACCAGATAAATATTTATTGTCTGAAAGTAACAACATGCTTACTCCTAAAGTGCTTACCTGGGTTACTTCTGTACTATACAAGAGCAAGAAAATCCTGGGATTAAGAGCTAACTCTTGAGTACATGAAACACAATCTCTCTTGTGTATATGCTAGTGCAGCTCATAAGGGCACAGTTTAGCCCAAAATACACCAAACTTCCCATCTGCAGAAGCCGTGAAAAATAAATTTATGCATAAAGTCCAAAAATACTTTTTGTTGACTCAAGTACACAATGCATATCCTTTTCTAAGAGTTCTGAAATATCCAGGCCCAACAGTGTGACCCTAAGGACACAGCAAAAATCTCATCTCTGAATTCCTTCTCTCACTTCAAATGAGAACAGGTTAACACTTCCCCCACACTACTCTGTGGGGTCACTTTTCAGAAAATTAGTTTGCAGCAACTAAAAAAAGGAGAGAGAGAGCAATGTACAGAGACTATCCAAATGTATGATTTCAGCTGAAGTAAAAGAAGACTTCATATAATATTTTTCAAATGTATTGTGTAGCATAGCAGTCATTTGGTTATGAAGTAACAGGATTTAATGCTACTGTATATATTACATAAATTATATTCTGACATCTGAAAATATAGATCATAAAAGCATGTGTACAGCAGGAGTGCTCTCACCTTATACTAATATAAGAGTTTGTATACACGCAGTTTCAAGCTTCTCCAGGACACACACAAACATGAAATCCATCAGTAACAATCCCAACCAGATTTTTAAAAGGATGCAAAAAATAAAATCAAAACTGGACTTTAGGAGACAATTCTCAAAATTGAATGCTCTAACCATGATTATTTCAGCTGGACTAAACACAAACACAGCTGATTTTTTTCCCCTCATTTGTTTGGTCATTGTGAAGAATACCCCATAGATATGTTCATTTACAGCAGACAAAAGGGCCAGACCTTAATCTCACATTTTAACAACTCTGCATTTGTGTGCATGAATTTTGTTAAAATATTGTGTGTGTGTGTGTGTGTGTGTGTGTGTGTGTGTGTGTGTGTGTGTGTGTGTGTGTGTGTGTGTGTGTGTGTGTGTTAAATATACACTCAAAAATGCTAGGATTCTGAAGTTAGCATATATTCCAAAGAAGCAAAAAGTGCCATTTTTGTCATGGATAATAGCGAGAGAGAAAAAAATATTGGGTCAGATTCTCATCTGTACCAATGTGCACTGAACTCAGCCCAGGTTGCAAAGAATCTGTGTGTGGCTCCCTGATTCTGGGGCTAATTCTATGCCAACTACATAGGTACCGACAGCCAGCCAGGGACTGCTGGACGACAGAAGTCCTGTCGTACTTTCTATATCCTACCCTTTATGCTGCGACCTCTGTAGAACCCAGCTACACCAGCTGAAGGCTCCCCTCACACTGGAAAAATCCTCAGCTGGAGAGATCCTACTGTGTTCTGGCTCCTTGGTGCCACCAGACTGATGCAAGAGGGGCAGATGGCAGGCTGAGAGTCAGGCCCAAGGTATCTTTTCTTCATGTGTCAAGTATCAGAGGGGTAGCCATGTTAGTCTGGATCTGTAAAAGCAGCAAAGAATCCTGTGCCATCTTATAGACTAACAGACGTTTTGGAGCATGAGCTTTCGTGGGTGAGTACCCACTTCGTCGGATGCATGTAGTGGAAATTTCCAGGGGCAGATATATATATGCAAGCAAGAAGCAAGCTAGAGGTAACGAGCTGAGTTCAATCAGGGAGGATGAGGCCCTGTTCTAGCAGTTGAGGTGTGAAAACCAAGGGAGGAGAAACTGGTTTTGTAGTTGGCAAGCCATTCACAGTCTCTGTTTAATCCTGAGCTGATGGTGTCAAATTTGCAGATGAACTGAAGCTCAGCAGTTTCTCTTTGAAGTCTGGTCCTGAAGTTTTTTTGCTGCAGGATGGCCACCTTAAGGTCTGCTATTGTGTGGCCCGGGAGGGTGGAAGTGTTCTCCTACATGGGTTTTGTTAATTGCCATTCCTAATATCTGATTGTGTCCATTTATCCTTTTCCGTAGATTGTCCAGTTTGGCCGATGTACATAGCAGAGGGGCATTGCTGGCATAGATGGTGTATTACATTGGGGATGTGCAGGTGAAATGAACCCAGTGAACGGTGTGGCTGATCTGGTTAGGTCCTGTAATGGTGTCGTGGTGTAGATATGTGGCACAGTTGGCATCAGGTTGTGTTGCATGGATTGGTTCCTGAGCTAGAGTTACTGTGGTGCGGTGTGGCAGTTTACTGGTGAGAATATGCTTCAGGTTGGCAGGTTGTCTGTGGGTGAGGACTGGCCTGCCACTCAAGCCTGTGAACATGTGGGATCATTTGTCCAGGACGGGTTGTAGATCCCTGATGATGCGTTGGAGGGGTTTTAGCTGGGGACGTCATGTGATGGCCAGTGGAGTCCTGTTGGTTTCTTTCTTGGGTTTGTCTTGTATAGGAGGCTTCTGGGTACGGATCTGGCTCTGTTGATCTGTTTCCTTATTTCCTCGTGAGGGTATGTAGTTTTGAGAATGCTTGGTGGAGATCTTGTAGGCTGTGTGTCTCTGTCTCGGGGTTTAGAGCAGAGCAGTTGTACCTCAGTGCCTGGCTGTAGACAATGGATCGTGTGATGTGCCCGGGATGGAAGCTGGAGGCATGAAGGTAGGCATAGCGGTCAGTAGGTTTTCGGTATAGGGTGGTGTTAATGTGACCATTACTTATCTGCACCGTGGTGTTTAGGAATTTAGCCATTCCCATTATTCCTTTATTCATTCAAAACAGAGGAACTATTTAAACCACTTTGGCAATTCCTGGGATTATAGTAAGGGAACCTGAAATTGTATCAGGTGCTTTGTAAAGCATCAATATTTTAAAAGACATCACAAGGCATTGTGTTCTAATACATTCAACTCTTGAAGGATGGTGTCATTTATCTTGTCAAGACCTATTTTTGTAAGACTTGTCTGCTTAAAACACTACTGTTTGTGGAGTAGATGCCTAATGGGTTTGGCAAAGCCTTTCTTCACTAGGTCATTGGCTCATATCCAACCCAGCTTGACAGTGACTGTCAGGTGATACAGTCACAACAGGTACCCTTGTAAATAGAGTAACAGCAAGGCCAAGGACTGAAGGGGACCAACCTATCATCTCTCTCTTTAGGGCAGAGCCTTCAGAATAGTACTGAAACACATTAGTGAGGCAGTGTGTGGGGAAACTTGTACTCCTGTTCCCCACGCTGCACTACTTCTGTGGATGAAGAAAGACCTTGATTTTCAGGTGCTCCCAGTCAGGCACCTTTTACTCCACTAAATTCACTAAGGAGTTTGAATAAGAAAGAAACAAAGATATAAAGACAAACAAGCAGAGAAATGTATCAGGGGGCAGCTGTGTTAGTCTGGGTCTGTAAAAACAGCAAAGAGTCCTGTGGCACCTTATAGACTAACAGATGTATTGGAGCATGAGCTTTCATGGGTGAATACATGCATGCATCCAACGAAGTGGGTATTCACCCACGAAAGCTCATGCTCCAACACGTCTGTTAGACTATAAGCAGAGAAATGCTACTATTGTTAGTACAAGAACCATTAAAAACTTTCATTGTAATCTCCAGGAGGTGGACTGGGGAGAGGAGATTGATTCTTGCTGTTCTCTCACTCTAGGAGATAGGGTGAGTCACAGAAATGATACAGCTGGTCTCCAGTACAATTGCAGTGGATGCATAAACTAGCAGATCCATTCTTCTCTTTCTGCTAGACCCAGAAGAAGCCAATTGGCACAGACTTCAAAGGAAGTTGACTGTGAAGCATCAATGCAGGTTGTACAGCAGAATGCTGAGACAGCAGGTGTTGGGAAGGAAGATGAAAGAATAAGCATATTGCATTGCCATGTGTATATTCTACTTGGTGACTGTTCACAGAGAAGAATATCATTATCTGTCATTAAGTTATGTTACCACAGTGCTTTTAAATATTCAACAATGTTGTGAAGCAATTTGTGTAAATAAGAACAGACAAAGCTGCTGAAACTGAGGAATGTTTCTTGTGCATTGAAGAGAGCAATTCCTCTCTGTGTAGTACCTAGATTCAATTAAGACTGCAAAATATTTCTCTTGAATATTGATTTGAATTTCTAAACAAATTTGCTTTGACATGGTTTGCACTGTTGGTGTGCTTACTTTCTGTGAAGATTCTAGCTAAAAGGTTCACTGATAAGATTAGGGCAATCATTGGAGAGTATTGTTGGATAGTGATTTTTAAATTGGTGAAAATGCAAGCACTCATCAGAAAACTGACTCTTATTTATGCTCATTCAATCAAGGAAGAGAACCATATTATTCAACATGTTTGTCCAAAACTAAACACCACCGCTCACATTCAAACACTCAACAAACAATCTACAGGCAAATTTATTTTCAGATATGCTCAATGAATCATTCAGAATAATGAATAAATTCAAGAAAATTGTGATCGGTTTATGAACTCAAAAAAAGGGAAATCCATTGACTAAATAACCTGTTAGTTATTACTATGCAACCAGCTTTAATTGCTGCCATAACGTTCTGTGACTGACTGTGCCACTCTGTAATTGTGGAATCTAAATCAGTTTATGTCCTAATTGGGAGGTGACAACTCTCTTTTGTACCTATCACATGTCATTGGATAAACTATCTGTGAGTAATGCTGGCCATTTCCACATGGCTTCACACAGACAATGCTCTTCAATCAGAAGGGCTATTTTTGTGGTTTTTGTGAGGCGTGTATTGCAATGTGCGGTGATTTGAAAGTAGAAAGAACCAGTCAGAGGAACAAGTTGAAATGCTAAGAAAATACACAGATATACAAATATTCTATTTATCTAGCAAATCTAAGATCAACATTTAGTTCACAGAGACCCCATAACTCAGTACATATGAAACTGTGAAATGAAGTTTTTGTAATAAATAAAACCAAGAGGACCCTTAAGCACTATTTCCTTACAGACCATCCTCAGAATTAACTATTATATGAACTCATTATAAACAGCTTCTATGGTTCAACAATGCTGCACTTTACTTGAATGAAAGAGACTGGAAGACTAACAGATGTGATGTGTACATTTAAAGATTGAAAAAAAGATAGCTTACCATTATATGTTCAAGTAGAGAATCTATTGCGACTATATTATCAAAATAGGTTCTGTAAAGAAGAAGAGAGAAAAAATATAGTAAATAATGTTATTTATATTGCTGCACCACAAGGATTTGGGCAGGTTCCAAGTTTTAGTCCTTTTTAGATAAACATGCAACTCCGTTAAAAATAAATAAATAAAATAAATTAAATAAATGAATGAATAAATAGAGAGTCTACCATATGCTGCTTCAGGCCCCTGTTTAGCAACACACTTCAGCACATGTTTCAGTGCTTTGCTGCCTTTCAGGATGAGTATTCCTTACACTCATTCTCTCTCTCGTTAAATGCTTTAACATATGCATTATTTAATTGCTTCCAAATATACTTCATTAGGTTTATGTATTAGGTTACTTGTCAAAATTAATGTCATACTAAACCACTTTTTCTGATGGAGGCAACAACCTAGAAAACACTTAAATGAATGTTCTTTATTAACCCAGGAATCACATGGTGTGGCTAGAGAGAAAGACTGACCTTGTGGTTGCAAAGAAAGAACAGAGATATCATTCTCACAATAAAGTGAGATTGTCCAAGGAGAGTCAAAAGTATTGAAAGATAAAAGTCGAACTTTTTAGTAAAAAAAAGCCTAAATCTTCCACAAACCCAGACTTACCAAACTTTGGATTACAACATTCCTACAGATGGAAAAAGACACTGTCCCATGGCCTTGAGCACATATACAGCTCCCTTTGTGTTGGGTCCAGGGGAAGGAAATATATAATAAATTAATTTTGCATTTCCAGTGACTGCATGAAATGTGGAACATTTGTATTCTGTACCCATTCTAAAACCTTACAGAAAAAATATCCCAGTAACACTGTGTGTCAACAATTTGCTCAATGAATTGGAAACCTGCTTTCTATAAAATATAAAGTGCAGACCATTTTTAAAGGCGATTCATATTATTTTGCTCCTAGTGCAAGCCCTTCACCTGCAACTGCTTGGACAGTTGTCACTACATGACTTTCTAGTTTGTGGGTGAAATATATTTTTCTGCAGACAGTGATAATCCTAATCACTGATATGATTAATCATATTTATTTACCTATAAAAATTCCCAGGATTAAAATATTTAAGCCAGGGGTGCTTTTAGAAGGTTTTAGGGTAATCTAGAGATACAAGGGTGGGAAAGGTAATATCTTTTATTAGACCAACTTTTGTTGGTGACAGAGACAAGCTTTTGAGCAACACCGAGCTCTTCTTCACCAACAGAAGGTGATCCATTAAAAGATATTACCTCATCCATCTTGTCTCTCTAATACCCTGGGACTGACACAGCTACAACTACACTGCATACAACATTAGAGTAATCTGTCAGATGTAACAGGCCACCTGATCCTAAAACAGGTCGGCCTTGATTCATCCCAAGTTTTACAGCAGGTTCTGTCAGTACAGACTAGTAGCACAAAGTCTGCTTGGGTGGGTGGAGGCACAACAATGCAAGACACCTGCACCAATGGGGGCATTAGGGAACGCCAGTGCAGAAATGGGTGGTGCTGGTGAGGGAGGGCCTTGGGTGACAGGAAACACACTTTGAGTCCTGGCAGAAATTAAACTCTGGGGAAAGCAGCAGCGTAAACACCACCTGCCCTCCCCATTTATAGCTAAGTTCCCTCTAAAGCACAGAAGCCCCCACACTAGAGAAGCTGACCCACACTGCTGTATTCTCATAGTAAGATAGACGGCCAGACATTTTTTTAAAACTGTAAGTATGACAAGGCATCTGGGAAAATAAAATAGTCTTGGATACTCTCTGTCATCATCACAAAGACAATGGAAAGACTTCATCCACACAGCCCTTGAATTTACTATATTATTCTAGACAAGGCGTCAACCCTTTGTGCTGCACCTGGTGTTTCTTCAGATTAAGGATATGTTACTTACCTGCACATTAACTGGAGTTCCTTGAGATGTGTGGTCCTGATCTGTATTCTACTTGAGTTGTGCATGTTCTTGATAATCAGAAAATTTTTGCTAGCTGTATCCATTGGTTCATCCCTGCGCTCTTCTCCTCCCTCATATTCCAAATCGAGGGCATAAGGGGGACTGAGCGCTGCCTGCCTCTCCAGTTAGCTTTCTGCTGTGACTAGCCCTGAGACAAGGCTCTGCACCAGAGAGGAAGGATGGAAGGTAGTGCAATACAGATCACATATTTCAAAGAACTCCAATTAATGTACAAGTAAATATTTTCTTCTTCAAGTGATTGTCCCTATGTATATTCTACCTGAGGTGACTTATAAGCAGTATTCATTGAGGAGGACAGTGCAAGGAATGCTACTGTACCACATATTGAAGGACTGCTAAACCAAGAGGCTTCTGCTATAGAAGCCTGTACCAGGGCAAAATGTCTGACAAACGTACAGATGGAACCCCACGTTGCCACTTGGCAGATAGCTAGAAGGATGTCTCAAAGCGAGGTTACTGAGGTAACCTGGGTTCTGGTTGAATGGCTCTCACCACCTGAGGGGGTAGTCACTGATAGTTTGTAATGTGTCAGGATTCAGACCAAAATTTCTATAAAGAGGCAGCTTATCTTCTCATGTATTTGGCAAAGGAAACAAACAGTTTGGGAAATTTTCTAAGGGGCTTCGTCTCTGTAGGTAAAAGACCAGGGCTTGGCGAACATCCAGAGAGTGGAGTACTATGTTCTCTGTAGTGACATAGGCATTTGGATAGAAGATAGGTGGGTGTATGACTTGGTTCAGATGGAATTCCAAGATTACTTTAGGAGACTACATCCTAATGTCAGGAAATCCTTATCCTCATGGAAGACCATACATGGATAGTCAGCTATAAGAGCATTCAGCTTACTGACTCTTCTGCCTGAGGTGACTGCCATGAGAAAGGCCACCTTCATTGAGAGACATGTGAATGAGGATGAAACTAATGGTTCAAATGGGGTCTTCATCAGTGTTAATAAGACAAGATTGGAGGTCCCATGTCAGGGTGGGTCTCAGCACCAGCGGAAAGGTTCTGATAAGCCCTTTTAAATCCTTCCTGTGGCAGGATGGGTGAAGACTGGAGGGCTTCCCACTAGAGGCTGAAAACTGCTAATAGCCACCACATGAACATGCAAGGAGCTGAGGGATAATCTCATGTCTTTCAAGAGAGGAGCTAGTCTAAAATAGTAGGGATTTCTGAAGCTATACACCAATGCTGGCCTCAGGTAGAGAATTCTTTTCCATTTTGTGGCAGTGTTTTCTTGGGGAATCTTTCCTACGATTGCTAAGGATTGCACTGCCACTGAATGCACCTTTTATATGTCCGTCATCCAGTCAAATAACATGCTGTTAGATAGAGGAATACTGGATTTGAGTGTTGGATTCTGCCTTCATCTTGAGTCAGTAGGTCTGGGAAGAAGTGAATATGGACACAGGGGCTTGAGGCCATCTGGAGAATGCTCAAAAACCAAAACTGTCTAGGCCATGGGGGAGTAACCAGGATAATCAGCTCTCTCTCTTGTTTGATCTTCCTCAGAACTTCAGGTTCGCCTCAGATGCAAAGAGCTCCCACAATGGTAATGTCCATTGCTGAAAGATACTTCATATCACTGAGTCGTGCAGTTACCACTCACGGTCCTTGGAGAAATGCCTGCTGAGGCTGTCCGGTGTGACCAAAAGGTGCACAGTGAAGAGGGTTTGCTATCGGTGAAGACATTAGTTCCAGCTATTTACTGCTTCTATGCAAAGAGGGGTGGACCTTGTTTTCCCTTGTTACTTGATATAGTAACTATTAGAGAGACAAGGTGGATGAAGTAATATCTTTCATTGGAAAAATGTCTGATGGTGAAAGAACAAGCTTCTGACCTTACACAGAGCTCTTCCTCATGTCTGGGAAAGGCACTCAGATTGTCAGAGTTAAAGACAAGGTGGAACAGTTTGTTAAGCAGGAGAAATTAACACATATTGCAAGAGACCTCATCCACTTTCTCTCTCAAATGCCCTGGCACCAACCTGGCTACAACAACACTGTAAATATAAACTATTGTTACGTTGTCTGACATGACCTGGATGTGCAAGGTCTAAATAAAGAGTAAGAATTGTTCATAGGCATTATATACAGGATGCAACTTCAGAAGGTTTATATGCAACTGGGATTTTTGGCTTATCCAGGAATCCCTGCATTACATGTTCATGTAGGTGACCCTCCCCACTCTAGCAGGAAGGCATTTGTGATCAGCATTTTTGTGGATGGGGGATAGACTTCAAATCCAAGCAATTATAAGCAAGGGTTATTCTTGATTCTTTGAGGGAATGTAATGATTCATCTGTCTTTCCTCTCAATAGGTCATTTCTCTCAAAAGGCAGATCTTCCATGGTGGATTGGACTTCTTTGGGAAATCTGGAGGACTGGAGCCACAAAGATCATCTCAGGACTATGGAAATTGCCATCAAGTGGGAGACTGTATCTGCTGCATTCACTGAGGCCAGGAGAGCCAATCTACCCAGCTAGTTACCTTTGTTGATAATTGCTTGAAATTGAAGTCTATCTTCTTGAGGGAGTTTGTTGGTGAATTCTGATAACTTCTTATAATTAATAAAATCATATTTTCACATTAAAACTTGGTGGTTCACTATGCACAACTGTAAACTCACCAAAGTAAAGTTCTTTCTCCCAGAGGGGTCTAGATGTTTGGACTCCTTATCAAAGGGTGTAGATCTGAAGCAGTGTTGCCTGTTTATTTTGGAGAAGCTTGTCTTGATTTCTGGTGTGATCTTATGGATTTGGGATGTTGCACTTAGGATCCCAGAGACCCCAGTAAACCCAGTGTGAGGGGGCTGAAAGGAAAAGGGGGTGTCCTCATGACTGTATCTAACCCCTGACCCAAAACAATGGACTAGACTTCTTTCTTTTGTTCATACCAGTGGTGTTGGTCTTGCCATGGTCTACAATACTGACTCCTTCGTAGGCTGAATTGGTATCATTAGAGTAGGAGGCATCTGCTGCCTTATTTCCCTCTCTGGTACTGAGTATGTTCCCAATATCATTGATTAGGTCTGGTTTTGGGGCACTCTTGCCCTTTGGTGCCACAAAACTGGTACCATGCTCCCTGTGAGCTCCTGACAATGCACACAGGGCTCTCATGGGCCAGGATCAGACTGAAGCCTCATAGCACAATCCATTAAGGATTCTCTGAAGCATATACCCAAAGGCTTGATAGGTTCTACTTGAAAAGGACCAGTAGATACTGCATTTGGAGTAGAGAGGAACTGTAGAGGTGGTCAATCTGCACTGCTGCTCCTTATGCCCTCATTTCAGAGCATGAGGAGGAGAAGGGCATAGGCGTGGACCAACAGCCACCACTAGCAAAACTGTTCCAGTCTCAGGCATATGAAGCACATATACACCTGAAGTGGAATACACATAGGTACCATTACTTGAAGAAGAACTAACAGTTCGATATAACAGTGTCCAGCAGTGCAATCGTCATCCGTGGCAGCAGCAACTGCACATGGC
Organism: Chelonoidis abingdonii; assembly: GCF_003597395.2. NCBI lineage: Eukaryota > Metazoa > Chordata > Testudines > Testudinidae > Chelonoidis > Chelonoidis abingdonii. The sequence continues at coordinate 130,087,780 of NC_133771.1, forward strand.
TATGATGTAGTTGTGGGGGCACACAGAATGGACTTCCATCTTGAACAGTCCTTTGCAACTCTTCTTCCTTTGGTAAGATTCAGTCTGGGAGGATTCAGGCTTATTAAACCCTTCAAAATTGGATCTTTCAATCTCATTCATGGTCAGCCTCCTGCTCTCTTCTCTTGACTTCAGCTCCACAAACATGTAAAAACATACTTTCTTTTGCACGGTGGACATAACCCTACCAATGCAGTCAATCTTGATCTCAACTGGTGCAAGAATGCAACTTGCTGCGATCATCTAAGTATCTCCTGCATCGTAACACAATCAAACCAATGGATGTTAAGAATACAGTAACTCCTCACTTAAAGTCGTCCCAGTTAACATTGTTTCATTGTTATGTTGCTGATCAATTAGAGAACATGCTCGTTTAAAGCTGTACAATGCTCCCTTATAACATTGTTTGGCAGCTGCCTGCTTTGTCCACTGCTTGCAGAAAGAGCAGCTCGTTTGACCTAGCTGGTGGGGGCTTGGAACCAGAGTGGACCAGCAGCCCCCCATCAGCTCCCCGCTCCTCTAAGTTCCCTGTGTGGCAGCCCAATAGGCTATCGTTTGCCAGCAGTTCAGCTGTCCCTCCCCCCACTGCCGTGTGCTGCTCCTGTCCTTTGCCTTGGAGCTGCTCCTGAGAGCCTCCTGCTTGCCGTGCAGGGGGGGAAGAGGGCAGTTAATGTCAGGGTGTCCCCCTCCCCCCTGCTCCTGCCCCCCCCCCCACTTACCCCTTCTCTATAGAGTGGGGAGGGACGACAGGGCTCAGGATGGAGGGAGCTTGCTGGCAGCAGCTGCTGTCTCAACTTGCTGATCTACTTAAAAAGGCTATGTACTTAGAGTGCGGTCAGCATACTTAAAGGGGCAATGCACATCTTTCTCTCTCACACATACACATGCTGTGTGTTTCTGTCTGCCATGCTGTCTCCCCTCCCTCCATTTGTGCTGCCTTGTAGAGTGTGAGGCTACATTAACAACGTGTTAACCCTTGAGGACTCAGACCAGAGCTAGATCATCATTTAGCAATAAGCATTCCCTGGGAAATATCTCACCCTCTTCCATCCTCTGACTTCACCACCTCAAACTTAACCAAGCTTCACAACTATCATTGCTGTGTACAGTTTTAAATTGTTTGTTGAAAACTTATAGTGTGCATGTGTGTGTGTATATATATAGAATTAATGTAATGGGGGGGTAGGTTATATATAATTAATGTAATGGAGGGGTTGGGTTCCAGAGGAAAAAATATATATAGTCTTTTGTCTGGTGAAAAAAATTTCCCTGGAACCTAACCCCCCCGCCCCATTACATTAATTCTTATGGGGAAATTGGATTTGCTTAACATCATTTCGCTTAAAGTCGCATTTTTCAGGAACATAACTACAACGTTAAGCGAGGTGTTACTATTTAACTTTTGACACTGAAAACTGTTTTGATTACTTCCTCTCCTCGGTTGTTTTTAATGGCCATGTTTCATCTCCATATAACAGAGCTGTCATCACCAAACATGTTGAACATTTGTCTCAATTGTCACACAAACATCTCACTGCCCAAACAGAGGTCTTTGATATTGCTGAAATGCCAGTGATGTAAGACCAATCCAATGAGTGACATCTTTGGACATAAAACCAAATTTTTGCATGCCTCCTATAAAATGGAAATGAATGACCTGCTAATACTGCATGTACTTGGCAATGACATTGAATGGATGAATAGTTTTCTCTGTCTGGGTAGTCATTTGACAGCAAGAGGTTCTATCACCATTGATCTTAAATCCTATAGGTTCTGCAGTTTTTCACAGCTCTTCCAGCATTAGCTGTAGTTGGTCAGTAGTGTCTCCAAATAAGGCAATATTATCTGCCTACTCAAAATTCACTCCTTCTCCTTTAACCTCTATCAGCTGTGTCACCAGATAGTCTATTAGAACATTAAATAATGTATGTAAGAAGATGTGACGAAGTGGGACTGTTCTCAGTGTTTCCTCTGAATACTGTGTGAGTGCCTCAGTTTTCCCTATGCATTTCTTAAGTCTCTAGAGGGTGAGATTGTTGCAGAGCAAAGGGCCAGTGCACATAAATGGCTGGCACTCTGTCTCCTGGCAACTAATGGCCGGGGCCCTTCCCTCCTGCAAGGAGATAGCTAAAGGTGTTGGAGAACAAAAAGATCAGGTGACCTCCTGGCCCAGGAAAGGAACAAAGCCCAGAGAGAGAGGAGGGGCTGGACGGTGAGTCAGTTTGGGGCTGGCTGGAGACGAGGAGTGAAGTGCAGTCGTGGTTGTCTGTCTCACTACCCCACAAAATGGACCCGGCTGAGGGGTCCTGTTCTCTGTACCTACAAGCTCTGTTTTAGACCATGTTCCTGTCATCTAATAAACCTCTGTGTTACTGGCTAGCTAAGAGTCAAATCTGACTGCGAAGTTGGGGTGCGTGCAGGACCCTCTGGCTTCCCCAGGACCCGACCTGGGCAGACTCACTGTGGGAAGCTCATGGAGGGGCAGAGGATTCTGAATGCTCCAAGGTCAGACCCAGGAAGGTGAAGCCATGTAAGCTTCTTGCCCTGAAGACAGTCTGCTCACAGAGGGGAGACTTCACCAGAGTCCTGACTGGCTTTGTAGGGAGCAGTTCCAGAGCATTGCCCGGGGACTCTGGGACAGAAACATCCCTGGTGTATCCTTGATTCTACAGAAAACCAATGTGTAATACAACCATTGACCCTCACACAGTTAAATGTACCATAATACAGTTCCTCCACTGGGCATACTAAGTCCTCAGGCACCCCATATCCACAGTGTTGATCAGTGCACTGAATCAAAAGCTGAGTTAAAATAATTAAGTAAGTAAGAGCTGAAGAGAAACAGTCAAATGAAAAAGAGTCCCATTCAGTTACAACATATGAAGGCAGACAACTAAATATTGACAAGTTTTATAAGTGTTTGTATACACATTCAAGAAATATAAATACTAAGATGGGTGAAATTGAGTGCCTGGTATTAAATGAGGATATTGATATAATCGGCATCACAGAAACTTGGTGGAATGATGATAATCAATGGGAGGTGGTAATATCAGTGTACAAAATATATAAGAATGACAGACTAGGTCACGCTGGTGAAAGAGGGATAGTATATGTAAAAGAAAGCATAGAATCAAATATAGTAACAATCTTAAATGAATCAAACTGTACCACAGAATCTCTATGGACAGAAATTCCATGCTTGAATAATAAGTGTATAAAAGTAGGAATACATTACTGACTACCTAACCAGGAAGGTGACGGTAATTGTGAAATGCTTAGGGAGAATAGACACGCTATGAAAACAGAAAACCCAATAAAATAGGAGATTTCAACTAACCACAAATTGACTAGACACATGTCATCTCAGGATGGGATGCTGAGATAAAATTTATAGACAACATATGACTGTTGCTTGGAGCAGCTAGCCCTGGAACTGACAAGGGGAGATCAATTCTTAATTTAGTCCTAAATGGAGCACAGGATCTGGGCCAAGAGGTGAACATAGATGAACTACGCGATAACAGCAACCATAATGTAATTAAATTTAACATTCTTGGGGGCCGAGGGAAATATCAAAGAAATCCACCACAGATGTTTTTTAACTTCAAATGGGGGAACTACACAAAAATGAGGAAACCAGTTAAACGGAAATTAAAAGGAACAGTCACAAAAGTGAAATGCCTGGAAGCTGCATGGAAACTATTTAAATACACCGTAATAAAGGCTCAAATTAAAGGGGTACCCCAAATAAAAAGAACTGTAAGAGGACCAAAAAATGCCACCATGGCTAAAAAGGAGAGTAAAAGAGGTGGTTAGAGGCAAAAAGGCATCCTTTAAAAATTGGAAGTCAAACCTACTGAGGAAAATAAAAAGTAGCATAAACTCTGGCAAGTGAAATATAAAAGTATGATTAAACAGTCCAAAAAAGAATCTGAAGAGCAACTAGCAAAAGACACAAAAACTAAGAGCAATTTTTTTAAAATACGTCAGAAGAAAGAAACCTGCCAAACAATCAGTGGGATCTCTGGATGATCGAGGTGCTAAAGGAGCACTCAAAGACGACAAGTGTGTTGTGGAGAAGCTAAGTGAATTCTTTCCATCCGCCTTCACTGCAGAGGATGTGAAGGAGACTGGCACTCCTGAGCCATTCTTTTTAGGGGACAGATCTGAGGAACTGTCTCAGATTAAGGTGTCAATAGAGGTGGTTTTGGAACAAACTGATACACTGAACATTATTAAGTTACCGGTATACGAGATGGTATTCACCTAAGAGTTCTGAAGGAACTCGAATATGACATTGCAGAACTACTAACTATGGTATGTAACTTATCACTTAAATTAGCCTCTGTACTAGATGACTGGCTGATAGCTAATGTAACACCAATTTTTCAAAAAGGCACCAGAGGTGATCTGGCAATAAAAGGCTGGTAAGCCTGACTTCAATACTGGGCAAATTGGTTGAAACTACAGTAAAGAACAGAATTATCAGACACATTGATGAACACGATATGTTGGGGAAGAGTCAACATGACTTTTGTAAAGGAAAATCATGCCTCATGAATCTATTAGAATTCTTTGAATGTGTCAAACATGTGGACAAGGGTGATCCAGTTGAGACAGGTGACTTTCAGAAAACATCTGACGAAGTCCCACATGAAAGGCTCTGAAGCAAAGTAAGCAGTCATGGGATAAGAGGGAAGGTCCTCTCATGGATAAGTATTTGGTTAAAAGATAGAAAACAAATGGTAGGAATAAAAAGTCAGTTTTCACAATCTAGAGTGGTAAATAGCAGGGTCCCCCAAGGATCTGCACTGGGACTTGTGCTGTTCCACATATTCATAAATGATCTGGAAAAAGGAGTAAACAGTGAGATACAAAGCTGGCAGATGAAACATTATTCAAGATAGTTAAGTCCAAAGCTGACTGCGAAGAGTTACAAAGGGATTCACAAAACTGGGTGACTAGGCAACAAAATGGCAGATGAAATTTAGTGTTGATAAATGCAAAGAAATGCACATTGGAAAACATAATCTTTACTATACATTTAAAATGATGGAGTCTAAATAAGTTATTACTGCTCCATAAAGAGATCTTGGAGTCATCATGGATCACTCTCTGAAAACATCAGCTCAGTGTGCACTGGCAGTCAAAAAAGCTAAAAGAATGTTATAAACCATTAAGAAAGTTACAGATAGTAAGACAGAAAATATCATAATGCCACTGTATAAATTGATGGTACACCAACACCTTGAATATTGCATGCAGTTCTGCTCATGCCATTTCACAAAAATATGTTAGAATTGGAAAAGGTACAAAGAAAAGCAACAAAAAATGATTAGGGGTATGGAACAGATTCCATATGAGGAGAGATTAAAAAGTCTGAGACTGTTCATCTTAGAAAAGAGACAATTCGGGTGGGGGAGGGGAGATATATCAGAGGTCTGTAAAGTCATAAATGGTGTGGAGAAAGAAAATAAGGAAGCATTATTTATACCTTCATAAGAACCTTGGATCACCAAATGAAATTAATAGACAGTAGATTTAAAACAAATATAAGGAAGTACTTCTTCACACAACACACAGTCAACCTGTGGAACAAAGTAAATGCCAACCATGATTTTAACAGCCACATTAACATGTTACTCATGTTTATTATTTCTTTTACTATTTTCCTAATTAAATGCATAGCTGAATTATAGGGAAGCAATGGACTCTAAATTCTAATAAGCAATGGACTCCACATTCTAATAAGGATATACAAGAATGCATATGTGCTGTGGCCATCTCCAATTACATTCTAAACATTAGCAACTTCACATATTTCTACAAAACAGTAGAAATGTAGTAAAATGTCTTAGATTTGAAGTGTAATGATCAGAAGACACACTAAACACAGTAAGTGACCTTGAATCAAAATACAAATATTTATCATGTGAATAATAAATAAAATTGGACTTTACAATACTTGTATTGTACAAGAGAAAGCCTCGAGCAGAATTGAAAAAGGAGCAAATGCAGGCAGAGGAAACCCATAACCAAACAGGGGAAATGGAAGGGAAGCACAAACATACACAGTGCCAAGGAAAAATACGAATTGGTAACTTTCACTTATCAAAAAAGGAGCCTGTCACAGAAGCAATCATTCAGTTGAAATGGTCTTGTTGCAAATCACACTTACTTTGATACGTCAAGCAGGAAGTCATTCAGTTCAGTCTGTTTGGCAAGACCCCTGCACACCTGAGGGAAACACATTATACATTGTTGATTATTCCAGGAGAGCACTGAACTCATAGTGAAACTGTAGGACAAACTTTTTTTATTGGTCTAATCTGTATATAGATAAACAAGCGTAAACAGCTATGTATAACAACATTGTAAAATGTACCAAAAAGCTAATACAGATTTGTGTGTCAGGCTTCAAATTTAAATATCTTTTTGCAAAGCTGTGGATACATTAACATGTATGAGCAATACGTTTCTCCATCTCTGCTAAAAAAAAAAATACTGCCTATTGTTCAATGCTGTAAAATTTGAGGTGCCATTGACTGGCATCTTTGGGTCCAGCTATGAAAAAGACGGTTACTCACCTTTGTAACTGTTGTTCTTCGAGATGTGTTGCTCATATCCATTCCAGTTAGGTGTGTGCGCGCCGTGTGCACGTTCGTCGGAAGATTTTTACCCTAGCAACACTCGGTGGGTCGGCAGGGCGCCCCCTGGAGTGGAGCCGCTATAGCGCCGGATATATACCCCTGCCAACCCAGCTGCCCTTCAGTTCCTTCTTGCCGGCTACTCCAACAGTGGGGAAGGAGGGCGGGTGTGGAATGGATATGAGCAACACATCTCGAAGAACAACAGTTACAAAAGGGTGTGAGTTTAAACCGTCTTTTTCTATTCGGCGTGACTTGCTTACATATCCATTCCTTAGTGATTCCCAGCCTTACGTTAGGTTGGTGAGGTCGGGATTGAAAAACGGGAGAATTAAAACTGTGAGGCAGCAAGGCTGCAGTATCTCTTGGGACTGTTGACCGAGCTAAAATGCGAAGCCAAGGGATGGACCGAGGAACCTGGAGCTGCGCGATAGATCTTCGTGGGTAGGTACACAGATCACGCAACGCGCAGAGAGCCCTGGAGCCCTGGGTAGAATGCAGGTTGATGTCGGCTGGAATATGTGAGCACCAATCTAACAAGTGTGGGTGCACGGTTCACCCCAAGGATGAATCCTCTTGAGAGAACAGGTAGGGCCTTCCTTCGGTCTTGCTTACTTGCGCCGAAGAGTTGGGGCGTGTTAACCAAAATTGGTTTGTCCGTTCAACATTGTGCGGGCGGGGCTTACAAGAACGGGGGTCCAGGAGTACAATGTTGGTCGCCATCCGTGAGTGTGGTTAACGAAAGGCCGAAACCCACCCTTAGGGAGGGAAAGCCAGGTTGTGGGTCGTAACTTGCACCGCTTGTGAACATATGTTGGCGGAAACAACCTAAAGGAGCCCTGGAGCTGAGACTTCGGTTTGCATTAAAAACTGGGCTACGAGGAAAGCTGTCTTCCAAAACAGGTTTAAGCAGCGGGAGCAGGGTCCCTTAACGGGGTCGACATGGAGGGAGGGAAACATAAAGTTCTAGTTAAAACCCAGGTGAGTCCCAGGTTGGGGCTGGGCGGCGTACCTAAGGGTGTATGCGCTCCAAGCCCTTGAGGAACCTCGAAACCATAGAGTGTGAGGACACAGAACGACCACCTTAGCCTGGGTGGAAGGTAGAGATGGCTGCCAAGTGTACCCTCGGCGATGACACTGCTAGGCCCTGCTGATGTAGACCAGAGGGTAGTCCAAAATAGAGGGGATCGAGACCTCAGCAGGAGTAAGATTTAAGCGTTTCGCACCTGTAGGAGAAATGCTTCCACCTGGCCAGGTACGTTGACCAGGTGGAAGGCTTCCTGCTACCCCGATAGTCACGTAGCAGCCACACCGTGAGGTGAAGAGACTGCAGGTCTGGGTGGCAAAGTCTGCCGTGGTCCTGAGGTATGAGGTCTGGGTGAAGTGACAGGGTAATTGAGTAGGCTATTGACAGGCCGAGTAACGTGGAGTATCAGTGCTGCCTGGACCACGCTGGAGTGATCATGATGATGTGCACCCTGCCCTTGCGAAGTTTGAGCAGGACCCAATGAGCCAGGGGAACGGTGGAAAGGCATAAAGGTGTTGGCCCTTCCACAGCATGAAGACAGCGTCCGAGATCGGTCCCGGGGAGAGACCTTGGAAGGAGCAGAACCTCGGACATTTCATGTTCTCGCGGTAAGGGAACAGGTCTATGTGGGGGAAAAATCCCCACTTCTAACAACAGAATGCATCACATCGGGCAGGGTGACCACTCATGAGACAGGAAAGACCTGCTGAGTCGAAGCGCCAAGGAGAAAGGATGCTACCAGATTTATCGAGTGGGCTATGCAAAAGTCCCAGAGATGGATGGCCTCCTGACAAAAGGAGGAGGACCATGTCCCTCCCAGGTTGTTTATGTACTACATGGCCGTTGTGCTGGCTGTAAACACTGAGATGCCACAGCCTCGCAGCTGCTGCTGGAACCCCTGGCACGCCAGGCGGACTGCTCTCATTTTTGGACATTGATGTGGAACGCCAGCTCCTGAGAAGACCAAAGGCCTTAAGTTCAAAGATTACTGAGGTGAGCACCTGAGCCGAGAGATGACGCATCCGTCATCAGGGACAGTGAGGGCTGGGGGGGATAGAGCGGCATCCCTGCCCACACCAGGGAGGGAGCTAGCCACATTCCAGGGAGCCTAGGGTGTTCGAGGGAATGGTGACTATAGTGACCATTGGGCCCCTGTCCGGGCGGTATGCGGATTTGAGCCAAACTTGGAGATGACAGAGGCAGAGCTTAGCGTGTTTGGTTGCAAACTAGCAGGCAGCCATGGGACCCAGGAGACCGAGACAAATGCGAGCCGAAGTCATTGGGAAAGTTTGCAGACCTCAGATGATCGGTGCCATCGCCTGAAACCGCAGCTGTGGTAAGCAGGATCTGGCTAGCTCGGAGTCCAGGATAGCCCCTAGGAAGTCTAACCTCTGTGTGGGAACCAGAGCGGATGTTTCCATAGTGATCATCAGGTCTAGACATGTGAACAGGTCCTTGAGGATGCCCACACGCTGAGTGACTTGTGTCTTGGAGTCTTCTCAGATAAGCCAATCGTCCAGATACGGAAAACGCATATCCGAGGTCGGTGGAGGTGGGTGGCGACTACGGCCACACACTTGGTTAATGCCTGTGGGGCTGTAGAAAGGCCAAACGGGCCACACACTTGGTTAAAGGGCCTGTGGGGCTGTAGAAAGGCCAAACAGCAGGACCGTAATGGAACTGAAGTACCATTGCGGAACGGTTGGCTAGAAAAGCGGAGGTATCTCCTGGTGCAGAGAGGAAGATGGCAGAGGTGAAAGTACGCGTTCCGTTCATAACAGAAGGTTCGGCAATACCAGTCTCCAGGATCTAAGGACAGGATAATGGTTCCCAGGGCTCCATACCAGCTCGGAACTCTAACCTTATCCATAAACTTGCGTTTGAGTCCTCGTAGGTCTAGGATAGGTCTGAGACCTCCCGTACGAGTCGGGGATTAGGGATAAGGGAGTAATTGCGCCCTTCGTTCCCATCGGCGTCTGCAAACCTCTTGTAAGCAGGAATTGTGCCTGAGAGAGGAGTCCCCTGAAGAGGAACAGGTGGAACAAATTGGATGGTGGTACGCCATACTTCACCATGTGTAGGGACAGCGAACTGAAGTTATCCTGGGACCTCCGCCAAAGAGAAAGTAAGAGTGGGATCCGCTCGTAACCGGTACGTTCCACCCCTCTGGGTGCGACCTTCACGAAAGTTCGTCTTTGGTCCCACAGCCAGTGATTGTTCGAGGGGCCTCGATCTTGGCCCTCTAGGGGTCCTGACGGTCGTCTGCTGCGACCACCTTCAGCGCGCCGTCTGCCCAAAAGTCTATCTGTGGCTAGGCACAGAGTGTGGCGTGTGGCTGGGGACGGAAAGGCCTGCAGTAGGTCGTCCGGCGTATGCACGCTGAGAGAGAGCGCATTAGGACTCTGTTGCCCTTCAAGAGCTTTGCAAGCCTGGGGTTGATTTCACCGCAAAAGAGGCCTTTACCCAACACAATGGTAAGTCGTGGAAAGCCGGAGGTTTGAAACCTGAAGCCATGAGCTGCTCTCTGGTAAGAGCCTGGAGTTCGGAGAAGCTCTCAGGCTGACTTTTCCCTTCCTCCAAGAGGGCAGTGAACTCTTGGGGGAGTCCTTGATGGAGGAGCTCCATAAATTTATCACGCGTTAATCCAGGTGTTATGAATTATAGGGGCTAAGCAGGCTTATTGATTTGCCACGCAGGGCTACAAGGCCCTTGCAGAATACACCTTGCAGCTGAGTAGGGGTCATTCGTCCTAGCCCCTCGATTTCGGGCTGGCGCCTGTTGGCCATGCCATTAAGGCCTTCGTTTTTCTTAACCAACTGAATGACTAGTGAGCAGGGAGGACTCGGATCAGACCAAGACAAGTAGTCTTTACCAACTTCCACGAGTACTGGCATTCGCCCTGGATGGTCCGACATAAAGCAGGTAAGGGCCCCTTCTAGTGGGGCAACCCACCAATAGAATGGTCCACGGTACCGGGTCCCCCACCTCCAGGACTCCTCCTGCACCTGGAGGTCCGCATGAGTGCTACCTCCATAGGGAGGTCCTGACCATGGAGCTCTCAGGTTGTTGGTGGGGCACTACCAGAATCGCAGTCCTGAGCATAAGAGCTGTCCTCGTGGGAAGACACTGATGCGTGTCCCAGATGGCCATGGAGGTGCTGAAAATCATGGGCAGAGTCTCTCTGACTCTACCAGACCTTGCCCAACTCGGCACCTGGGACCGGTACCGGAAGGCGCACCGGCACCTGGAACGAGATCCGGACCTGCGACCAGAGCGGTGCCGGGAGGTTGACCAAGATCTCGAGGTTGGGAGCGGCTACGGGAGTCACAGTGACTGTAGCGGTGCTGGGAGCCGGAACGGTGTCAAGATTATCGGGTCGGCGAACGGGACACCGACCTGTGCGGCAAGTGCGACCTATGCCGAGGAGAACAGCATCGGGACTGCAAGTGGCTTCGGGAGTGGGAGTGCCGATGGGACTTGGAGCGTCTGCGGGACCGTGATCATGAATGGTGCTGCTCTGCTGCGCAGACAGAGGATGGTCGTATCAAGGAGGCTTGCCAAGAGACTGTATTACCCACACCGGTGGTGCCGGGCGTTCAGGTAGCATCTATTCTGTCATGGCAATAAGATCCCTCGCCGTTGGAAATGTCTCCAGCGTGGAGGGAACAGTAAGCTCGACCACAGTGCGTACCGGGGAGCTGTCAGGCACCGGATTCAACGGCCCTTGTGGGACCGGGATCGACGGTGCTGATGTTGCCAGTGCCTCAGCAGGTGTTGGTGCCGGGTGATCCGGCTTAGACAGGCTCTCTCTCTGCGGTGCAGTTTGCATGGGAGCAGTAGGAGCAGGGAGCTCGACCACGGCGTGTGCCGGGGAGCAGTCAGGCACTGGATTCGACGGCCCTTGTGGGACCAGGATCGATGGTGCCGACGTTGACGGTGCCGCGGCAGGTGTTGGTGCCGGGCGATCCGACTTAGATGAGCTCTCTGGCTGCGGTGCCGTTGTCACGGAAGCAGCAGGAGCAGGAAGCTCAACCACGGCGCGTGCCGGGGAGCGGTCAGGCACTGGATTCAACGGCCCTTGTGGGACCGGGATCGACAGTGCCAATGTTGACGGTGCCGCGGCAGGTGTCGGTGCCAGGCGATCGGATTTAGAGTAGCTCTCTGGCTGCCGTGTAGTTGGCACGGAAGCAGCAGGAGCAGGAAGCTCAACCACAGTGCATGCCGGGGAGCAGGCAGGCACTGGATTGGACGGCCCCGCGGGACCGGAATCAACGATGCCGGCATCATCAGTGCCTCTGCAGGTGTCGGTGCTGGGCAATCTGACTTAAACGAGCTCTCTGGCTGCGGTGCAGTTGGCACAGAAGCAGCAGGAGCAGGGAGCTCAACCACGGCGCACATCGGGGAGCTGTCGGGCACTGGCAGGAGGACTCGTGGGCTTCCTCAACCTCAGGGAGAGGGAGCAGTGCTGAGTCGACTTCGGTGCCGGTAACGGCTGGTGCTGGCAGGGTCCAGTGCCGAGGAGGCGCTTCTGTCCGGCCGGTGGCCAGCGCTCGGTGCGACGGTGGAGGGTAAATGAAAGTGCCGGCTGCATGTTGTTCTCGTAAAAGCCTTCAAATGGGCAACTTAGCTGTGAATGCGATTTCCCCAAGCACCGCAAACAGAGTTCGTGTGCTGCTCCTGTCAGGCAACAAGCCTGTGGCAGGGCCAAGCACGATTAAAGAACCGGTGAGCCGGGCATGGATCGGCACCGGTTGCGGGGAAGGGCTACTCCCCGAACCCCGCTAACTATTACTAACTATGCTAGTAAAGAAAAAACATATAAGTATATAAATTATATATATTATAAGGATTATAAGTATATAATATATACACAAGAACTACGGAGTAGCTAGGGAAGTGGAGGTCAAGCTAAGCTGCGCTCCACTGTTCCAACGACCGACACGGGCGGTCAGAAGGAACTGAAGGGCGGCTGGGGTCGGCAGGTATATATTCGCCGGCCATGAGGGCGGCTCACTCCGGGGGCGCCCTGCCGACCCACCGAGTGTTGCTAGGGTAAAAATCTTCTGACGAACGTGCACGCGGCGCGCACACACCTAACTGGAATGGATATGAGCAAGCACTCGAAGAACCAATTTAAATACTGCACTTCCATAACAAATTCTACAGCCTTGCTGGGAATGCTAATAGCATTTGTTTCCTTTATCCCTTATCCTGTTCCTTCATCACTTCTCTCAGCTTGCCAAAAGAAGCCCATAAAGGCACCTAATGAGTGAAGTGAAGCAGAATTGCTAGACTCCCCTTTCCCATGCTCTTTCTTTGGGGAAGTCAACAGGATTACAGAGATTGAATACAATTAACAGTGCAGAGAAAGGAAAATATTGCTAGATGAAGTGAGGACTTTGAACCCCATTGCTACTTCATCAGATTTCATATTCATTTCATAGTAGTTGACAAAAGAATTTTACTCCTAGAATGTGCAGGAAGTTTTGTAGAAAGAATAAAGAAAACGGACCTTTACCGCTATGCACCTTTTATATCATAAAATATCATTCCAATCTGATAATTCTTTATGCACATGCAAAGTGGACATAAATAAATACACAAAATGTGAAGAATCAGACCCATCGTTTCTACTTAGATTTACTCTATGGCTCCTTAAAAGTGCTATGAAACAATTAACAATTAGGCTAAGGGATGACTTGATCACAATCTCTGGAGAACAAAATTTTGATAATCAGTTCTTGAGTCTAGCAGACAATGGTATAACATGATCCAATGGATGAAGCTGAAATAAAAAGAAATTCAGACTGGAATAAGGCATACATTTTTAACAGCGAGGACAATTAGCCACTGGAACAATTAGCCATTGGAACTATTGGTGCTAGTAGAATCTCCATCACTGTCAACTTTTAAATCATGATTAGATAGTTTTCTAAGTTATGGGTTCAGACTTTTAAAGGAATTTAGGCATTGCTGCACTGAGTCTTGCAATGCCTAACTGGTTTAGGAGCCTACATCTCATTTTTCAAAATGGATTTAGGCACTTAATCAAGGGGATAGACAATGGGATTTAGGCTCCTAACTGCCAAAATCCCTTTTGAATATAAATTTTAGGCTCCCAAATCAGATGTTGCAAAGCTGAGCACAGCAACTCCTAAATACCTTTGAACTCTGGGCCTTGCTCTAGTTCAAACAGGAATTCATTCAGGGCTCTCCTATGGCCTATATTATGCACACGATCAGATTAGATGACAACAATGGTCCCTATAAGCCTAGTCTACGAATTCAGACTCACCTGTACTTGATGTATTGCTACCGAGGCCCATGCAAGATTTGCTGTTGCAACCTGAAACAAAATATAAGAAACTAACCTTGAGGAAGTCCAGTAAATTTCAAATCAGTTCTATCATACCGTTTTTTTGATCCAGCTGCTAAATGTCTTTCAATATTCTAACACTTTACCTGCTGAGATGTTTTAGATCACCGGCAGGGAACTATATTTTGTAGGAGAGGGAGGACACACAATGAATTTATTAAAGGTGTAACATGACTATCAGTGGTTCATTGTTCTAAAAGAGTATTCAGGTCACACACAGGAAGTATTTAATACTTCTAATTTGTTTTGTGCCGTTGTGTGGCTCACAGAGCTGTGCTCTCCAGAGGCAGCATGGAAGATTCACCCCCAACAAATACAAGACAGAAGCAGCCCTTCCTAGAACTCAAGAGGGGCTTTAAAAACTACATTTCATACATTGTTAAAAAGTTTCTGCCACACAGTGAAAGATCCCATGACAATGAAATATTCTTCGTGAGGACCAATCCATTAAACAACTAATATTTCTAAGGGAAAATCTCTGCTTGTGGACAGACACTGCTTTTTTCATTGCCATTTGTGTTGCAGAAGAATTGGATATGACCACTAAAACAAGACTACTGTTTAAAATATGTCAGTTTCTGTACAACATTTCAAACAAATGTCATATAATTTGTAGTTAACTAAGTTTAAATAAGATGTGCTATCAGGCACACTCTCCTGTCCTTAGAGCACACAGGTTTTGTTGTGAACCAACAGAACTGTAAAAAGTCTACTGCTATATACTCTATTACAGTATTTCTCAAGCTGGGGTGTGTGGACCACTGGGGTTCCCCGAGGGTACCCCAGGGGGTCCGCAGGCCCTGCTGATCAACTCCTCCCCCTCCTTTCCAGTGCCTCCTGCACCCAAACTCTCTCCCAGAGCTTGCATCCTGCATCCACTCCTGTGAGTGAGGGTGGAGGAGAGAGGGAGGGGAGATGGAGTGAGTAGGGGTGGGGCCTCAGGGAAAGGGTGGAGCCTCGGGGAAGGGGCAAAGGCTGAACAGGGCGCCTGGGGGTCCCTGAAAACTCTTACATCAAAATGGGGGTCCTCGGGTTCCTAAAATTTTAGAACTACTGCTCTATTAATATATATATGTCCTATAGAAGATTCTGTAGCTTTTTTAACTGCATAACTGTTGCATACAATGTTTTGTGAGATAAAATTAAAAAGATTAAAAGGATACAAGCTACCTTAAAAATGCTTAGATTAGAATTAAAACATTTTATGAAGCATTATTTATTTCTTAACATAAAGCTAATGCATTATTGGAAATGTGGCAATTAGTTTAAAGTAGGTCCCAAATGTAAACAAACTGTCCAATATACACACAGCTTTGTACAGAACAAAATATGTGTAAGACCTAAAGAACTATGGTTTTATTAACTTTTAAAGTTACTCTAGGGAAGGTGAGGTTACTCACTCTGTGTAGTAACTGTAGTTCCACAGCTTTAGTGCTTCGGCACAAAGAGAAGAGGATCTTGCCAACCATCATTGGTTGACGTAAAACATGCAAGCTATGCTGTCTGTCATGATATTAACAGATTTGTCTCTGATTCCTGACTGTCCTTGGCTCCAGAAGGTTGATGTGTAAACGACCTTCTTGGGCAGACCATCTGACATAAATGGTGTATGTCCCTAGATAAGCCTCCCAACCCAACGATAAAGTTAAATCTGTCTTTAAGGTGATGGTTGGAGCTGGCTGGATAAAGAGGACACTGACACAGACATTGTGAAGGTTCTTCAGTATATAAACTGGAAGCAGAAAAGGCATCACCTTGCATGACATGTTATGACAGTGTCTACCTCTGTATGTCCCAGAAGCTGAAGACAATTTCTTCTCAAGTCCAGGGGCTTATATGAATCTTTGCAATGAGGTTTGAATGGGTCGAGAATGAGTCCATGGGTAGGTAAGCTCTGGATGCTACTGTGTCTAAGGAGGTCCCTATGAATTCTATCCTTTGTAGAGGGGGCAAAGTGGACTTTTCTACACTGACCTGGAGACCTAGCCTGAGGAAAAGGACAAAGCTGTCTTCATGGTGGAAAGAACCTCACAGAAAGACCAGCCTTTGAGCAGCCAATTGTTGAGGTATGGAAAAACTATCATCACTCTCCAACACAGTCAGGCAGCAACCACTGCCAATACCATTGAGAATACTCATGGAGCTGAGAAAAGGCTGAATGGAAGTACCCAATACGGGAAGTGGTCTCGGCTGACCAGAAATCAAAAGAATCTTGTTGTGAGATGGGTGAATCGTGATATGAAAACATGCATCCTGAAGGTCGAGGGCCAAAAACCATTCACCGGGATCCAATGATGGACTTTTTAGCTGCAAGGGTCCCCATTCCAAATTTCTGTGCTTTCACTAAGATGTTCTCAAGTTTTAGCTCTAGAATAGGTCTCCACTCTCCATTCTTCAATGGGACCAGAGAATACTTGGGAGTAAAATCCCTTCCCCCTGTGCTGAGCAGGAACTAGTTCTATGGCTCTTAAGCATAAAAGGGAACCAATTTCTTGTCTCAAGTATTTGTGAAAGGGATCCTTGAAAATGGACAGGGAAAAGGGGTGAGGAAGGAGATGCACATAAAATGAATGCAGTAACCTGATCTTATAACCTCCAAGTTCAAGTGGTGAGTCAGGTGATCCCAGGGAGACATGTAATTCCAGCAGCTGTGTCAAACCTGGCACCAATAAATGCTCAGTACTCAGAGGAGGGGAGACTCAGGATCATCTGAAACTAACAGGTAGTTGGAATATCTAAACTCCTGCAAGACCATGTGGGTTAGCGGTACTGAGAAAGCAGTCTACCTGGATGAGTGTGTTGCAGTGGAAGTCGTTGGTACCAACAATGTTCACTGCCTCAAAGAGAGTGTGGTCTGAGGTGGCTTTTTCAACTGAAAGAGTCATTGCGCTAGGTACCAGAGGTACCTAGCGCAATGACTAGGTAAGTAGCAAGCTGTTTCTCTCTGTTGCCCTGATTATGTTTTGATGGTACGAAAAATGGTTTAGGTACCGATGCACACTTGGAATCGGGGCTCCTAGAGGAACTCAGAGTCTTAAAAGTCTTATTGGTACAGGAGGAGCATGGAGCCTCAAATAGTATCTAGCCCAGAACCTGACTTGGACATGGTCAACTTGTGAGAAAATCAAGATCTTTTTGAAACAGGCTCTTTGTGAGGAGAGGTATAACTCATTTTCTGGAAGGCATTCCCAGAATGTGGTGTCATGGTAGAAAGGGCACTTTGTTCACTTGGAGACTCAACCTGGGTCTGAGGCTGGGTGAAGAGAGCTCTCTATGATAAAGAATTGCAGTCTCTCAGTTTTCCAAGCCACAGGACTGATGCAGTTAAGGCATGTCAATTTCACAGCCAACAGTACATAAGGGAGTGATGTGGCCGTCATCACGTCCAACTGCCTTTGACTGCCCTAACCTGATAGATCAAATACTCATTTTGCCAGGTGTACTGGAGATGGCTTTTCTGTGGGAGACTAAGTAAGATTCAAACCTCTAACCTTCAGGATTGTAGTCAAGGAGCTTAATCACTCAGCCACCATACCTCGAATAGCACTACACCTCAGCTCTGAAAGGCTGAACAGAAATTGCATTTCTGAGGAATGTGCATGCCCCCAGATAAGGAATGCACCAGGAATGTCTGCTGCTAACCAGGATAGCCTATTGGTAGGTGAGGCAAAACATGAATCTTCGTGATCCTGGCATACCCCCACATCTGGAGGGAAAACCTCCCAAAAGAGGCGGGGGAGGACCCTGAACAGGCACTGCCACCAAACATCTCTGATCAAATACATGCACACTTGAAGGGGAGCAACCATAAGCACAGTACACAAAAAATAAATGCTTCTTAAAAGCTGACCATTTGAGCTCTGAGTAACTTGTTAAAGTCCTTTTAAACAGGAGCAGTTTCATTCTGTAACACTAGTTCATGCACTTGCAATAGCCTGAGCTTTGGAAGGGAGGATCAGAGAAAAGGTGTTGACAACATCTATAAAATCTATTATTTTAAAATTCATAATCAATAAACAATTGGTAACAATATGCTTGAAATTATTTCCACAAGATGGAACAAAACAATTAGAGAATTTTGTGTGTATGAAATGAATCTTCCCATTCAGAATACCAATAAGCATCAACCAGCCTTATAAAGCCCACTCTCCAAGTAGGTAACAAGGCTCAGTTACAAAAAATATCGAAACAAAATGAGGAAAGAAAGAAGTCTAGGGTCAGAAGTAGCTGGCATCACCTTGAAGAGGGAAATTCAAAATAAAACAATTGCGGCATTTTAGGCCTTACCTCCTGGTGACTGAGATGGAAGGCTTCTTTGCCCCAATGCCGATAAAGCTCCAGGATACCAATCAAATCACCAATTGCAGTAACAATCGGCAAACAAAGAACAGATTGGATACGAGTCCCTGATTCCAGTCCAGTACCTTTGGGAAATCGTTCATCCTAAAAAGTGCAAACAATGTTTCATCAAATGTAAATATTATAACATTAATATAAAAAAATATATCAACATTTCTCTCTCAGCTGGCTGAAACACTTAGCACAAACAGCTAAACCCTTCACATTCAAGAATTCAATCAAAAATGTCTCTCCATGGTTATTTTACAAATAGAAATGACCTTATCCAAAGTTAGAGTCACTTATAGTAACAGATGCAAGTTTTTTTTTTTTTTTTTTTTTTTTTTTTTTTAAAGTACAACTCTTTTACCCTCACGCTCAGCAGAAACAGTATTTTATTGCTGAGGCTAGTCTGGACAATGGTAGAAAGAAAACTAAATACACGGGTAACTGCAGCTATGTCTACACTACTGCGGTAAGTCGACCTAAATTATGCTACTCCAGCTACGTGAATAATGTAGCTGGAGTTGACGTAGCTTAGGTCCACTTACTGCTGTGTCTACACTGTGCTGGGTCAATGGGAGACACTCTCCTTTCATCTTCCCTGATTCCTCTCGTTCCGGTGGAGCACTGGAGTCGACAGGAGAGCATTCTTCACTAGACCCGCTAAATCGATCCCCAGTGCATTGATTATAGCAGCATCGATTCTGCAGTAGTGTAGACATAGCCTCTGAATTGAATTGCAGCAACTCAAACCACAGGATTACCAGGCAGGCAATAGTCTCTGTGGGAGTAAGTAATCAAAGCCTAAGGCACTCACTAGGTGCCAAAGGCTCCATGGAGACACAAATCTGCACTAACAATTCCCAAACTATGCCAATACTGAGAACAGAAGTGTTTTCTCTCTACACCTATGCAAGACAGAAAGGCTCTTCCCCATATCTTGTTGTGTTTTACCACCCATCCTTAGTATACCTGTTCTGAAACTTGTGCAAAAGTTACAGGAAAGAATGTCATGACTACGAACTGCTACCACAAAGAGGTCCAGTCTACCAAGCTGTGCCATTAATAAGATTGCCCCAGGCTTTACAGACTAAAGGCCCCATGAAAGGGAACTTATGAATAGAAAAATTACCCATACATTATTTTTTACTGGGGTTGTAACTGATCCCGAGTTGTAACTGTGGGCCCACACTCTTGAGCACTAGCCCTTTAATTCTCTACTCTGAACAGATGATCCTTTCAGTGTGCCCCAGGGAAAGCAGAACTCCCCTCCTAGCTTGGCGAATGTGCTGTAGTGGAAAAAAAAAATGCCTTCCTCACCCCAAATAAGGTGATCAGTTTCCCGATTAGCATGACAGCGAAGATCAATCTGAATGTCAATCATCGCCTGAAAACAATTGTCACTCAAGCCAATGGTAAATAATTCCTCCCTCAGGCAACCCCAAAGGAAGGAGAATGTGGAGAACTTCAGGTTGTCAGCAAGGAACATACCAGGAGGATCCTACTTCCATTGGCAGACTCTTTTAGTGCCTGCATGATCCCTCTCCATGCAAGCAAGTCAGCATATAAGGGCCTGCTGCTTCCCCTTGTTGAAACACTCCCAAAGCCTCTGGAACCCATTCACCATGGTCAATAACCCCTTGTAGAAAAGCAAACAAGAATAAGGGGTCTGGAAGGAGAGGAAAACAGGCCCAGTGGAAACAGACCTTGCACTTTTCCCAAATCCAACCCACAGGCCACCCTAACACTGCTTACACTCCGCTGAGATGGAGCGCCTGAATTCTAGAAGAACATAAATTAAATAGAAAAGATTTCTTCTGAGCCAAAAGTGAATGAGTCGGCACATATGGATATGCACAATCTTTGCAAATAAAGAGCTATCTGATAAGAGAAAAGCTGCCATGCTATACTGGTGCTCTGGTGAGAGTGTAAACCAGAAGATAACACTCATACATTTTCCCCCACAAAAACTCTATAATTTAATTATGAATATGAACTATACATATAAAACATTAAGGTATTCACTGAAAACTACTGAGAAAATTTTAAAGTAATGCAAGTAGTGTCATGTATTAAATCAAAATTTGGTTGGCTACGTGCTAGTTAACAGAGTGCCAGTCACTTTAGCAGTCGGGCTTGGCATACTGCCTGTTCTGAGGGCTAGGAAGGGAATTTTTGGCTGATCATGCTTTTTTCCCCATGGATTTTTATTGCACAGAAGTGTTCTTTCCCTCATCTGGCACAAAAAAGTTACTTTTTTAAAAATGTGTAACATTTGTAAAAGTCAAAAAAATATATAGGGAAGAGTTTTTATTAAACCAATCCAGACAGAGAATTCATGCTTCTGGTCAGACACTACTAGTAGCAATGTAAATTATTTACTATATGAATAATCCAGTTTACATTTCAACAGTAATACATTTTTTGGAAAAAAATGTATGTATCTCTTTAAAAAGAGAAAGTAATTTACCCCCAGAATATCTTCTACTAATAAAGTTTTTCTATATTTGGCTACATATGCAGATATTGTGGTTCCAAGTGCAATGGGCCCTGCAGGAATGAGCTGTGGTTGTCCTTCCTTAGCTCCCGGAGGTGTGAACACACAGAGGCTCTAATCAGAAGAAAGAAAGAAAATGCCATTAGAAAGTTTCACTGTACTTGTACAGTAATTTGTGTTATGTACAATAAATAAGAAGAAGAATTAAAGGATAAATTAAAATAATTTAGGTAGATCCATTTTTAAGATGACAACAATGAAACTGAGGTGGACTGATAAACTCAGCTTAATTCTATCAACAACTGCATCAAGAGATAATAGCAAATTCATCCCTGGCATAAATGGATGCAACACCTATTGTAGTCAATATCAGCTGTGCTCACTTACATCAGAAATAGATTCTGCCCTTTTGAATACATTATGTATCGTATAGAACTCCAGAGCAGTAAGTGACCAGATAACAGAAAACTACTCTTTTGTCAAGGATACATTTACTTCCATCTTTTCATAGAAAAGTTTTAACAAACACGGATAACTCCAAGTTCTAATTTCTCTTTCCCGTTACTTCCCCATCTCTGTTTCCATGGTCAGGTGGCTTTGGCCCTGAATCTGCAATTGTATCCAGGTAGATCGATATTTGAACCAATGTGGAGCACAACTGACGACAGTGGGGCCTCTGAGCAAGTATGAAAATGTCCCCCTGCATGCATTCTGATTTGCTGGCTTTGCTACTCAAGATCAATCCAAGCTGATTATGTTGCTGAAGACTCAGAATTAGTTATGACAACTTTCACTTTATGAAAGCTCTCCACAAAACAATGACTTTTTTTTTTTTTATATAAAGCTGAAGTATAAACCAAGGTAGCATTAGTAAAGTAAATGGGGTCAGCACAGGAAAAAGCTGCTGGTTACATAGCTACAACTGCAGCATTAAGGCCTAAGGGAGACTAAATTAGAACATCTATGTTTTCCCTCTTTATTATTAAAATCAAACATTAAATTACAAAAAATAAATAGACTGAACACAACCACAAGCATACACAGAGGCTAACCTGCCAGCCCTCCGAGTGCCCATCTCCCACTGGGAGTTTAGGAGAGTCATGTTCACAAGGATTTTAGGATCAACTACATACTGCAAGGAATAATCACATGCTGTAAGGCAAATGGACTAGATGATCATCATCTTCCATTTCATGAGTCTATGGAAGTAGTTATGGCTTTCTGTAAGGTATTTATTGCTAGACGCATGAAACAATTTCCCAGCCTGCCATGAATCAAAGTAGCACCATTATCTTCAACAAGGAACTAGCCCACAGTTTTAGTACTATTTGCCTGTTTGTTATTGCAATGACAGTGCTGTTTGAGTTACTGTTTTTTGTTGGTCACTACTTCAGAGCTATCTGGCTTTCTTCACTAGCCAGTTGACACTGTACTAGCTGTACAATTTGAAGGTTTGCTCGGTCACTCAAAAGCTTCTGACAGGCTGCCACTAGTGGCTGAAATACTGGGAAAATCATGCGCATCAGCAAGAAAATTAGCTAAAATTGTGATTAATGGATTAAATAATTATTTAAGTTGCATTTCTAGAGAGCAGGACCATTCAACTTAATTTACTCTTTGCTTGTTAGTAAAAATATATCCACAAATATACCGTTCTCTACGTCAGAGTGTTATTTTCTCTTCCCTGCTCCTAACCACTTCCCCTTTAAAATAATTTCTTTTTACTTTTCAAATAATCAGACATCCAAAGTTGAATGGCAAAGCAACATGTTAGTGATTGTCATGTAAAAGTCATGTAAGACAGTTATATGCACAGGAACCAGAATGATATTTCAAATCTTAAGTGAAATCCTGGCTCTACTGAAATCAATAGCAAAATATCCATTGACTTCAAGGGGCCAGGATTTCATGCCCTTATCTTTAGCTACTTTAGGTAATTATATGGCCTGATACCCATCACAACCACCCGCAGTGAGGTAGGGCAGTACTATCACAATCATTCTACAAATGGGGAACAGACACACAGAGAGGCTGGGGGTATGTCTACACTATGGGATTATTCCGATTTTACATAAACCGGTTTTGTAAAACAGATCGCATAAAGTTGAGTGCATGCAGCCCCACTAAACACATTAATTCGGTGGTGTGCGTCCATGTACTGTCGATTTCAGGAGCGTTGCACTGTGGGTAGCTATCCCATAGCTATTCCATAGTTCCTGCAGTCTCCCCCGCCCATTGGAATTCTGGGTTGAGATCCCAATGCATGATGGTGCAAAATCAGTGTCACGGGTGATTCTGGGTAAACGTCGTCACTCAACCCTTCCTCTGTGAAAGCAACGGCAGACAATCATTTTGTGCCCTTTTTCCCCTGGATTGCCCTAGCAGACGCCATAGCATGGCAACCACGGAGCCTGTTTTGCCTTTTGTCACTGTCACCGTATGTGTACTGGATGCGGCTGACAGAGGCGGTACTGCAGTGCTACATAGCAGCATTCATTTGCCTTTGCAAGGTAGCAGAGATGGTTACCATCCCTATTGCACTATCTGCCATTGTAAATTGGCAATGAGATGATGGTTATCAGTCATTTTGGACCGTTTGCAATTGGAAATTGGCAATGACGGTTATCAATCATTTTGTACCGTCTGCTGCTGTCACGGGTGCTCCTGGCTGGCCTCGCTCAGGTCGGCCGGGCGCAGGGACAAAAATGGGAATGACTCCCGGGTCATTCCCTCCTTTTATGTTTTGTCTAAAATAGAGTCAGTCCTGCTAGAATATGGGGAAGTGTACTGAGAGCCAGAAGCACACCCGCTCCGGATCAGAGCCCAGAGATCCCGCAGAAATGATTGAGCTGCATTGCCATTCTAGAGGGTGCCCTGCAACAACCCCACCCATTGCTTCCCTCCTCCCCCCACCCTCCTGGGCTACCGTGGCAGTCGTCCCCCATTTGCGTGATGAAGTAATAAAGATGCAGGAATAAGAAACACTGACTTTTTAGTGAGATAACAATGAGGGGAGGCAGCCTCCGCTGCTATGATAGTCCAGAAGTACAGAATCTTTTCTTTAGACATGAAAGGCAGGGGGGCGATGGGAGCTCAGGTTCCAGCTGCTATGATGAGGACGTTACCAAGCATTTTGTACCGTCTGCCAGGAATGACAGGAGTCATTCCCATTTTTACCCAGGCACTCCCGGTCGACCTCACTGAGGCCAGCCAGGAGCACTCATGGGATTGATGACGGTTTCCACCATTTTGTACCATCTGCCATCAGGAAAGGAAGGGGAGGGATTCTGCTTCAGCACTGCAGCACCACGTCTACCAGCAGCA
Organism: Chelonoidis abingdonii; assembly: GCF_003597395.2. Classification (NCBI taxonomy): domain Eukaryota; kingdom Metazoa; phylum Chordata; order Testudines; family Testudinidae; genus Chelonoidis; species Chelonoidis abingdonii. Next base: position 130,112,034 of record NC_133771.1, read on the forward strand.
TGCAGTAGACATACGGTGACATTGCAAAATGGCAAAAACGATTTTTTCTTTTCTTTCACAGCGGGAAGGAAGGGTAATTCACGAGATATACCTGAACCACCAGACAATGTTTTTGACCCTACAGGCACTGGAGCTCAGCCAAGAATGTAAAAGCTTTTCGGAGACTGCACGGACTGTGGGATAGCTGGAATCTCAGTCCTCCTCCCTCCTCAGGATGTCCATATAATTCTTTGGTTTTCCTTTACCCTTGTCACGCAGCACTGTCCTGTGTCCTGCTGTGGCCTCTGTCTATCATAGCCTGGAGATTTTTTCAAATGCTTTGTCATTTTGTCTTCTGTAATGGAGCTCTGATAGAACAGATTTGTCTCCCCATACGCGATCAGATCCAGTATCTCCCGTACGGTCCATGTTGGAGCTCTTTTTGGATTTTGGGACTGCATGGCCACCCGTGCTGATCAGAGCTCCACGCTGGGCAAACAGGAAATGAAATTCAAAAGTTCACGGGCCTTTTACTGTTTATCTGGCCAGTGCATCCAAGTTCAGATCGCTTTCCAGAGCAGCCACAATGGTGCACTGTGGGATACTGTCCAGAGGCCAATACCATCAATTTGCAGCCACACTAACCTTAATCCGACACGGCAATACCGATTTCAGCGCTACTCCTCTCGTGGGGGAGGAGTACAGAAACCAGTTTAAAGAGCCCTTTATAGTGACATAAAGGGCCTTGTTGTGTGGATGGGTGCAGGATTAAATCAGTTTAATGCTGCTAAATTCGGTTTAAACGTGTAGTGTAGACCAGGCCTAGGTGACTTCCCAGTCACACAGGAAGTCTGTGGCAGAGCACGGAAACACATTCTGGCTTTCCAAGTCTGAAACCTAGTGCTCTAGCCACTGGACCATCCTTTTTTATATATTCTTTTCATTAATAAAACCAAAAGCACTTTTTGAAGAGACTCTTTTTAAATAGGCAAGGGGTGGCTTATTATTAGTTTGGTGCTGAAACCATTAGTCCAAATAGTTTGATTTATTTCAATAGCAAAATTAAGTAAAACTGTTTTAACCAATAACAATATGCAAGATTTCCATACAGTAAGTAACAGTAATGCTAAACAGCATTATGATTTTTGGTAAGAAATAGACAGGAAATATACTAAGGATGAAAGATCTTTATTCATACAAAATGTCCCTATTAAAAATTATGGAAACAAAAATCAGAAAATATAGAATATTTAGGGAATGATTTCTCCCAATAGAATGTATTTGCAAGCTTTTTCATTAGGCATCAGAAAGTCTTAATTGTCCAGACACATATGCAGTCATATGATTGCACTGATTAATTTGACCGTCAGATGCTGCTTTCATTAAGTCTATTATAGGGATTAAATTTCCCAAGCTTCAAATACTATCACACATTACTTTTAAGGATAATTAATATTAATGAATTTGTCTATATCCTAGGTATATCAAACCTAAAGATTCCTGTGCCAACAGTGGAAAGTGATACTGCATGTACTCTTCCGCTATGAGAGAATCAAACTGTTCAGAACAGAGCATCACCTTGAAAGCCAGAACAAAAACACCACCTCCTTTCTGAGGTCCTTTTATTTTCCTAAAATGGTTTCAGTCTGGACATAAGGTTGAATCAGGGAATTAACAGTAATTTTGTTATTATTTAAATATTACAGTGCCTTAGATATGAATGACCCTTTGTAGACAAAGCAGCAGCAAATCCCAGTAGATCTCATAATCTCAGGGCCTGATCCTGGAAACACCTCAGACACAGGACTTACCACCATAAGTAGTCCCAGCCAACTGATTCCTCATTTGATAGGTTCTTGTGTTATATCTGATTGTTGTTTGTTTTACAGCACCCAAACTGTGCTAAGCATGTTATTAAAACACCAGAAAGACAGGTCCCTATCCTGAAGAGTTCACAATATAAGTCGATATGACATGGGTACAAAACACAAAGTAAGGGAGTAGCAAGGGGCCAGAAGGACAACGGCGACAAATACAGAATCATGAGCTGACTTTGGTGGTGCTTAATGCATCTTGTGAATTTTTTCATGTATTAAATGTTTTGTCAGGTGGGAGTTTTGACTATGCAAAGGGGGACAAAGAAATGGTTGGGAAGGTCAGACGAATGGTCAAGTCAGAGGAGCAGAAGGGCATGCAGAACTCAAGCAGAGTAGGAGAGAGGAATGAAAAATGAGAAGGGGATTGGATCAGAGGATATGGAAACTTTCACTTGTGTCTCTGGGTGCGTGTTATAAAAGTAAATGCCATCTGCTTGCAGGGGCCTACATTAAATTAGATGGTAGTCCTGTATCCAGATCACATAAATATCACTAGAACGATTGTTGGCGGTGTTAGAAGAGAGGTTAAGGGCTTGTCACTGAAGAGACTTTGGACAGGGCAAGCCAGGCTGTGAATCTACAGTGCACTAGCATGCTATGCACTAAAAGTTCCATCGTGTGCTTTGACCTACTGTTTTAACTTTTAGCTCTCATGGCAGTTACAGTATCAGAGTGACATCAAAAAATACTGAAACAAATAGTGGTATGTCAAATCACACTATGGAACTTTTAATTCATGGTAGCAGGGTTCTCATTGCCACATAGTACATGGCAGCTCTAGGCACCAGCAAACCAAGCATGTGCTTGGAGCGGCATTCCGGGAGGGTTGGTTTTTTTTTTGCTTCGACAGTTGTGCTCTTGGAGGTTTGTTTGTTTGTTGGGGTTTTTTTTGCTTGGCGCAGCAAATCTAGAGCCAGCCCTGATCCCGGCTTGCTGTTCACTAGATCTCTGAATAGATACGCTCTTAGTACAGAATGGGCCTGGATGCTGTGCTCCCTCTAGATCAGGACTGAGGGACATTGATAGAGGTAGTTAGGAGAACCTGTATCTCTTTTGTAGATACAGACATCCAGTAACTTGTGATATCAGTCTGATATTCTCACAGTGATGGAAACCAAATTATCTTAGAAATAAAAATAAATAAATAAATAAATAAAATCGTCCCTTAGCTCTGATAGATTCCACCATGTTGTATTCCATACTACTTACGTGATCTGAAGAAAACACTTCTTTGGACAGGAAAGTGCTAGAGACCATACACAAGACAACCATTTTCTTCTCCTGCACCTAGTAGAGGCAGGTGCAATACTGAGGTTTGGCGCTCATTTACTTAAGTCTAATCTGAGACATTATGCTCTGAACCCATATAAATTCACAACTTCTTTTTAAGCTTGGCCTCTTGAAGGGGCAAGGGAACTGTTCAAGTCAGATTTTTTGCTATACAAGCATAGTTTCTTATATGTAGTGAGAGCGCAAATTTAAGAATCCAGCAGAAATCCCCCTTTCAATATATTGGATAAACCCATATAAGCCTGCAAAACACTGCCAGAATAGAAAAGCATTTTTATTCTGTTTTCAATTATATTCTTATAATCTGATGGCATGCATATACATTATTATATTCAATTAGGAATTTTACATTTACATGACTACTTGCCTTTCACGAGACTTAAAACTTAATCCAAGTTTGATGTTATTAAGCTTACTTAAGCTTACTTGAATAAAAGCAAGAAGAATATTTTATGCAACAGACAGAAAGTAGGTGTCTTGGGATCCAAATAGAAATGAATCTTAAAACTCAGGAAACCAGAGCACACAGAAAAAGCAGTTCACCCCCGACTCCACTGCCCCAATTTATTTGTTTTTTAAAAAAATTAAATAAGCTAATACACCTACATGCACATTTCTTTCTTTCTAAATGTTTTGTTTGTTAATTTGTACTCTTCTAAGGGAAAGAAGGGCTGAAGATTTAGAAAAACATAAGACTATGATTATTGGTATGTGTTAATAGTGTTATTTGTTTAGCACTGAAAGTATACTTGACATTGTACAGTTTCCAAAAATGCAGATGGTCCATGAAACACACAAAGATGGGAGTAAGAATGATGTAATATGGCATGTGGGAATATGAATGAAAATTGCATTAAATTAATGGAACACTGACAAGCCAAGATGACCTCTTGCAGACTTTAAAGCTAACAGTTTGTTTCAAACCAATCTCCTGACTCCCTCCCCACCACCCAAATGTATCTGGTTCCCCAAGATGACAGCTGAACATACGTGAAACTCAATTCAGCAAAGCAATGGTATCACTATTTTATTAAGTTATAAATTAGATGTATTAAATGTGCTCTTCCACATAACTCCAGGGGCATGTCCAAAACCAAATATAAAAACCCTACACACACAAATCTGTCTCTTTTCAGAGGCAACCTCCAACCTCCTTTCCTCCTCAAAAAACCACAACAAAGCAAAACAAAACAAACAAAAATCTCATAATAAAGGATGCTCCATCCCATTCACAGGCCTTCCACTGTGTCCTCAAGGCCAATAAACTGAGACATCTCTATTAATGAGTAAGCATCAAAAGGATGAGAGAATCTGTTCATTTGAAACTCTGGAAGCTTGCTTGAAATTTCAATCCTATGTCCTAGAGAGTAAGAGCTCCTTCCATCCCACTCAACAGGCCTCTGCTCTTCCCTATCTTGATCTGTTATTCCCTCTTCCAGAGGCAGCAACAAAAATCTCTTCACTCAGGTAGGACAGTGGCAAAGGCTGACAGACTGTTATTCTCCCTTCTTTCAGCAAGGTCTGTTTGGTGACAGACTTTTCCCTCAATTAACTGTGGCTAGTCAGAAGGACCCAAGACTCTCACTGTTGACCCTACTGCAGAGGCCCCCAGAGTGTACTGAAAACTCCCTTACTCCCTTTTCTGTCAGAACTAAAAAGTTCAGAGATTTGCAAACAAAGAGGTGAAGTATTTTTCTACAAAGTTCCCTCTAGTGTCAGTTTTTTAGACTTACATTAGTGTTTATCATCCATGAACAAAACCAAAAAAAACTCATGAATCTTGGTTGAATTGTGTAACTATGCATAAATAGTGATCACTTTTCAAACTCAAATAGCTCAGTCATTATCATTTATGAATTCTGAAGTATTTCAAGGTACCAGGATTCAAATTAAGGATTGAAGGCCTGTAAACTTTTAGTTGATGAAGAAATATATTTTTAGTTACAGCACTGTAAAGAAGACTCTACAGCTACACTTCCCATTACCTCTGCTGCTGTTATTATTTGGTTAGTTGCATTTTTTGCTGTGCCGTGATGGTTTTTTATTTTGTTTTGCTGCCTATAAAATAACATTGACCAAACCAATTTAAACCAAGTTTAGACCTATAATAATTTGCTAAAACAGTACGCTAAATTTTAGCCTCAAATCTGCACTGGTCATATTCTGAGTCTCACAAAATAAGAGTTGCTAAAAAGAAATCCTAACAACTTTCACTGGTAGTGGGAAAAAAAACAAACCCTGCACAACTGCCACTCAACTTCTTATGTGCGCTACTTATACACAACCTCTACTATAATATCATCACCATGACACTAATATATTAACAAGTTTTATGGTTTACCATAACAAAGAGTGATGCATGTTATAATGAATTTTCGAAGAATTTCATCAACTGGACAATATTCTCAGGTACCTGTTACCATAGCAAAACTGATTTGTTGGATATTTTAAGTGTGATTTTGGTGTTTGATCGAAGTGCTAGATTGAGAACCCCTGAGACCGAAGCCCTCTGTTAATCAACAGAAACCATACAGCATGAGTAGCAGTAGTCTAAGTTTCCCTACATTGTGCTACCAATGTTCCTCAACCATCTCCTGGAAATCCACTTCTAAGGCTAAGGGGGAACTTCAGTCTACCAGCTCAGTCGTCACTGGCCTTTCAGATGAGACTGATAATAAAGGAGCCAATTCATGCCAGCTCTTATTGTGGTTGCTGTGCTGTAGCCATTGGGAACCTGGTAAATCGCCAAATACATTTTACATAAGCAGTCATCAGATGATAAAAAGTTTCCTTGGGCTGCATTTGAACAGGAGACCTGAGTCATTAACAACTAGTGAGCCATTCAGTTGCTCTTTTTCTTTTTTAAAAAAATACTCCTGCTCTGTTAAGCAATAACAATAACAACAGATTTTTAGAACACTTCAGATTTTTATTTCACAAAGACAAAAGCCAGATTTTGCAGTTAGAATGAGTTTAGGGTTAAAGTAAGTACCCACGTTATAAAGCATTCAATTAACAATTTTTTTTTTAATTTTTATTACAAGGGATGTGATCTTGCCTCTATTTCACTCACAGAGAGTTTTGTAGCTCATTTCACTAGAAGAAAGAATGGGTCCAAAAAATGCTGAATGGAAAATTATTTAACATCCAACTGATATTAAATGGACACATCAGTGCTAAATTATTGTTGTATACTTTGATGCCTAGAAAAGATGTTTCCACTCAAGAGAATTCTATATTAAGCAAATTGATATTAAGTGAGCTTAAGCATATGTGCATCTCATATTCTCTTCCATTTGGTAATAGAGGCAGAGTGGTTTGTTTTGTTTGTTTTTTGTTAAAGGACATGGCAGCCCAACATATAAGAGCATATTCAAACTCTTGTACAATAAAAATTCTTAGCAAATATATATCAAGGACTGTGCCTTAAAATCATATTCTTAAATGAACAAAACTAAGCCCAATAGAAATAATGACCAATACAATAAACCAAATCAATAGGGAAGTATCCCAGCAGAAAAGGTTGGAATTGTAAAATGCCCAAGTTGAATAACCAGTCAGATGAAATAGCTCTAAAAATCTTCCACAATTAAAGCCAACCGTATTCTGTGTTTGAACACAATTGCCAGCAATCCCACTACTAGGAGAAGTCAGCCAGGGGGGAACAGAACAAACAATAACTTCTTGCATTTTTACAGAAACATTGATAACTCATGATTTATCTGAAGAGCTCTGCATTTTTCTATAATACAGTATTAAGTATGTTTGGAAAACAGATATAATTTTAGAAAACTGAAGCAAAGACAACATATGTGTACACTGTAAAACAATTTGTAACATAGCTGATAATTTTGGGGGCCTATGATAAATCAATCGCTTAAGAATGGGGAAGCTGAATGATGGGAATGCTAACTTATCTCATAATCAAAAGTCATGTGCTAAAATTCCAAACGAGCTGGTATATTTTCTGAGTGAGTTAGTTTGTTTTTAATATGGAGGCGACCATTTCTAAATGTATTTAATTTCTGGAGACTTTGCTATTGGGCAGTGCAATGTACACTGACAAATATGGAACAAACAAAGATTTTTCTCTCTACATATACAAAGGATGTATAATGGCAGAAATAATTTTAGTGATTTTGAGAGCTATCAACTTGAGATACCTTAGAGTGATTGATTTTCAGAGAATGAGTGCTCTACACTTTCACAAAAATCAGTGGCCTTTAAGCTGTCTCCATTTGGCCATCCAAAAACTGAGACAACTACAATCCCTAGTCATTACTCTAGAGTTCTTAATATCTACAATCTTCCTTCTACATAAAGTCACTAGATGGCGCTATATATCTAGCTAGAACAATAATTTCTACATACTGTAGGAATTCTAGAATAATAACTCTATTACATTCACCCTGAAACGCAGAGTACCTGCACATACTTGTGGCCTCTGACAATTCTCTTTACAATAAAGCTGTTGTGAATCACCATCTGAAGGGAAGATGATTGGTTTGGCATAGCAATTTACAGCATCAGGAAATAGATAATACTCACAATATAAAATAGAAACTAATGTAAGATCTTGCTATTACATTTCAAAAACTAAATGGGCCCGAACCTGCACATTCTTATTCACTTGAATACGGTATTATAACTAACCAGAGCAGAATTACTCACAGGAATAAAAACTACATGAGTGAGAGAGAATTTGCAGGAACTGCTCATATATTAATATATAAATATTGTAGTTGTGACACAAAACAAAAAGTTTCAGGAACATTCACACACAGGCCCCAAACTGGAAGCATGTGCTTAAGTCCATCCCTATTTAATATAGTACTTAGGAACATCAGTAAATCCCACTGCAGTCAATAGGACTTAATTAAGTCATTCAAGTTAAACAAATGATTAAATGCTATGCTCAATTAAAACCAAAACTTTCGCAGTTATGAACTGTATGTAATTCCCTGTGTAACCCTGAGGATTAATCTGTTGGTATATATAAAATGTCTTTTTGATAAATTTAAGTATATAATAGGCTTATAGATTTATAAAGCAATAGCTGAAATGCAAGATACCTACAGGTCAAACATCCTGTATGACGCTATGGCAACTTTAGCACATTTTGAGACCCTTACTCAGAAAAGTTATAATAAGACAAAATACCTACGCAGATGTCTGGAGACCTTTAACTGAACCAATAATAGTAAAGGGTGGAAAAAGGGATTTTTGCCCACAAATCTAACAAGTACACCACAAATGCATACATACCTGTCATTCATACGCACAGACATCTTAGCCTATAAGACAAGTGTACCCTAACATTTCTGTGAGGGAAAGATGAAATTTGGGCATAAGAGGAAGGATTTCCGAATAAATGCTCTATAAAAGGTGAAATAAATCACCATTAGACAGGCAATACACCCATCTATCTGTTCCTGTCTACTCTTCATCGCCTCCACCTCCATCTACGTATCGATGCTACCCATCTACGACGGCTATTAACTATTAATAGGCCGTAGTAAGCGAAAAGGGATTTAATCTCCTTCATATTTCATTTTAGTTAAAGCATTTAGTATATATAGTGTTAAACCAGAATGCATACAATAGCTTCCTCTATCAGACGTGTGGAAAACGCCCAAAGTGCTGCAGCACTACACAGAGTGAGCTTATAACAATGTATTATCATAAATATCTCTCAAAGAACTGTGATATTTTGTAACTTTGTAATCTTGAACCGTTTTAACATTTAGTTACTGTTTCATTGATTTTAATAAAAAGGTCTTTATGACTACATCTGTCTCAGTGTAAGCTCCTGTCATATACCCCGAAGTTCCTTTTATAAACTCTGTGAAGCCTGATTCAGGACGAACTTTATCTTCTGCTCAAATATACTGGCGAGCCAAACCCATACTGATTAATATCCAATTATTATTATTACTACTACTAATTAATTAAAATTAATCAATCAAATAAAATTAAAGTGGATAAATTACACAAACCCTACTAGCCCACCCCAAATCAGGCTACACCTGTTTTGGGTAATAAAACGGAGGAAACAAAATAGGGTAAAAGTCTTTCCCTGAGAGTTGAGAACCATTACCGTTTGCTTACAAGACTGTTCCAGTATCCAAGGTAAACACAATTAGTTGGTATTTTCAAACGCGTTAGTGTCCTTAAGACCAAAGTGTCTTATTTGTAATTGTACCAGCCTATCAGACAAACTTGTAAGTAGACCATTTCACAGGCTAGTTAGGACAGGGGCACAGAGAATGTGTGTGCAGGAGGGGGGTAAACAGGACACAAGAAGCCCTTTACACTCTTTCAGGGAACAGCGTAGGAAGCAGCAGAATCCTGGTGCTTGCACTTCCTGAGACATCGTGAAGGAAGTGTTAGCACTGCCAGAAGTTCTAGGCAATCCAATGCCCATGTTCCCTTTGACATCTGCTAGAGGCTGCTGGTTTGTGTGAAAAAGCACAGTGAACACTTTAAACAGATGTAGCGGCTGCCACCTCAGAGATCCTACTCCAGAGAACTTGGGGGCAATCTACTTGCCTCTTTTCTCAGCAGGAAACTGCTGCAGGTACATAGCATCACCAAACAATTCCAACATACCTTTATGGAAAAGTCCTGTAGAATTTAATAAAGATAAAATCAATAAGGTTATACAGAAATTACTCTGAAAACCTATGGAATTTTATTAGGAGTGACAACTATTTAACAATCTTATAAAATTCAAGAGCAGGGATATAATTTCCTATTCAATTCTGTAAGATGGTTAAAACACTTACAGAAAGATATCATGTTCTGTTAAATTATATAGGACTTTTCTCCATTACTGAGATGCCTCTTTGGAAACCAGTGTGACAGCTGTATTATGCACAAAGCAAAATACTGCAGACGGACTAATTCAGAACTTTCTTTTGAATTAATCAAATATGCAGTCATTTTTTAAAAAGGCATATTCATTTCACCACATTCAAATGCAATTTTCAAGTACAGAAAGGGCTATCCATACTAAAACCAAGAGAGTGGGAAGCATTTATGACTAATTTACTAAAGCCAGTTTTAGAATTGCAATGACGAGGCTGTTTTCCTGTTCCTTCAACATTAAAAATAAAAAGCACAAACATCTTCCATGATATGAAGTAATTGCTTGTTGGATCACACTTTGTAAACCTAGATTCCAAAGTATCTGAAACAAGGAAACTTTCGTCTCTGCTGTGTATAAATTCATGCATTAAAAGTGGCCAAAGGTAGTTATCGGAAATCTCATACCAAAAAGTTGCTCTATGACTATCAACTTTGCATGTCAAGATTCCCACAGTGAGTTTTTATAGCAACTATAAATTGTACAAATAAGGATTCATAATGGAATCCCCAGCTTAAGAAAGCAATTGCCTTCACTTTTCTCTTGATACTGACTTTGTAAGTCCTTAGATGGGGTCACAGCACATGTTACCGGTGGATTTGATACTGTCTTGCATGACCTTCTCATAAACTAACTAGGGAAATATGACCTACATGGAGCTACTATAAGGTGGGTGCAAAACTGGTTGGAAAACCATTCCCAGAAAGTAATCATCAGTGGTTCACAGTCATGCTGGAAGGGCATAATGAGTGGGATCCTGCAGGGATCAGTTCTGTTCAATATCTTCATCAATGATTTAGATAATGGCATATAGCAGGAGTAGGCAAACTACGGCCTGTGGGCCGGATCCGGCCTGTCAGGGCTTTGGATCCCCCCCATGGGATTGCCACCCCTGGAAGAACCACGGCCAATGGGAGCTTCGGGGGAAGTACCCACAGGTACCCACAAGTGAGGGCAGCATGCAGAGCCCTCTGTCTCCCCCACCCCAAGGGGCCGCAGGAACATGGTGCCAGCTGCCTCCAGGAGTGATGCGGGGCCAGGTCAGGCAGGGAGCCTGTCTTAGCTCTGCTGCGTGCCGCTGCCACCCTGGAGCTGCTCAAAGTAAGCGGTACTAGGCCGGAGCCTGCATCCCGCACCCCTCTTGTACCCCCCACTCTAACCCCCTGCCCTGATCCCCCTGCTGCACCCCAACCCCCTGCCCTGAGCCTCCTGCCACAGCTCGCACCCTTGTGTACCCCTAACCTGAGCCACTCCCCACACTCTGACCTGCCACCTGCACCCCAGCCCCCTGCTCTGAGCCCCCCTGTATACCCCAGACCTCTCCTGTGCCCCAACCCCTTGCCCTGAGCCCCTTCCTGCACACTGCACCCCTCCCACACCATGCACTCCCTCCCGCACCCCAACCCCCTGCCCCAGCTCTACATTCATGACCCTGTATGCGATTTCCCCATCCAGATATGGCCCATGGGCCAAAAAGTTTGCTCACCTCTGGCATACAGAGTACACTTATAAAGTTTGCAGATGATACCAAGCTGGGAGGGGTGGCAAGTGCTTTGGAAGATAGGATTAAAATTCAAAATGATCTGGACAAACTGGAGAAATGGTCTGAAGTAAATAGGATGAAATTCAATAAGGATAAACACAAAGTACTCCACGTAGGAAGGAACAATCAGTTGCACACATACAAAATGGGAAATGTCTACCTAAGAAGGAGTACTGCAGAAAGGGATCTGGGGGTCATAGTGGACCACAAGCTAAATATGAATCAAGGGTGTAACCCTGTTGCAAAAAAAGCGAACATCCTTCTGGAACATATTAGCAGGAGTGTTGTAAGCAAGAGAAGTAATTCTTCTGCTCTACTCTGCTTTGATTAGGCCTCAGCTGGGGTATTGTGTCCAGTTCTGGGCACCACATTTCAGAAATATGTGGACAAATTGGAGAGAAACAGAGAAGAGTGACAAAAATGATTAAAGGTCTAGAAAACATGACCTATGAGGGAAGATTGAAAAAACTGGGTTTGCTTAATCTGGAAAAGAGAAAACTGAAAGGGGACATAACAGTTTTCAAGTAAAAGGTTACGAGGGGGTGGAAGAAAAATTGTTTCTCTTAACCTCTGAGGATAGGACAAGAAGCAATGGGTTTAAATTGCAGCCAGGGAGGTTTAGGATGGACATTGGGAAAAACTGCCTAACTGTCAGAGTGGTTAAGTTCTGGAATAAATTGCTTAGGGAGGTTGTGCAATCTCCATCATTGGAGATTTTTAAGAGCAGGATGGACAATCATCTGTCAGGAATGGTCTAGGTAATATAGTCCTGCCATGAATGCAGGGGACTAGACTAGATGACCTCTTTAGGTCCCTTCCAGTTCTATGACTACATTGGGTACCAGGATTCCTAGGTTCTTGATTACACTGGGTACCTAAGAACACTAGGTGCCAGGATTCCTAGGTTCTTATACAACAGCACACCTCCTCTCTCCAGATACATACATACAGACCCACACACAATGATGTCAGTAGTCTTAGGCAACAAAACTTCTCAATTATTCCTTCAAAAAGCATGATGCTATGAGGCTCAAAGAAAGATTGGCTTAATATTAAGGTAGTCATCCTGACTGTTGAGATTACTGATTGGATGGATTCAAGAACCTTTACAAATATTTCCAAAGCTAGCTAAAAAAGCCTAAGGCCAACATTTCAAAATTGTCCACTATTTTTGGTTGCCAAACTTGATAGAGTATAGCTATCCATATCTCAAGCTGGATACCTGAAACACTGCGCCACCAAAAATTAGAAGCCACTTTTGAAAATGTGGGTGTAAATATTTAACTGCATCATTCATCTAAATTTAGAAACTTGTATCATTTTGCATTTATATATGCTATACAGAAGTGCAAAACACGGGAAGTTTTATCTGTGCAACAGAAATAACTGTAATTAAACCACCAAGGGGGATACTTTCAAACACACAACTGGTAATGATAGATACCCACCTCGCACTGATAGTCAATGGTAGTTAAATACCTCACTGCCATTTGTGCCTTTGAAAATGTAACCTCCTTAAAACCACAAAACTTAAGGTAGGACAAAAATGTTAAAAGTCCAGTACACAGGAACAAGGATCCCCAATTAACTGTTACAATTTTTTTTACAAAAGACATCTACTGCATTACTATTAAGTGACAGGAGTACAATATGGACCTTACCTATGGGCTTAAATTGCAGCAAGGGAGGTTTAGGTTGGACATTAGAAAAAACTTCCTAACTGTCAGGGTGGTTAAGTACTGGAATAAATTGCCTAGGGAGGTGATAGAATCTCCATCATTGGAGATTTTTAAGAGCAGGTTAGAGAAACACCTGTCAGGGATGCTATAGGTAATACTTAGTCCTGCCTTGAGTGAAGTGGACTGGACTAGACGACCTTTTGAGGTCCTTCCTGGACTATGATTGTATGATAAGCGAACAGAAAATCTCACACGGATTTTGATGGGCTTTGGATCAGGCCTTATATGAGCAGATAAACACCATGCCATTGTGGGGCAATTGTAATCACATTTCAGTGACAAATGTAATCAATGTGTATTTTTTATGCAACCGGTATTTATTTTTTTCAGTGGTAGAATTAATTATAAGGGAACACATTACCTTGTTTGTCTAAAAAGCTATAAAGACAGCAAAGATCACTTTGCATACAGTCTCCATGTCAGCTGCTCAGGAGGTCATGAAGTTGTAAGGTACCCCTCCTCATCTTGTGCCCCCCTTGAAGAAGATGGGCATAATCTGAAATCTTGAGCTGTAAGGTTAAAGCTGCTACTAGTTTCTGCAAAGAGCAAGTGGAGGAAGTAGGGCTGTTGTTCAGTTCTCACAGAGCACAGCCAGAAGCAGAGCTAGCCATGCATTCACGTGCTGCACCCTCATACATGAAGGCTAAACTTCCTGCGAGCTCAGTGGAGGTTTGCATCACTCCCAAACTGGAACAATGATTAAATACCAGAATTGGGCAGAAAAAACTGAAGATGGTATTGACAGTAGGTGGGCAATGTGTGGTGAAGTATATGCCCACAGAAGAAAAGCGGTGAGTCTTTTGCAAGAAATACCTATGTTACAAAACTCTCTCAGAACAGGACTGATTTCCGAATCACAAAATGGGTTATCTTTATTTGACCAAATATTTATTAAAGGAGTGAACTAGAGCCCAAAAGTTAGATTCATTTCTTACTTTGAAAGGGCTATTGTACGACGTTTAATTCATACCTTTGAATGGGACACTGTCGACCGGTCTATTTTTAAAAAATGAGCTAAAAGTACTTTCAGGTAGTACACTGGCCCCCTGTCAGTTTGTTCAGCTTTACAATCATGCTTTCTTGCTGTTTTGTAAGTCATTTTCTCTTCTCTTTTGCTGCACGGAAGACCCACACAAACAGCAGCAGGGGAAACTGAATAATGGACTATGCAGGAATAAACCATGAGAGCTGACTAATGTGAAAGATTAAACTAAAACAACGGAGAAAAATGTTTTGCCTCTCTAATCAGTTTCATTTATAAGAGTTGGAGGTGTTTCTTGTACCAACAGTAGGCATACATTTTTTCAGACAAGTGTGATTTTTAACTCAGTGGTGTGCCTTTAAAGTGTAACTACATTTTCCTGCATGCAATTTTGTCAACTAACTAAATCTTATATGATGGTATCTGGATAGAATTGCCAAGATAAACATTTTTGCATAACTTAATGCATTCTAAAAACCACAGCAAAATAGTGATTATGCAACTAACAACATTAGACTAAACTCATTCCTGTTATAATTGTTGTAGCCAATTAATTTATACCACAAATTAATTTGGCTATCTCATTTTAAATGTATGTGATCTATTTCTTCATGTTAATCAATGCCTGAGTTTGAAATTTAGGTTACTTCATTTTCAGGCTACAGCTGACAACAACAGAGAAACTGATGAAGTTTAGAAACCAGAAACTTAACAGGATAAAAAGAATAAGTCACATTTAGAGGAAATCAAAGTTACATTTTCTCTCTTTAAAGAGAACATCTCTGGATAAATGCCTGGACTTATGCTTGGCCATGCTATGGGGTAAACTGTATAAAAACGCAGTCTTGCAGCTTCATAACAACATAAGAACAGCCATACTGAGACAGATCAACATCCACCTAACCCAGTATCCTGTCTTCCGACAGTGGCCAATGCCAGATGCCTCAGAGGGAATGAACAGAACAGGGCAATTACTGAGTGACCCATGCCCTGTCATCCACTCCCAGCTTCTGGCTGTCAGAGGTTTAGGGACTACTAGAGCACGGGGTGGCATCCCTGACCCTCTTGGCTAATAGCCATTGATGGGCCTATCGTCCATCAACTTATCTAATTCTTTTTTTGGACCCAGATACATTTTTGGCCTTCAGAACACCCCCAAGCAACAAGTTCCACAAGTTGACTGTGCATTGTGAGAAAAAGTACAGTCTGTTGTTTGTTTTCAACCTCTGCCTTTTATTAATGAAGTTGTTAGACTTTAGAAAAAGAATATGATTATAAAGCAAGGCCCTTGGAAGCTCAGTGCAAAAAATTCTTTTGCTCGTCACTAAATTCATCAACATTGCATCTACAGAAACAAAAATGTAAAACTAATATTCAGCACTTAACTAGCATTTCCTGCTAAATGATGTACAAAATAAGATTACAGTATATTTGGGGAAGTGGAAAATGCAATTTTAGTTAACTGTACAGAAAAGCAGCATCTAAATCCAGAATACTTACATTATTGCAATCTCCCAGGAAATACAGTGCAAATCCATCAGCTTTTGTAGCTGCCAAAGCAATAATAAAAGAAGTAATTATACTCAGAGGAAGAATATAACTTTTGCATGTTCTCCAAGGTGAAACCATAGGCTCATTCCACTTAGGACAATCAGCTAAACTTCTGAATGTGAAACACCTTTGCTGTATCCCCTGAAACTGCACAGAAAACCTGCAACGTTAGTGGCATATGATAATACTATCTGTCCTCCCCCCCATCTAATATATTTGAGACATAATTGGAAGCTGCAACCTGATAAACTTACCTAGTCTTTACTTGATGTCTACTGAATATTATATTTCATGAATACATATTACAGCATAAGAATTAAGTAAAAATACACATCCACAACTTAATCATATAGAACATAGATAGCACATTTTCCATCAACAGAAGAAAAGTTGTTTCCCATGTATAGAGCATAAATATCTCTGTCCTTGCCTTAAGATACATAAGCATGGCAAAACAATGAATAAGCCTGAAATGTTGCCACTAAGTGTGTATGACGGGATTGTTTCTAGCTTCTATGACATGCGGAGGCCTATGTTTTCCATAGTTGTTCTGTATTAAATACATTAAGACACTCCAGGGAATAAATATCTGCTGGCAACTACTGCAAGACTCAGGTGGTGTTGTGAGGCATAAGGCCAAAGGCTAAGTGTTTAAACATGAAAAAGTGCAATAATCCCTTAGAAATAAACCATGAGAGGTATCTTATTGCTAAAACGAAAACACTCTTAGAAATAGAAGAACACATCAAGCCTGTGCTTTTACATTTAGCATTACAACATAGGCTTAACACTTTGGGCACAAGTAGACCCCTCTGTCCATCAGTAATGGTATCCGGTAAATACACAGGTCTGAATGATTTCCTCATTTTTATGAACAAATAAAACACTCCAGGCAGTGTATTTCAGGGAAATGATTACATATTGGGGGCGGTTAAAGTCAGTTGGCCTTCTATGCATGTCTGACAGAACCAAAACCCCACTGTCTGATTGCTTAATTATTTACATAGATATGAATGACATCATTGCCAGTCAGTGAGAAGCTCATTTGTATTTGAGTTCCAAAGTCATTTCTAGGGAAAATATTATGTGTCTATTGGACATTATAGAAAATAAGTGCATTGTTAAGTTAAGGAAAGAAAACGTACTCTCTAGTCTACTAGGAGTATGGAAGGATGTGCTGCCTCTGTCTCTCCTCCAGCCTCTCATTTGCTCTCTAACATAAACCAGTACTGACCAGCTGGGTTGAAGTTGAATCAGAACCCTCAGGGGTCCTCAAACTTCATTGCACCACGACCCCCTTCCGACAACCAAAATTACTACACGACCCCTTTAGAGGGGGCCAAAGCCTGAGCCTGCCCGAGCCCCACTGCCCATGGGGAGGGGAGGCAAAGCCCCACTTGGCTCCAGACCCCAGCAAGTCTAACGTCAGCCCCGACGACCCCATAAAAACAGGGTCCCCACCCACAGTTTGAAACCGCTGCATTAAAGTGACAGTAAACAAATACAGTCCATTTGAAACACAATACGCATAAAATAGAAGAACCAGTTTCATGTTACAAAGCGTCAGAGTAGTAGGGATTGTGGGAAAGGTTGTAAAACAACTACTTGCAAAGTATGTGAGGTAAACAAGCATGAACAGTTGCTTTCAATGCAAATCTGTCTGTACTCAAGTTGGGTAAAATTTGGGGTGAGGGCAGGTGATGAAAGCTTTACATTTTTACAGGAAACGTGTTTCACTTTTATTCTTGGACAATGTTCTTTTTCACAAAGAAGCACCTATATCACATCAAAAAGTGCTGTAACTCTATAGAGTTTTAATTTATCTTCAAGGAAAACACACACCCAAATCACCTCGCTTTTGATAAAGGAGCAGTCAAGATTTGCAATAATATTGCTGATAGTTAATTCTATGACTTTCCAAATCAAATCAGGCAGGCAACACCAAAACTAGAATAATCTAACCCTAACCTTAATCTATCAGGTGGTTTGCCTTGCAGTTGGCCCTGATCCTGCAACTGGATTCATAGCTGGGTGGATCCTTGCCCCAAGTTAGAGCTCCACTGACATTAGTGGGGCTCCAAACCAGTGCAAGGGCTACGTGGTGTGGATGCAGTTGCAGGATGGTGTACCAAGCATGTGCAGCTATTCTGTAATAACTATATTTATTTAATAGCATAAGTAATACACAGAGTACCAGGACAAGGCTTCAAATAAAGGGCATCAAATCATTTTCCTTACCTATTTTAATGATGCTGCTCAGTTCATATAAGAGAAGTTGGTTGTCTCCTCCTGTATCCAACCGTTGTTCTATGTAGCTGTTCAGTTCATACACCACTCCTTGCATATTTGTATCCTGATACTATTGAACCAAAGAGGAAAAACCCAGTTTAGAACAAACATATTCTACAACTTGAAAAAAGTGTTCTCAACATATGTATACAAAAATACAGAGAGGATGTAATGTATCTAATCAATCCTCAATTGTCAGCCCTAACCCAATTGCCTGAATATTCACACCATGTGATATGAATTAGCATTTCATGCTGTAGACAGCTAGTCAATTGTTCAAAATGTATTGATCAATTATTAATTGGCTACACATGGCCAGAGTCACGATCATATCTCAAGAAACTGATGTGACAGTTAATAGGTAGGTACCCTTCATATGCCTCCCCTTAACTCCTTCCTCCATTATAAACAAGGCTGCTATTTTTGCCTCCACCTTCTGACTTCATTACCTACTTCTCTAGTACTCCAACGGATGTGTGTCTGTTTTCCCCTCACAGCCTCATATAGCTATCTACATTTTGGAGACTCAACCATGTCCTAGAATCCTCTCCATCAGATGTCACAGTGCGTCAGAGCTTCCTGGCAACTGATATTGAGGTTACTGGAGTGCACTGGAACCCAAACATGTTGGTTCATGAGCCATCATTTTTGCAGTAGGGAGCATCAGAGTTTTGAGGAGCTAACACAAGCAACTCAGACCTTGAAATACTGCATCGGCTGGCACAAAGTGTTGTATGTTGTATACGAGTTATACAATAGTTACAGAAACAGTAGAAATGCTAGCTGCTGTGGCTTAATAGGCATTCATTGCAAATAAAAATGAAAGAGAAAACTGGGAGGGAAAAGAGTTTAACTTCAATAATTAGGACATTGAAGTGGAGGCAATTGGGAAGCTGGCTGCTGTGAAGAGCTGCTGGTATGAAAATATAGGAGTTCCTACAAATAATTCAGGTAACCTCCAACCCTCCCTACAACGTTGTGGGGAAAAGGAGGTGCAGTCTCAAACCCCATTCCCAAAAGCCTCAACTGCATCCCGGTTGTCAAAAACCTCAAGAGACAGGTATGCATTTCCTGGGTGGAAGTACAATTGTATAGGGAATGCTCCTGTGTAGCATAATACCATGGCAAATACAGCATCATAAAAGGCAGTATATGACAGTGAGCACAGGTTCAGGACCATAACCAAAACTGGTGAGGTAGTTACTGGAAAGAGGAGAAGAAGCCCAGAGTATAGTAAATTATGTAACTGGGCCAAAAATAAAACAAAAAGCAGAAAGTAGTAGGTGAAATGTGCACAAATGAATGCTGTGTGAAAAAGCCACTAGGTCGCATTCTCCTGCCAGCTTACACTGTAGACCAAAATATGATTAGGTCAGATCTGTACTGGTAGTATTAAGGATTATGCCATAATAAGATTCTGAGCATCACAACCTGTCATTTTACATGAATAAATAGAGCTGCATTTGTATGCTGCTCTAAAGCCTTTCCGTAAGAACATAAGAATGGCCCTACTGGGTCAGACCAAAGGTCCATCTAGCCCAGTATCCTGTCTTCTGACAGTGGCCAGTGCCAGGTGCCCCAGAGGGAATAAATAGAACCGGTAATCATCAAGTGATCCATCCCCTGTTGCTCATTCCCAGCTTGGCTAGGGACACCATTCCTGCTCATGCTGGCTAATAACCACTGACGGATCTATCTGCCATGAAATTATCTAGTTCTTTTTTGAACCCTGTTATTGTCTTGGCCTTCACATCATCATCAGGCAAGGGGTTCCACAGGTTGACTGTGCGTTGTGTGAAGAAATACTTCCTTTTCTTTGTTTTAAACCTGCTGCCTATTAATTTCATTTGATTACCCCTAGTACTGTGTTATAAGTACTAAACAACACTTCCTTATCTACTTTCTCTACATCAGTCATGATTTTATAGACCTCAATCATATCTCCCCTTAGCCGAATCTTTTCCAAGCTGAAAAGTCCCAGTCTTATTAATCTCTCCTCATATGGAAGCCATTCCATACCGCTAATCATTCTTGTTGCCCTTTTCTGAACTTTTTCAATTCCAATATATCTTTTTTTTAAGATGGAGTGACCACACCTGCACACAGTATTCAAGATGTGGGTGTACCATGGATTTATATAAAGGCAACATGATATCTTCTGTACTATCATCATCCCTTTCTTAATTATTCCCAGCATTCTGTTTGCTTTTTTGACTGCCGCTACACATTGAGTAGATGTTTTCAGAGAACTATCCACAATGACTTCAAGATCTCTTTCTTGAGTGGTAACAGCTAATTCAGACGCCAACATTTTATAAGTGTAGTTGGGATTATGCTTTCCAGTGTGCATTACTTTGCATTTATCAACATTAATTCATCTGCCATTTTGTTGCCCAGTCATCGAGTTTTGAGAGACGCTTTTGTAGCTCTTTGGAGTCTGCCTGGGTCTTAGCTATCTTTAGTAATTTTGTATCATCCGCAAATTTTGCTAACTCACTGTTTACCCCTTTTTCCAGATCATTTATGAATATGCTGAATAGGACTGATCCCAGAACAGACCCCTGGGGGACACTACTATTTATCTCTCTCCATTCTGAAAACTGATCATTTATACCTACTCTTTGTTTTGTATCTTTTAACCAGTTACCAGTCCATGAGAGAACCTTCCCTGTTATCTCGTGGCAGCTTACTCTGAGCATAAGAGCCTTTGGTGAGGGACCTTGTCAAAGGCTTTCTGAAAATCTAAGTACACTATATCCACTGGATTCCCTTGGGCCATAAGCTTGTTGACCCCCTCAAAGAATTCTAGTAGATTGGTGAGACATGATTTCCTTTTACTAAAACGATGTTGATTCCTCCTCAACAAATTATGTTCATCTGCTTCTTTTGGGTATGTAGGCACATTTGACTAACCATGCTTATTGATGGATTCAACACACAGCTTACCCCGGGCATCGCAGTATATGGTGTACTGTGGTTTCTGCTATTGCTTTTTTGCATAGATTTCTACTATTTGTATAACTCCCTCCATACTTTCTGGCACGAATACAGAACATATGACCCTATACATCTGTGAGTCATTTGGTTTCCTCGTTTCAAAACAAGTAAATGCTTGCTAAGTGAATAGCATTAATTCCCAACAGCCTTATTTAAATTGAACTTTTGTCATCAGTGGAACATAATACTGACCAAAAATGCTGATGGGAGAACTATTCATTGTTTGACCCATAACTTCTTCTTAACTACCTTAAAACCATATCCATCTATTGCTCCAACAGACGTAGAACTGGATGATACCTGGCAGTTCTGAATATCCTCAGCTAAGGCATAACAAATTGTTTCTAAATGATATTTTTTTATTATTACTACAGACATTCCTGCGGCAAATATTAGGTGAGAGTGTATGTTTGTGTTTACATTGTGGGAAGAGTGTGGTGGTTACCTAAAAGAACATCTACTAACATTTTTTTTAGAGGTGCACACAGTGCAAGTAAGGTGCGTGTTGGCAAGCTTCATCCACCTACTGGACCTGGTTCTCCACTGCCTTGCCCCTTGTGTAGTCATTTACACCTTTGCAAAGGGAGTACAATCAGAATGATAATATTCTACATATAACTTAGCACTCACTTTGCACAGGCACAAGTATTACACAAATAGCAAGACAATGAAGAGTGAGGTCTGGTGTTGCCAGCACACTTGAGCCCAGATCTGCAAACTCATGTTGCCACAGTATGGGTTTCTCTAAAACCAGGACTGTAAATCATGAAAAATTGCACAGTGGATTTGTTATGTGGAAAAATGTCCTCAGAGGACTTGGGGGTGATCAAATTCATTTTCACCTGTGACCTGAGTAATCAGGATTTGAAGCTAAATCTTCAAAGGTTAAGGTTTGCATTTTAACCCACTCCATCATCTACATCAGTCTATCAGCATAACATTATAACCCATTACTCAACTTTCATAAAATTAAGAACTATGTGTATATTGTAATTATGCAATTAACTATGTGAATAAACTATGTCACCTTTGTAACGTGTTAACAAATATAAATCTAAGCAGACTGAAGTTCCTGCCCACATTTATGCAACTGTAAAAATGCTAGCTGCGTAACAAGAGTATTAATTTGTAACATGGCAGATTTCCATCCTGAGATTATATGGATTTGACAACTGGCAAGATGAGCAGAATTTGTTTAGAATCATAATCAAGTCATTTTATAAGAGGTTGATGAGGTCTAAGACAAGTGGAAAATAAAAAGCTAAAATCAATCACTATGATGTTGGACCTATACTGGATTCATATTATAACACAGACTAGCACATATTTTATACAGATTTGGCAAAATAAAATCTAAACGGATCCCTAGCTGATGAAAGGAATATCTCAAACAATTCAACCTTCAACAGGAAAAAAAAAGGCATTCAAACATGGTTATTTGCCATCACATAACTATGAAACAATATTTAAAACTGTAACAGGACTCCTGAAGTTTAAAAATGATCAACAATACTCAAATCTAACTAACCCATTCCTCTCACCACTCAACACTTTATGTATCAAACTGATGACCCTACCAATATTTTGTGGTTTTTAATTGGGAAATCTCAATGTCACTGTACTAAGATAAGGTAGCATTAATCTATTTTAAATAATTCTATCAGTGTCAGTGATAAAACTGCATCCTACTCACATGTTAACTATGCTAATCACCTAAATCATAGTACCGTAAAATGGGATAACAATTTAAAGGACAAATCACTTTGTAAACACCCATGACTAAAGAACTTCTTGCAGAGATTTTTCAGAAATACTTCTAGCACCTGTTTATCTTTAGAACACACAAGAAATGCGCAACAGCTGACAGCAAATCAACAGTGAAAAATAATTGGAAGAATACTGCTAGATTTTCTATCTAAATAAAAGGATGCACACTTTTTTTAAAAAGCTACATAAAAATTACAATGATAGCTTAGTCCATGCAGAGATATTGTGACTTCAGAAAGAGTCAGATGGATGTGAGTCATTCAATATTAAGAATTAAGTAATCAAAAAGTAAAGTGTATGTAACATTAAATGAATTATGAATAAGTATGAAGAACTAAAGTGACAGATTAATCTGCATGCCTTGCTGCTTATAAGGTAACTGTGCCAGGGACATTTCTCCTCTTACTATTGGGGAGCGGGAGAGGGGACTCAACAAAAAACAACTGATACAATCTGCTGTAAAAGAAGGGTTGTGGTAATAGGGATCAATGTCAGTAAATACAAAGTTAAAAATCTGAAGAAGACGTGCCTATCTTAGCGTTTTCTATAGCTTCTTACAGTGTTTGCAGTGTTCCTGTGGTAAAACAGTTAATTACTATAGCATCAATTTTGCTGTTGTTAATTATTATTAATATTTTCTGCCCCCAAATCAGTGATTCCCAGCCTGTGAGGTACAGCCCTGTCCTTTTATGTGAACTCAATTATTCAGCAGAATTCACTTTGCAATGTAGGAAATTAACTACAGGAATTTTAAAAAAAAACTAGGACTGTAGCTTCTCTTTGACGTGGGAGAAGGGCATCATGGGAGTATAGAGGATTGGAACTCAGAAACCTCTCTGGATGAGGTGAAGAGAGGTGAGGAAGCCACAAAACGTGACAGAAGGAGGGGAGGAAGAAGAGAAGATCACAAGCTTTAAAACAACAACATTGCTTGAGACATTTAAAAAATGAACTGGACAGAGCACTAGAAAATATTTATGATGGATTTGGAGCTATTCTGCAATAAAGTTAGGGTGACCAGACAGCAAGTATGAAAATCAACATGAGGTGGAGGATAATAGGCACCTATATAAGACAAAGCCCCGAATATTAGGACTCTCCCTATAAAAATGGGACATCTGGTCATCCTAAATCATGTATGAATATTATATATTCTAACCATTTGACTGTGGGGGGAGGGGAGGTTTACTGTATGAATACAAAGGGTTAATTCAAGTAGGGGCCAGCTGCAAATATGCAGAATAAAGGACAAGAGATTTAAATAGCAACTCATTTACTCACACTTCAGGGAAAATATTCCACCTATTCACTTTAATGTCCTACATCCAATCCACTATGGAAATCAAGAGACCAATTTGTCATGGGATGATTTCAGTTTGTAAACATAAGAGAACCAAAAAGCCTGTAAGTCTAAGACAAAGGGTTCCTGGGGGGATGAAAGTGTCATTCTTGAGGGAGCGGGAAGTGGGTGTTGGGAGTTGCTGATGAGAAGCAGGTTCTCACTGGGTACATCTTCACTGCAAAACGAACAAACCTGCAGCACCATGCCTTAGAGCAGAGGTTGGCAACCTATGGCACGTGTGCCGAAGGCAGCACACAAGCTCATTTTCAGTGGCACTCACACTGCCCGGGTCCTGGCCACCAGTCTGGGGGCTCTGCATTTTAATTTAATTTTAAATGAAGCTTCTTAAACATTTTAAAAACCTTATTTACTTTACATACAACAATAGTTTAGTTATATATTAAAGACTTATAGAAAGAGACCTTCTAAAAATGTTAAAATGTACTACCTGCACATGAAACCTTAAATCACAGTGAATAAATGAAGACTCGGCACTCCACTTCTGAAAGCTTGCCGACCCCTGCCCTAGAGCCTGGGTCTATAGACTCAGGCTTGCACTACAGCACTAAAAATAGTGGCTTAGTTGTTCCGACATGAGCTGGAACTTGGGTTCTGAGACATATCCACAGATACAGACCCAAAAGATCAGGGACTTGCTAAGGGTCTCTGCCAAGGGATGGCAAACCTTTAGGTGAAACAGACATGTATAACCCTTTTATTGGTTTAAAAATCTTTTATTTTATGTTATGCTTTGTTCCTACTGCGGTAAATAAACAGTACTTTGGAGAAGGCCCACTGGTCATCTGTATTAACCACCTGTCACAGCTCCCAAAGGGAAGACTTGGAGGTTGTAAACCCAGTCTGGCCTGTTGAGTAATCACAGTTGGTACAAAGGATGCAGGGAAGGAAGGTGCACGAGGCCTGACATGTGAAGAGGTGTGCTGAGAGAGACTAGCGAGGGGTCAAAAGTGCAGTTAGCCCTATAGCTGTGATGATATTCTCCAGAGAAAAATCCTGGACTGATCCTGGAATAAATTACACTGCTCTACAGCCAAAATGCTTCTGAAATAAATGTAGTCAAACTTGACTAATTCTGGGTCACTGAGAACGAAAATGATGCTTAAAATTGTTGATTGGCTCTAGTCTAGCTGTTGGGCTCCAGATTACAGCAGCGGAATCTCCTGGCAGGTGGTGTTAGGGTTTCCATGTTCCGTGACCGTCAAAAGGATCTTGTCCCATTCTTCTTCATGGAAGGTTATCTTGTAGCCTGCAACAACATCGATGGTGTGATGGCAGCCCTCAACATCGTTCACGATCCAGATGAGTGGAGACTGTTCATTGATTCATCGAAGACGAGTCTTAAAGCTGTTTTGCTGCATAATGGCAATGTTTTGCCATCAATTCCAGTTGGTCATGCAGTCCATATGAAGGAAACCTATGACAACATGAAACAACTTTTGAGGTGCATAAACTATGACCAACATCAGTGGCAGCTTTGTGGCGATTTGAAGGTTGTTGCTCTCTTGCTTGGTCTGCAGACTGGATACACAAAGTACTGCTGTTTTCTCTGCGAATGGGATAGTCGTGCAAGAGATTCCCACTACATCAAGAAAGATTGGCCACTCCGACAGTCATTGGAGCCTGGGAGGAAAAGTGTTCAGCATCCACCACTTGTTGAATCAAGGAAGATTTTGTTACCACCCTTACACATCAAGCTGGGTCTGATGAAGAACTTTGTCAAGGCCATTGACAAAACACAAGCAGCTTTCAAGTACCTCCGTGGAAAATTTCCAAGGTTAAGTGAAGCTAAGATAAAGGAAGGTGTCTTTGTTGGTCCTCAGATTCGTGAACTTCTTCGAGATGATGCATTTGACCATGCACTGCGTGGCAAGGAAAAGACGGCATGGAAAGCCTTCCAGTTAGTGGCAATAAATTTTCTCAGAAACAACAAGGCAGACAACTACAGGTTGTTGGTGGAAAACCTCCTCAAGGCATACAAAAGCCTTGGTTGCAACATGTCACTAAAGATACATTTTTTGCACTCTCATCTAGATTTTTTTCCACCGAACTGCAGAGCAGTGAGCGACGAGCACGGCGAGCGATTTCACCAGGACATTGCAACAATGGAGAAACGCTATCAGGGCAAATGGAGCCCATCAATGCTTGCAGACTATTGCTGGACAGTGACAAGAGATGCTCCATTTAATGAATACAAGAGACAAGCCAAGAAGCGCCGAGTAGACACTGAATAGGACTAAACTATGTACATAATAGTTTTTTGCCTTTTGTTTCATAATAAATTTTATTTATATAACCCTTTTGCTGATTTTTAAAGTGTTACATAAACAGGACAGGTGAAATATTATCATGTAAAGCAACCATAAACACATGAAACGACCTAAGTTTACAATTTATGATTAAAACTCTACTATCTACACAATATACATAGACATAAAATGTAAAAACTTAAATATCTTAGAAACAGTAGCCAATCAGTTGTTTTAATTGTTATATTTGAATTCAGCACATCAAAATACATAATAAATACCACATTTTATCTCTGAAGCAGACGACTTCTCAAAAATTGTAGACCAGTGTTATCCACTCCTGCTAGATGAAGTACACATTCTGCTAGAGTGTAGGTAATATGACAGTGTGGTCTTGCCTATAACAACGTATCTTGCCCTCCCATCAAGACAAATACTTTTATGAAACATATAAAGGAGAGAATCTTTCAGTACTCCTGGGTCTCTGACAAGAAATCTGATATTCTAGATATTTGGTCAACCCCTCGAAGAAGTCCAGCCTCCTTAGAATGAGCACCAAAGAGTCATCCCTCACTTTATGTCATCAACACTTGGGCCGGCTCCTCAAGTTTCCTATCTTGTTCTTTACAGCTGGCAATTAACTTTCTTTTCCAGGAAGAACTGAATATATGCCTCATCTAGTTTAGCAATGGTTAAGCAGTTAATGTCAGGAGAGCCACTGTCCTGCAGAGGTCTCTCGCAGTGTATTCTAACATGAGATTTCCGAAATGGCTGGCAGAAACCTACTGATAGAATTCACGGACTCATCATTTTGGGCTGAAGCTCAGCAGTGTCAGAGAGAGACACGGGGGAGGGGGGACGGAGGAGGGAAGAGGGCCTCCCTCAAATAAGTAGAGCAGAACTTCAGAGTTATGAACTGAGCAGTCAACCACACATCCGATTTAGAACCAGAAGTATACTATCAGGCAGCAGCAGCACACACAAATACAGTGCAGTACTGTGTTAAATGTAAACTACTAAAAAAAATAAAGGGAAAGCAGTATCTGTCTTCTGCATAATACAATTTCAAAGCTGTATTAAGTCAATGTTCCGTTGTAAACCTTTAAAAGAACAAGCATAACATTTTCTTTAGAGAGTTATGAACATTTCAGAGTTATGAACAACCTCCATTCCTGAGGTGTTCATAATTCGGAGGTTCTACTGTAACCTATCCAGGCCACTCATTCTTTGTTGCTGTGTCCAAGAGCTTTGGAATGTGAATAGATTGTAGGGTCAAATCTACATGATAGTGAAGAGAATGAGGAATTTAGAGTGAACCCTGAAACCTCCTGGTCCAATCTCCATCAGTTTGTGAGGGTCAGAATCAAAGTCTGAAGAAACCTGATCTCATTTCAGAAGGAGCCTGTTTTGTGGGCCAAATAATTTAGGTAGGTTTCTATAGGGGGTCTCTGATTCGCAGAGTCTCGAGGCCTAGTGGCTACAGTCAATAGTGGTTCCCTGGGTAGGCAGACCTAGTGGCTGGGGTCTCTGAGGAGTCCTTGGGCCACAGGGTAAGCAGGCCTAGTGGCCAGAGTCCATGAAGAGTCCCTGAGCAGCAGGATAGGCAGGCTTAGCGGCCAAGGTCAATGAGGCATTCCTTGGCTGCAAGGGAGGCAGGCCTAATGGCCAGAGACAATGAGAAGTCCCAGGCTGCAGGGTAGGCACGCCTAGCAGCCAGAGCCAATGGAGCATCCTTAATTCACAGGGTAGTGGACCACCCCCTGTGGGAGGGTGGCAGCCTAGGGTAGGGGGATCCGGACCCTTCCTACTCCATTGGGTCCCAGCCCAGCACTCTAGTAGTGGCAGAGGGTTCCACTACTGAGGTCAGCAGGGATCCAACTGCAACAATCTGCCTGTGTCCAGGACTATGGGTAGTCCCCCTCAGGCTACTTCCTACCGTGGTTCTGGTGGCAATAGTTGGGGTGTCTTCTGGTTGCTTGGCTGGGGCTGTTCCCGGTGTCTACAACCCCTCTTGAGTATCAGCGGGCGTCTGGGCATGGGCCGGAGCCTCAACACTTTGGGTTTCTGTGGGGTGCGTTGGTAGCTGCTCCCCAGCAAGAGTCTGTATGCTATATCCTTCCTCTCCGGTGGTTAGCCCCAACTGAACTGCGCTGCCTGTCTTTATACAGCCACTGCACCTGGAGCATGTCCAGTAGGGGGTAAGTACACCCCGTCACAATCTCACAGAAAGCCATAACCAAAGTTCCTTTAAAGACCACGCATACTGTAATTATGCGATGTTTGTTCATATTCAAATGCATTACAAAACATCATGACAATGTTTTCCCTGCTAGCAGCTGCTAATCCACAAATCACCATCATGATGATCTCCAGCCAGCACAAGTTCATTACTTTAACAACAAGATCCTTAGCACTGAAACAGAACCATCGGTGGACAAACTAAGCCACCATTTTAAAGCGCTAGAATAATATTTTGTCTGGATGCAAATAAAAACAATGATCCGCAATGTAGTCAGGACTGAGGAATGCTGATGGTGTTACATAGGGAAGTTTGCAATGCCACTGATGTACTATATCTGTTTTGTAGATAATTAAAAGATTTCACCTCCAACAGCTACAATCCTGCACCTTTCACTATTACTATATAATTCCGTAATTTAAAAAATAAAGATAATTAAAATTATTTGATGTCTTCTGTTTAAATGCATTAATTGCCCTTCTTTTGAAGTAGCATTGTGGTCTTATGAAAAAAAGACAGACAATTAGGAGGTGAAAATGTACTGCATGAATTTATTGGGCTCTGTCTACATATGATTTATGCACTGACTACACCATCATCTTTCTTCATGGCAGAATATTACATATTATCGTATCATAAAAAAAAATCAAGATATATAATATGAAGAATTGTATGACCGTTGGCTTATTTGTCCACATAACCACGCTTCTCCTAATTTGCTTTTAATACAGAAATGCATTCTCTTCGCCCATCTTCCTTTGTGGCCCACTTTTAAAAAAATATTAGAAAAGAAACACTGGTATAAAACAGTTTTCTTAACCTCAGCCTACCGGGTACTTTCGAAGAGCTGCCAGGTTTTGCAATGCTTGACTGCACTGATAGCTAGATCCTTCATATACGCAAATTAATATTCCCATTTCCAGTCATGAGTTACAGAGACATATCTTAGCTATAGTGCAATGATACTGTGAAAATAGTTAAACCACACCTGTGAAGAACTGAAATATGGGACACAATTTCATGCTCCCCAAAATTATGAAAGCTCATGCAATTCCATTAAGTCAAAAGCTTGATTTTTGAGAGCAGAAGCACTGAGCAGTGGGATATCATTTACTAGGCTTCAGAAATAAAAGTACACCTCTACCCTGATATAATGCTGTCCTTGGGAGCCAAAAATTTTTACCGTGTTACAGGTGAAACCGCATTATATCAAACTTGCTTTGATCCGCTGGAGTGTCCAGCCCCGCCTCCCCTGAGAGCACTGCTTTACCACGTTATATCCGAATTCGTGTTATATCAGGTCACGTTATATCGGGTTAGAGGTGTATAGAGGAACAAATAGGCTTAAAGTATCCATCAGGCTTTCAAAGCAGTAGAGATGTTGAAGACAGGAAACAAAGAAATCTCCTTGATCCAAAATCAAGGGCTGGCCTGTGAAAGTAGTTTTGTTTAAGCTTGGACACTGGAAAGCATAAAGCTATAAAAAGCTGTCTCTGCTGTGATTAATTTTAATGCTTGAACATAGCCTGAGAGAAAACTGCTGCTACACGTATTTGTCTGTCTGACGTCTATTCTTCTTGTTTCGACTGAAGAGGACATGGGTTATAACTTGTTCAGTAAATAAAGCTTAACTGCAGCACCATGCACAGGTATTTATGAATTGTTTGTTCACACATCAAACGCTGCTCATCACAAAATCAAAGGAGGGAAAAATATGAAATGACAGCCGGCAGGACATGCCCTATTATTAAGTTAAAGGCCGCAAAATAGCTCTAGCACTACACAGAGAGAGCTCACAATTTTTGAAGGCATACATTTCCCAGCTTGTTTATACAGCTGATTTTCAGGCCTGATCTTAGAGAGAGAGAGAACACACCGCCTTCTGAACATCCACTTCCTGCCACATAGTCACTGATCGCTGACATCCAGTCCCAGAGACTTTCCTTCATTGGTACACATCAATATTGAGATAGATTCCCTCAATGCAAACAATAAATTAAAAATGATTTATAACAGAGTGATGGAGGCATTGACTGGACTATAAAGACAGAACACTTTGATTATGTGGAACAGAAAAGACAGCCCCAATCTGATATTCACTGCAAGCGTTACAAAGACCACACTGTATCTTGCTTATACCACTTATCCAGACAACAGCATTGTGAAAAACATTTAATGAAGTCCATTAACCTTTACATTTTAATTTGGCAGGTCTGGATATTACCACTTATTTAAATTTGCCTTGATAAATTGCACATTACCTGTTAATATAGCTCTGTTGATGCCTGACCTGCAACCACTCCAAAAGACATCATGAACAAAATTAAAAATATGGTCCAACCTTCTTCCATCTCCATACTGCTTTCCCTAGTCTCTTACTACTACAACAGTATCCACAAGCCTCCTTCTCCATTCCAACTTCATAACACGCATTTTCCTCTGATAACACTTGATGTCGTATTATATGCATTATCTTCTGAAGGATATATATATTGCTCCTGGGGATTATGCACCACTACACACATGCAGAATTCACATCCCCTTCAGATTTCTTTACTTCCCTGCAAAAAATGGCTTTCTGATGGGGAAGCAATGGGAAGCCACAAGAACGGTCATATGACTCTCCCCAGCAATATGTTTTGGGTGCCAAGGGCAGCTGGCAGAGAGGTAAATCAGTGTGAGGAAGGGGGCAGGACTGGAGAAGACCCTGCTGGGCTGGGGAGGATGGGACTTCCTCTTTCCCTGCACAGCATCCAGGGCCAGGTCAGACCCATCCCCAGATTTCTTCCCAGGCTGCAGAGAGCTTTGCAAACTCAGTACTCTCCCGCTTCCTGCGCCCATCACTCCCCAGCTGCAGGGGGAAGGATTACTCCCTCATCCGACCAGACCCCCTCATACTCAGACCCTCACACCTCCGCACCCAGAAACTGTTCCCCCACCACTCCCCCCGCACCTGGAGCACCCTGACAAGTCATCCAGACCCAGAGCCCCATCCCACCGAGCCCCAACCAACTGCACCTGGATCCTCACCCCACTGAGCCCTCACTCTCGCTAGCATCTGGACCCCACAATGAATTCACCACACCCAGACCCCCCTGCTGAGCTCTATCCCCCCCCCGAACCCAGACCTACCCCTGCTGAGCTCCATCCACTTTCACCTAGGACCCCTCCTGCAGCATCCCATTACTGTTGCACCCAGAACTCCACAACAAACCTCTGTGCATCCAGATCCCTCCCCCACACCGCACTCAGGTCCCCCACTTAGCTGCTCGCACCCAGATTGCCCCATACATAACCCTTTCAACCGACACCTGGATCCCCCTCTCACTAAGCCCCTCCACACTTAGATCCTGCTGGGCTGAGCCTGCCTGCCCACACCTGGTGCGCCTGGCACAGAGGGGGCAGGGCCCTGGGGTGTTTCTGGGGCAAGCCCAGTCCTTGCACATGTTAGGGTTGGGTGCAGTCTCACTGCAGAGTTTGTGTCCCAGGGGGAGCTGTAGAGTCATCTCCCACCTCTGTGCAGCCAGTGGCCTGTGCTCTCCAGTGCCATGCTGGAGCCTCCACATTTATTACACAAATAAAACCTGCAGAATTTGGCAAAATTTTAAAATATTGTGTGCAGAATTTTTAATTTTTTGGCGCAGAATGCCCTCAGGAGTAATATGTATATGCCTGACGTCCTAACCCTTTTCTTTTAACTTTTCATTACACCATTAATTTTTGGTTTGTTGTGAAAATGTTTAAATCCTATGATCAATAAAGAAACAGTGTGAAGAATGAATAATGAACTTGCTGTGGCAGGGAGATACAGAAGGGATTTAAATGAGACAGAGAAATCATACAATTGTTACAATTATTAACTGAAAAGATACTAATTCTGTAACTTTCAGTGGCATACTATGCTAGGGTGTTACCTGCTGCCAAGGCAGCTGCCAAAAGCCCTAAGTCCAAAAACGGGAAAGAAGAGGATTAGAGTGTTATTGCCATTTCCAAGAATAAAGTACTGTAAATGAGTTAGTCACTTGCTAGGTAATAATTTCATGGTGTTTATACTGTAAACTACAGCAAAGTGAAATGCTGCTGTGATCACCAGAGTTTACAAAGCAAACATGCTTGCCAAAATGCAGCTTCACCATGGGTACTGTACAAGCCAAAGTGGAATGGAAAAAACAAGGTTACTCACCTTTGTAACTGTTGTTCTTCGAGATGTGTTGCTCATATCCATTTCAGTAGGTGTGCGCGTGCCGCGTGCACGTTCGTCGGAGACTTTTACCCTAGCAACACTCGGTGGGCCGGCAGGGCGCCCCCTGGAGTGGCGCCGCCATGGTGCCTGATATATACCCCTGCCGGC
>NC_133771.1:130153658-130243599 GCF_003597395.2 Chelonoidis abingdonii
TAACCCGCGATCCCTACTAACTAATTACAAACAACTACTAAAGAACGAAAAACTAACTACTAACTACTATTTAAAGTTGAACTATATACAAAATTCAAGAGGATACGAGTGAATGCTAGGGAGGTGGAGAACAGATAATCTGCGCTCCACAGTTCCAATGACCGACACGGGCGGTAAGAAGGAACTGAGGAGCGGTCGGGCCGGCAGGGGTATATATCAGGCGACATGGCAGCGCCACTCCAGGGGGCGCCCTGTCGGCCCACCGAGTGTTGCTAGGGTAAAAGTCTCCAACGAACGTGCACGCGGCGTGCGCACACCTACTGGAATGGATATGAGCAAGCACTCAAAGAAGAAGAAATGAAATTCTTTGAAATGAACAAGGGTAATTTCACTGTGATCATATCAGGCACATTGAGCATTTCTGTTTAAGTTTAAGGTTCTGATACACAACATGGCACACAGCCACCACAGGAGAAGGAAGCAGCATACAGGACAAAATCCTAGTTATGATTTAAGCAGTAGTATTGGATATGTTAACCCCTGGCCTGCACACACATGCCAGCTCTGCACCAGATCCATCCACCACACAAGTGATATCTTGTACTTTCCCCTCCCAGCACAGCTGTCTGTGATCCCAGTCTTTTTCTATCCATGGACTGGAAAAGCAGACACACAGTACCTTCCATTGGTCTGTGTTCTATATAGTCTCACCAGTCAGCCCACTCCCCCGTGATCTTGGACGGACATTGTACATGCTTAATGTCTCTCTAATGTCATTTCTAATATCTAGATGAAGCAGAATTATAGACTTAACCCCTGTTTTGGCAGCCACAGAAGACTGATATCTCTCCAATTCACAAATTGGATACAGAACACACACATAAAAAATTAGTGCCCAAACTCACCCTTCTTCCTGTAGTAGTTTTTCTTTGGGGGTAAAAGAGTGATAGCACAATATGAAGCTTCACCTAAGCTATTTCCACTAGGCTGATTCTAGGTTTTCCATCCAGAACCTCTGTCCCAAGACCCTCTGCCCTGATAGCCACACCCACCTCTAGCATACCTAGGAAAATGAAAAATGAGAGTAAAAGAAAAAATGAAACATGAAATAGAACTCCTGGGCAGCATTTTATACAGTGTTCAGTGACAAAAAGGTTTTTAAAAGAGTGGGGTGGAGGGAACAGAATCTCAAAAACTTGAAATTTTCAGAAAAACAAAAAATTGTTTCACTTTGAACCCTGCAAAATAGAAACAACTAAGCGAAACCGTCTTTCCATTTTTCAACCATTTCTACCCATACCTAGCGTGCAGGAAACAAGATAATATCTGCACAGTAAATGAGCAGGAATTTCCATACAGGTTCCCAACATTTGTTCACAGGATAGGTCAAAAGAAGGTGCTTGCCACCCATTATAGATATTGAAAGATATTTCACAAATGTTACAAAGTTCAAGCGATAACATGCAGAAAAAAAAGTTCTTAGGTTCAAAGTTTGGTCACAGAGGTTTATGAAACACTGTGACCATGGTTCTTGCATTTTTGATGGTGGTAACAACTCCATGTAATCAGAAAATCCTTGGTAGAATGACTTTCATTTTTGTGGGACAATATTTATATCAAGACAATCTAACATCTTTAATTGTGATTTCTGAACCCAAGATGATTGAAAAACGGAAAGAATTGCACTTAGTTGTTTCTATTTTGCCAGGTTCTAAGTGAAACAATTTTTTTTAATGTCAGGTTTTTGAGATTCAGTTCCCCTCACTTCCACCCTTTCAAAAACGTTTTTGCCAATAGAAAATGATGTCCAGGAGTTTTGTTTCACGTTTCATTGTTTCTTTCGCTATTCTGTGACTTTCCAAACCTTTTTCAACTTCTGAAAAGATGCAGAAAGGAAAAATGAAACTAACTCTGGGGGCTCTAATTTTTCAATACTTTGCCCCTCTGTAACTTTTGAAAAGTTGGAAGAGTTACAAAGTTTCATTGTTCCATTTTCTGTTCTCCCTTTTTCAAAAGTTGAGCCAATTCTGAAAGGTTACAGAGTGGAAAAATGAAAAAGAAAAAGGAAAAAAACTCTACACATCACTCAATCAATTGAATTTAGTGATAGAAAGGAATAAAAAGAAAAAATTGGAAGGGGGGAACAAAAACAAAATAATTCAAATTTTTCAATTGCAACTCCTCCTCTCCCCCAAAATATAAAACTATTCCTAAATGAAAGTTTTTCATAACATTTTTTACTTTTGAAAAGCCATTTTTAATTGTGCAAGAGAGTCCTGAAGCAAGTTGATGGTAGAACATGAGTCTGATTTTCATTTTAAAGTTAGTTTTTCATCACACATGGTGTAAGGAAAAATGATTTAGCTAAGAAAAAACAAGTAAATTTCCATTTTAGAACTTTAAATAATTTAAGGTTTTTCCATCTATGTGCTCATTTTTACTCTGAAATAAAATATCTTTCATTGACCTCTTTGCTTACATTGTAAATTGCCTGTGATACAGACAAAAGTCTTTTTTGCAACATTTCCAGAAATTAAAAATGTACCATTTATTGTCTTTAAACTTCCCACATGGACTTAAAACTACTTTAAAAATTGTATTTTTTCTAAGTATGGAGAACTCTAAAATTATTCAAGTTTATTATTTTCAGAATTCAATTCTTGAGCAGAGATAGTTACAATCCAATTACATTTGAACCTGTTTTGGGGTGTTACTGAAGGTAAGCAGTGCACTACCATAGTCTAGATTATATACTTTTTCTCAGATAATACAATATATGCTAACAAAGATGTCTACAACTTTATATACACATGTCCATTTGTAGTACTGTGTTTTAATCTGTGCATGTTAGACAGAGTCCTTTAAAATTATGCATATGAAAAGTGCACCATACTTATTTAATACACTACATATATTACATACAAAGTGACTGACATTAAACATTTGAGGAAAAGGGACACTCACATTTATACCCCAAAATTCTGCACTGCACATTTGTATGCAGATAAGTTAGCTTTGTACTCAGTTGGCTCCAAGATCTATACTGAGGACCCACTGGTCTCTGGCTGGAGTTTAAGGTGTTTCTTATGACTTATACACCTACAAAAGAGTTGGGATCTTTCTGAGGGATTGCCTCTCTCCTGCTTCCATATGGCCACAGCTGCAGTCAAGGGAGGTACCCAAGCTTGATCCTCTCACAATAAAAGAGAGGGGACACCTGGCAGGGTATTCTCTGTCAGGACTCCACGACTCTGGAAACTGTTCCCCTGCTAGCTCCTAAATAACCTGAATCTGGAGGCCTTTTGAGCATGCTGCAAAAGAAACATGTTTGATAGGGGCTTTGGAGAGGAGTGAAGAAATGATTCCCAGAACAAGCAAGGGGTGAAAAGAAGTTTCTGTAGTGGCCGGCCGGCCGGTTGGCTGAGTTCCTGTTGAAATGATTAATGCTGCTGGGGTTTTACTGTAATGTTAATGATGTGTTAGGGCATCTAGAGCTTTGGAATCATTTTAATTATTTTAAATCTAAACAAAATAAATTATTAAATATCCCCTCAATTATACAATTAACAGTCACGGGTACACAGACAAATTAGTTTTATAGGTAACCACACTCTCCCCCTAATTTCAAAAGCCCTTCAGACATGTAAAAGGATATGGAGGACTGAATTTGGCATAAATGTACTCAGAAATCTTTCAGTTTCTCATAAATAGCCTGCTTTAGGGATTAAGGCTAAGTTACCTAACACATCAGTCCTCTGCCTAGAGGGTTACTAATCCAAAAAACTAGGTATCAGACTTCTCCTATACCTTCACAATACCTTTCTTCATAGCTGTCATGCAAAAAAAAGATTCACAGTGGAAGCATGATATTTCAGTGTGGGTCTGTGGTCCATTGGACAATCTTTTTAATCCTCTAGTAGAGACCTCACTATATTGGTTTCTGTCTCCTTCCTTTAGCAATTACTTCTGTTAGAGTAAGTGGTTTGAGATGTCTGTCATTTGGAGAATTCCATCTTTAATTTTTTCTTCTCACTTTTGCACACAAACAGAAACCAGAAATAAAGACTGGATGTTTTTCTAAAAGCTATGCTCTAAGAATTATTTTGGGGGAAGTTCTACAGTCAGCGTTATACAGGACTGCAGACTAGATTATCACAATGGTCCCTTCTGGCCTTGGATCATTGAGAAATTATATTTTTGGACTTCAGGCTGAAAAGTTTGGACACCGCTGCCACTGTCTTAGAGGGAAATATACTGCCTTATATTGATGTTACTTCCCTCTCCGGAAGGAGCAGTTAGCCACTACTAGCTAATGGGGCTAACTCCCACCACTGTCACAACTGTGTAGTGTGATTGATGTATTGCAGGGTGCAAGTAGCACCTGATGGTACCGGCAGGACTCTTGGCATAGGTGCTGGAACTACAGGTACTGAGGGTGCTGCCGCATCCCCTGGTTGGACGTGGTTTCCATCATACACAGGGTTTACAGTTTGGTTCAATGGCTCTCAGTATCCCCACTATAAAAATTGTTCCAGCACTCCTGCCTCAGAGGGGAAGGAGAAGTTGTTTTAGCCCCTGGAAGATGCAATATATATGGCTGCCACCACGGGACTTTTGGCCCTCAGCCCATATACTGCAAGCCTCAGAGGAAGGTGGTATAAAATAGGGAACACAGGCTTCACTGACTGTAATCCCACAGGTGCAGAATCTAGCATGCTTTGTACATTCTCAAACTCCTGAAATCCATGCACCATATGGAGAAGACATAGAACAGGCTATTTCAGATCACATGCTCTCTGCAGCCTCTGCTACTGCTTTTCCAGACCCAGCACCAAGTCATGGGGAATTTCTGAGCGGGGTGGAGTGGAACTTTTGAGTCTGGTGCTGGTGATGAGTGTAGGGAGAAGAATTCTGAGACTGAGTTTCCTTTCTCAGAGGGATTGAGTGTACGCAGGGGAGATAGTCTAAGCTAAGGAAATGTTAAATAGGAAGAATAAAGGGGAGTCCAGTGGCACCGTAAAGACTAACAGATTTATTTGGGCATCAGCTTTCAGGGGTAAAATGAGTGAAAATCATGGAGTAAAAATTACAGATACAGGCATAAATATATATTGGCACATGAAGAGAAGGGAGTTACAAGTGGAGAACCAATGTTGAAGGCCAATTTAGTCAGGGTGGATGTTGTCCACTCCCAATAATTCATGAGGAGGTGTCAATACCAAGTGAGGGAAAATTGTTTTTGTAATGAGCCAGCCACTCCCAGTCTCTTTTCAAGCCCGAATTGATGGTGTTAAGTTTGAAAATGAATTGTAGCTCAGCAGTTTCTCTTTGAAGTCTATTTCTGAAGGTTTTTTGTTGAAGTATGGCTACTTTTAAATCTGTTACTAAGTGTCCACGGAGACTGAAGTGTTCATCCACTGGCTTTTGTATGTTACCATTTCTGATGTCTGATTTGTGTCCATTTATCCTTTTATGTAGAGACTGTCTGGTTTGGCCAATGTACATGGCAGAGGGGCATTGCTGGTACATGATGGCATATATTACATTAGTAGATGTGCAAGTGAATGAGCCTCTGATAGTGTGGCTGGTGTGGTTGGGTCCTATGACGGTGTCACTAGAGTAGATACGGGGACAGAGATCCATCAACTTCATGAAAAAACTTGTACAGATACAGACAGACATCATCTTCCTCTCCAAGTGCAGAACAGATGATCATCATACCAAATGTACTGAAGGTAAAAAATCCATTGCAATCGACATCCTACACTGACTATGGTTAGAGATTGTGCCACACACTCTCAAAGAAACTGAGGAACCACCTGATCAGCATCCTGTACAGCAAACAAGAGAAGGTCAAGAATGAGCTCTCAAAACTAAAGACTCTAATACAAAACCAACCTTCCACACAAACTTCCACATGGCTGGACTTTACAAACACAAGACAAGCCATTTACAACACACACTTTACTTCTCTACAGAGTAAAAAGGACAGTAAACTATCTAAACTCCTACATGCCACAGGCCTTCAACACTGGTTCTCCACTTGTAAGGTTCTGGGTTGTAAGGTTCATTAATGATCTGGAGGGTGGCGTGGACTGCACCCTCAGCAAGTTTGCAGATGACACTAAAACTGGGAGGAGTGGTAGATATGCTGGAGGGTAAGGATAGGATACAGAGACACCTAGACAAATTAGAGGACTGGGCCAAAATAAATCTATGGAGGTTCAACAAGGACAAGCACAGAGTCCTGCATTTAGGACGGAAGAATCCCATGCACTGCTAAAGACTAGGGAGCGAATGGCTAGGCAGCAGTTCTGCAGAAAAGGACCTAGGGTTTACAGTGGATGAGAAGCTGGATATGAGCCAACAGTGTGCCCTTGTTGCCAAGAAGGCTAATGGCATTTGGGGTGTATAAGTAGGAGCGTTGCCAGCAGATCGAGGGATGTGATCATTATCCTCTATTCGACGTTGGTGAGGCCTCATCTGGAGTATTGTGTCCATTTTTGGGCCACACACTACAAGGAGGATGTGGAAAAACTGGAAAGAGTCCAGTGGAGGGCGACGAAAATGATTAGGGGGCTGGAGCACATGACTTATGAGGAGAGGCTGAGAGAACTGGGATTGTTTAGTCTGCAGAAGAGAAGAATGAGGGGGAGATTTGATAGCTGCTTTCAACTACCTGAAAGGGGGTTCCAAAGAGGATGGATCTAGACTGTTCTCAGTGGTACCAGGTGACAGAACAAGGAGCAATGGTCTCAAGTTGCAGTGGGGGAGGTTTAGGTTGGATATTAGGAAAAACTTTTTCACTAGGAGGGTGGTGAAGCACTGGAATGGGTTACTTAGGGAGGTGGTGGAATCTCCTTCCTTAGGAGGTTTTTAAGGTCAGGCTCGACAAAGACCTGGCTGGGATGATTTAGTTGGGGACTGGTCCTGCTTTGAGCAGGGGGTTGAACTAGATGACTTCCTGAGGTCGCTTCCAACCCTGATATTCTATGAACTCCCTTCTCTTCATGTGCCAATATATATTTATGCCTATATCTGTAATTTTCACTCCAGGCAACTGAAAGCTTTTTTTTTTTTTTTACACTCAGGAAAGTTATGCCCAAATAAATCTGTTAGTCTTTAAGGTGCCACCAGACTCCTCGTTGTTTCTGTGGATACAGCCTAACACGGCTACTCCTCTGATACTTAAGTAGTAAGAGGAGAGTGACTATGTAGAGGGCTATTTCTTGAGCTGGTGAGGATTTGGGAGGCTGCAAGCTGGAAGAGTATGTGTTAGGTTGGCAGGGAGTCAACTGATAAATGAGATAGTGTGTCAATTGGACAGGAGATGGTAGGATCAGAGCTAGATTGGAGGAGCAGAAATTGGTTTAAGAGAGAACACTTAAGGAGTAACAGTGTAAAACTATTATTTTCTCCAACACTTTCCTTTTCTGTAAAGTGCCCCAGTTTTTCATTTCAAAAATACAATCAACCTCAGGGGAGCGGGAACTGGAGGGAGGTGCAGATTGCTACTTGCAGCCCTACCACTTATTTTGGGAATGAGCTGTCACTCTAGGAATCGGCCTACTTCTTGTTACGTCCCGTAAGCAATGTCCAGATACATGACTATCCATGACTGAGAAGGAGAAAATTAGTTTCCTTACTTATAAATTTTATTTCCCATAACAGGAAGCATCTGGCTTGGATAAACTCTTCCTATATATCAAAATGTTTTTGATAAAACAGACTGTAGATGTAATAGTCTTTATTCTATTAAATTTACAATCTACAGTGGTATTACCTCTTCTAACTAGTTTACACAGTTTCAGCTTCAGAAGATTTCATCTGTAATAAGAGTATGGTACTGCAGCAGACTCACAAAAGGGGTTCGAATTCAAAGCAAGGAGGAAGGAAGGGGTGGTCGAGGGGAAGTTTTTAAGATGCTGTATTGCTGTGAAATTAGTAAGGCTAACCTAATGAGTGATGCTGAGACCAGTTAATTCACTCCATTATGAGAAATATAACTACGTCTCCATTCTCAGGAACTTTTATTTAGTCAGATATATATTTTGATTTTACGCAAACTACAAAAACTAAAAAGGTACACATTTCTCCCACTGTAGGGGATGTTTTGGAGGAAACTAAGGGAAAAATTCAATACTCAGAATTACACACACACACACACACACGATACCTTTGGCTTTGCCGCTCAAGTTTATGCTTTTATATGGTAAATATGACAAATTATAGTTAGGTTTAGATTGGTCGGAGATGAGTGAGGTAGTGTTTATTCTTTTCTATTATTTTGGTTAAAAAAACAGCAGTTACACACCCCTCTCACCAGTTACCCCTCCCACACCATGGTCATTTTAATGAATCTAAGTCTGATGCATGAACAGCTCAATCAAGTGACTTTCGCATAACTCTCCATACTGGCAGCTAGTTAGGGAGGTGGTAGGGGTAGAAGGTTCTAGAGCCCAGGTAGCTCTAACAAGCCTTAAACTGATGACTTGGGCAAATGTGTGTATTGTGCTGGGAGATTTGTGTTGATTTGTGTGGGTGGCGAATGAGAGGTTCATGTTGCAGTGCGGGTCATTGTGTGTGCTGGCTGTATTGCTTTGTGGGTGGTTTGACTGATTTTTTTCAGGGGACTGTGCTGGGGGTTTGCGTGTGGTTTATGGTGGGAAATTTTGTGTTCCTTTGTGTGGATTGTGATAAGGAGTTAATGTTGAGTTGTATGAGTGGCAAATCAACCCCTGAAGAACTGTGGCAACTGGGTCAAGCAACCCACAATCTGTTCAGTCTTCCTCATATCACTGACTACAACCAATGAAATTAGCAGTAGCATGAGAGTGGTGATTGGTTGAGCTACTTCTCAAAAGCACAACAGTCTAGGATTCTTGCCATAGAAACATCTTTCCAATAGTCACAGCAAATTATATATATATTATATATTAAATATATATAATTTGCTGTGACTAACAGTTTTGTAAGTGTTTTCCTGGAAAAGATGAATTGTACAATGCTTATTTCTTTCGTAAACCAAAATATGGTGTTTCAAGATAACAATACACAATTTGCACTCAGTAGTTGGATTCAAAAAGTTAACTACTGTGCATCTAATCCCTGGGACTTTCAACAGATTTCACATATATCTTAGATAAATAGTCTCTACCAGACTTACCTCCTCAAGGACTCAGACCACACCGAAGATGAAAACTGCAGATGTACAACTTAATCCCAGGTGTGAAACTGAAACCTGAAAGGCTAGTCTTGATTCAGACACTGATGCTACTGGATTTATTTGAGAGTAACTAATTTACACATGCATAATTATTTATATTAATAACTTAAATACCAAGATAGTGTCAGAAAAGTAACTAATGCTACACAATGCTTTTCTTATTTCCTGTTCTTTGTCTAACTTTTATTTTATGCTGTGTGATTGTTATAAGGATTATAAGCATGTCACTGTGATCTTAGTAATGTTTAAGAAATTTGGAAAGACTGACTTTAAAGTAAGTCCTTACTCTTTAAATTTCCACCCATTTAAAAGATTCCAACCTATTTCTGGGCAGAAGGTTTACTTAAAAGGTTATTTTATCATCACTTCTCCCTCACAGACAGATATACTAAAAGGGTTGCATGACAAATGTATTGAAAATATGTTTAAATAATAAACTGATCACTTTTGGTTTTACCTTTAAGTGCAGTATATACTTAAATGCCATTTAAAGTAATAGAATTGTTACTCTAGATTTTGTTTTTCTATGGTGTAGTCTTCTGTGGTAACTTGAGATACTGTTAAAAGTTAAAGTTGCTACATGAAAAATATATCAAAAAATAAAACATTTGTAAATCTTGAGAAAAAAATGTATATACAAATTTTGATTGAAAGAGATACTGAACTTGATTGACTATAAAACTTTCTACCTTTAGCTTATTCAAAGTTATCCTAAGATTGATGGTTATTGGGCTGATGTTCCATTTTTCCCCCTCTGTGAGGGCACCATTAATAGGTGTGAAAGAAAGAGGGCACTGAAAAAGACCATCCTTTGGCTAGGGCTGATACATCAAGCAAATCCACCATTCGTAAGCAAAGCGTAGAAAAGGCTGTTAATGTCCCTTGATGATATGATTATATCTATGACTGGCTGATGACACAAGACAGACAAAATAATGTTATTGGTGGAAGAGAGTCAACAGTGACAAAGGGCAAAGCAGAGAACTGTTTTTAGAAGGAATAAAGAAGGTGGCAACCGTTTGTTTGAATGGCAGATGGAAGGTTAAGAACGCAAACAGAGCAGAATTACTGACCAAAATATCAGGGTATAACATGGGAGCAAAAAGACACCACCACCTAATTATCACAAGATACTACATGGTAGATTATGGTAACTCATTCAACATGAAGTATTTGTTCACTGTATATATCTCCCAAATAAATGACACCGAGACAGAAAGAAATACATCATTCTCAAACACTGAAGTTGTGTCACATTAGTTTTCATTCAACAGATTGCAAAATATTTTACGTCAATGAATTTAGGTCTTCTGTACCCTACCATATCTCAAAGGGCAGAATTATACAGGATATAATCCTTCCCTTGTTTCCTCTTCAATAGTATCACGCATGACATCTCTCATGGTAGTAATACTGATTAAATAGTGGGTAGTCATATTTACAGCTAATCAGAAAGTTCAAAGTTGCTATGAATTTCCTGTTTTCGTTTAAGCAGCCTTGTTCACATCGGATCATACCAGTAGCTCCCATATAAGCTCCCTTATTTTGCTAATGAAAAGTAGTGAACTTCACTCATTTACAACTAATCAAATGTTTTGAATGCTAGGATTTTGTTTTTAATTGCTCTGCAAGTTGTCAGACATACTTCTCTGGAGATCTGATTCATTCAGGGAATAGAGCAAAGCCTTGATCAGAGACTGAAAGAAAGTGACCTCAAGTGACCAGTGGGCCACAGAGACCTCTCTTTTTTTTCTAGAGTGGGATGGAGAGACATCTGTAAGCAGTACTTACCCTGCTGACTTCCTTAGGAGTCGACTCATCTGTGAGGAAACAAAACAAACAATTAGGCACTCTGGGAAGGTT
Source organism: Chelonoidis abingdonii (assembly GCF_003597395.2). Lineage (NCBI taxonomy): Eukaryota > Metazoa > Chordata > Testudines > Testudinidae > Chelonoidis > Chelonoidis abingdonii. The sequence continues at coordinate 130,164,748 of NC_133771.1, forward strand.
CTAGAATGAATACAGAACAAGATATTGTCCTTCAAGAAACTTCTGTTCTGTTGTACAAGACTTTCTCTGACTTAGTTCATTATTTTGGTCGAAATGTCTGTTTTAACTGATATATATTCAACTGGCTTGCCAATAATTACGGAGTATAAAATTCCACACCTAGAACCACAGCAACAGTTTGATTAAACAGGTGGCTTCACTGTGTGCCGTAACACTTAAATTATGACTCTATTAGACAAGCTGGGGAAGAGAGTTACCACCTGATCCCACATGTGCAATTCTAGAAACTGAGGGCTCGATTCTGCTCCACTTGAAGCCAATGACAATACCCCCATTTACTTCTCTGGGTGCAGGAGAAAGCCTTAGTGACATCGATGATGTTGTCTGGCATGAAATTCAAAAAAAAAGAAGCATAAATTATAGAAATCTCTCTCACTATGTTTTCCATTTTTAGAATATATACAGGCTGTAATGTGCATTTTTGAAGTTTACATTTAAAGTTATGAAGACATATAGAAACACGGCATATCTTTAAAAGCATTGTGCAACATTTCAGCAAGTGAGCAAAGGGAAAGTGATCATACAGTAAGAGACCTGCTACCACATGAAGGTGATTGTGAATCTACAGCCTCATGTGTCTTCTGCTGCATAATTATTTCTTATAAGAAAACATGGAACAATCTGTATCTTTCTGTTTTTGATCCCACAAACTAAATTACTTCTTTTTGGACATTAACTCCAAATCACAAATCGATTTCTTTATACAAAAGAGGTCATATCCCTATTGGATCCCATATGTATATATATTTGCATGTATCTGCCTAGATGTGGATTTTCAAATACTGCATCTCTGACAAATGCGGTCATAGCAATACTCCAGTATAACCACACCTGCCTTTATTTGGTCATACTTTGTTCCCCTGAATAGGGTTCATTGTGTCTCATACCCACTATCAAAGGAATTTAAAAAAAAAAAAAAGTGTTTGTGACATAGTTCTGGACAAAATTTACAAGGAAAGTCTGATATCACTAATCATGTTCCTCTCCCCAGATTTGTTTGAAAGATGCTACGTAGAATAACAAATTTCATTTTTATGAACCAGCATTTATGCCTTACCTTAGTTACAAAAAATAAATCTTACTTTGAAAATTCTATGCAGAAAGGGTACAGAGACATGCCCAGCTGAGCCATTTTAATTACTCCTGTTAAATACTTATCAGCGGACCCCAAGCACTTCGCAATGTGACATACTCATTGTACACGGAAGCGTACATCAAAGACAACAGATCACCTTCCCTGGGTGGATCAGTCCCATGTGATTGTCCTTGCAATCACATAGCTTTCATAGCATTTCAAGACGTGATTCTCACTACAACTCTAAATAATAGCTAGAACATGGATAAACCAAATGCCACAAACCTAAAATCAGCAAAGAGTCTATCGTGTTATATGCAGCCTGATTAGATCTCCATTTAAGATAGTAATTCCAATGTCATAAACACCAATCCATGGCTAGATATTGTTGTGCACCTTCACATTGTGATTTTAGACTCCTCTCTGAGCTAAATAATTTTAGATGTATTATCTGCTTAATGTGAAAAAGCATTTCATTCTTCCTGTAAATGTTTCATGCAAGGCTTTTGTATATGGGTTATCAGACATTTTGAGGTCTTGCAGTTCACAGTTAATTCCTTAATTATTATTTATGAGGCCCCAATCAAGGCTTGGACCTTATTAGTGCTAGGTACAGGACATGCAACATGAATAGACCGTCCCTGTACCAAAGAATTTACAATCTAAGTGCATCGATAAGCGGATACAACAAACAGATAGGGAGGAAGGGATGACACACACAAGGAATCAATGAGAATTATGATTAGAATAATAAACAGCAGTCACAACACACTAGCCTCCTAGCCACTGTCTTTTTATTGGGGAGAAAGAGGCGGGATGCATCACAATGGTAAGTTTTAAGGAGGAGTTTCAATAAGGACAATATAGTGGTATTGCAGATTTTTCCACTACAGGCCTCCCCGTGGCAATATTGGGAAAAGCACAATGGTATCTGAGGGAAAGCAGAGGTTGAAGGCTAGATGCTAACCAAGAGGTGAGAGGACAGGGCTACCGCATCAAGGGTCTTAAAAGCAAAGACAAGTTATTCATTCAATATTCATAAACAGCCTATTCAAAAATCCACTGAAGTCAACAGAATGTTTCCACAGTCTTCAATAGACTTCGGAGCAGGCCCAAAACCAGCAAGCTTTCACGACAAACATGTCCCAAATGGAACTTAAACCACAGTGTTTAATATGTTGAGTTTCAACTCTTCCAAACTGAACTACATGAGAACTTTATTTGCTGCTCAGTATAAACAGAACATACTGGTACATTAAAATTCCAACTCTCAGTCTCCATGGGGAAAGCATGTTACTCAAGACAGACTAACAGTAATTGAGGCAAAACAGTCCCCAACCCACATAATAACAATAGGTTCTGTAATAAACTGCGGCTCAATTCTCCTCTATGTCTGAGAGCCACTTGACACATGGGGAAGGTAGGCGGGACAAGCTGACTCCCTGATTGAAGCCTAGCTCTGAGATAAGTTACAGCAGGGGGCCACAACCTTCGGCATGCAGCCCATCAGGGTAATCCACTGGGGGGGCCACGAGACATTTTGTTTAAGTTGACCATCCACTGGCACTGCTCCCCGCAGCTCCCAGTGGCCATGGTTCGCCATTCCTAGCCAATGACAGCTGCAGGATGTGGCAGGCCTCAGGGACATGCTGACCACCACTTCCCATAGCTCCCATTGGCTGGGAATGGTGAACCACTTTACTATAGAGTTAAAAGCTTAGGGCAAAATTCAGTCCCATTCTACGTAGATGGTTCTCATTTAATCCATGGGGATAGGTGGAATTGACAGCATTTGGCCCTTAGTGGAAAGAGGAATACCAAACACATGTAGTACATAATTTTCAATACAATTTTTTCATTAAGTTTTGACCAACCAATCCACGGTGTCCATCTTTATTGACAACTAAGTCCATGGCAAGTTTAAATTTTGGAGTTAAGAGACTGCAAAAGAGAGTGTGCTGGGAAAGTCTTCTATTATCATGATCTGTTAATTCAAAATTACTGAACAAAGTGTTAAATTAAAAAAAAATCAGCTTTGAACTGATGGGGGGAAAAATATCAGCTATTCCCCTGCTTCTCCAGAAAGTTAAAAAATATCTTAAAAAACAAGGTTTAAAATGAAATTTCTTCCCTTGTAATGACTGCTGTATGTTGTCACTAATATGACACTAAAAAATAAAACAATGGTCCATAAAATCAGTCCTTCCTTCACTTGCTTGAGTGCAGGGTTTCAAGCAAGGGTCACACTAGAATAGCTCCCACTGGCTTGGCAAGACAACACTTTTTTGTTTTTAATTTAATTTAAAGAGGCTATCATCTTGTGCTCCAAATGCTAAATTTTCAATTAACAAACTCTCTAGCTATTATGGTTGAAAATTTTTCAAATGTGAACCAAGTCTAACAGTGCAGTGATATCTCCCTGATTCCACGGACAACCTCAAACAACGATCTGGAGAAGCACGACTTGCCCCAGTTTGTTTCAGTGGCTGTTAACATTGAAGCATAACAATGACAATTTCATTGACAACATTGTTAACTCTTGTTAAAATGGCAGATCATGCAGAAAAACCTGCACATTCAACAGTGAATGGTTTCCCATTTTGGCATACCAAAGAGATTGATCTTCCTTTGTGAGCAGAGCCTGGGAGAGTGCATCTACTTTATTTCCAGCTCAGTCTCTACCATCAGGGCGTAACTTAAGATATTCTATAATAGTGTCTGGAATCATTAACACCAAGCACTGTGTAAAGAAAGGATCTGGGGAATTTAGTTCCTGCACTGTATGAGTTGCTAATGTCATCAACTGTTGCAAGAGCAATATACGTATATCCTGTTTTTCAGATATTAGAATCCTTTGGGATATTACTATAGTCTGGCTGGCTGTGGAGAGAAACAATGCTGATAATCATTCGTGCTATAGTTCAAAATGTGTACAGATGGTAATTCCAGAAAAAAAAATACCTGGCTCTCAAGAGACAAAATATGCCATGTTCCTGGGAACTCTCATAATTAACTAGGCCACACTGCTCATAGTTGTGTAACATACCGTCTCTTACAATTGTGGTTTGTGAGGTACTTTCAATTAGTCAGCAGAGCTGCTTCCATCACACCTCTGAAGAATGTGCAATTGAAACAAGAAGTGGGTTTGCCATTCTAAAAACTTACAATTGGACATGTGTCAGTTTTCCGGCAGAGTTCCTTCACTTAGGCTGGTGCTTAGAATCTAAAGACTGATAAGTTTCAGGGAATTAAGGTTAACATCCTGCAAGGAGGGAAAGGTAACAGTTCAACTACAAAATGGGGCGAATATAACCAAGTAGCTATCCAGCTCATTAAAGCAGTTACTTTTTAAATCCTCTCTCCTTCATACTTTGCAACTTTACTTTAAAAAAGCCGCAATACCATCATACTCAGGCATTAACGACAGCACAAAGAAAGTGTGGGATAGTGAGGGGAAGTGCCACAAGAGGATCTCAGTTTTAAGTGGTTCGCAATTTGACAACTTTGAATGCCTCAGCCTTTGTATGTGTAATCATGACTAACATCTCTACATATAGCACCATAGGTGTGCATAGCACTTAACATGGTAATTAAAGACAACCCCTGACCAGAAGAGCTTTCAGTCTAAACTAAAAGTGGGAAGACTGGAGAGGAAACAGAGAAAAAGATTAGAAGGCTGAATGGAAAGAGTACATAAAAGGTGGTTATGGGGATACAGTTTCACCTCAGAGTGACTAACACCAGAGTTACGAACTGACCGCTCAACCACACGTCTCATTTGGAACTGGAAATATGCAATCAGGCAGCAGCAGAGACACATACATACAAAAAACAAATACAGTACAGTATTTGTTAAAATGTAAACGACTAAAAAAAAAAAAAGGGAAAGCAACACTTCTTCTGCATAGTAAAGTTTCAAAGCTGTATTAAGCCAATGTTCAGTTGTAAACTTTTGAAAGAACAACCATAATGTTTTGTTACAAACATTTCAGAGTTATGAACAACCTCCATTCACGACGTGTTTGTAAATCTGAGGTTCTACTGTCTTCTTCTTCTTTCATGTGGCTTGCGTATGTAGCAACAACTACAAATTTATATCTAAATTTGAGAGCCAGCACACTACCGCAGATGTGAGTTGCTGAATATCCTTCAGGGCCCCAACAAAAGAACAAAGGGGACACTCAGATATGATGTGCTCTTTTCTTCGTGCCAGGTGACCACAGTAGCATACAGGTCTTTGCCTCATTTTCTATTTAAAGGGGGTTTGTCCACATCTCCCATGAGCTGTCCTGATGAGATTCAATCTGCATCAGTCTTTCTGACACAAATCAAAATGGTGGTTCCTCAATAGGATCAATGACAAGTAGTTTGTTTTGAGTGAAATGTTCCATGTGACTCTCTAATGAGCCTCAGCATCGAAGTTGGGTGTAAGGGTCTTGATACGGTTGCACAGAGGGTTGCAGGATTTTAATCTCATCTTTGGTGGGTTCTGCAGGTCATGGTGCAGTGGGATCCTCATAACTGCATTAACATGGTTAAGAAAGTGAAATGTCTGTGCAGCTCTTTGAATCTGTGGAGGCTTGATGTGCGATAGAACCGTAAGCCAGTCAAATGTAATTGGGAGGTACAGTAAAAATCAAGCTACTTACTAAGTTTGTTTTTGTTTTATAATATTTTGTGTAAAGCCAGAACCTTAATTTTGGAATTTCCTGATTTTTGTGCTTTCAAAGTTTCATCCTTCGGATATGCATATTTCATAATAGAAGATGCAAACTTCTATTTTACAGAGGGGGATGATTCTCTCACAGCTGCACATGGGTAGACTAGAGTTGTAATGAAAAAAACATGACGACAAGCAGTCTTTCAGCATCTCAACCACAATTTATCTGATGGGTGTATTGAGGGGTCACCTATTAGGATGACCAGTCATTTGTAGTTAAGAACTTATTAGTAACAACAGTATTGTATTTTCCCTTGGGTGTTGAACTGCTTTCTGTTCTATGCAGAAAAATAATGCAATACTGTATTTGAATATGTTTCAGGTGCACAGATTAAGGGCTGATGTTTATGTTCAACCCAAGCTTTGGTGGGGGGAAACTACAATATGAAGTCAGGTCAAATATAGCCCAGATTTACACCTCACAGAACTCCATGGAAATCAAAGGGATTCTGGGATACAAGTCAGGAGAGATTTTTGTTCCAAAGGCGGGGGGAGAGGGGAAAAGAAAGCAGTGGTAGTCTAAGCTTCACCCACAAACTTCACACACTTGAGACGCCAAAATGATATACTGCTTAAGGTAGAGTGGTCATCAATTAAAAATATGATAATGCATTCTTTCTGGGCTCTTTTGGGCCCCTTGAGTTTAGCCTGCTCATGTTTAGCCATGGATGATACAATACCCTCATGACTTATGAGCAGGCCTCTAGCAGTTGTGACTGGACAGAGTCAAGTGAGGCCATAACATGATTCTTCACTGTATCTGAGCACATGGGAACCACAGTGGTTGTGGCTTCCTGATCCCAAGCCACTAGCTTTGACACTAGTTAGAACTGCATAGAACTGCAAAGGAGGACTGGACATATTATTTGTATTACAGTACCGCTTAGAAGGCCCAACTAAGATGGGGAGCAGTTGCGCTGGGTGCTGTACAAACATTAGGTGGGGGAGGAGGTGGTAGCACCGCCCGTCATAAAGGATGCCTGACATTCATTTATAGCGCATTGTTTTATGTTGCTTCTAACTTTGCCAAACTACAGTTTGGGGTGAAATTTTTCAGGCCAGATGCCTGACTCAGGCTGATTTTTGAAACTTTCAGATAAAACAGTTGACCCATTTCATTTCAGAGAAAAAGGCTAGTGAAAAATACACTGTTTTGCTCATGCTAAAAAAAATCTGGTGATCTTTTATTTGAACAGCTCTAGCTCCCCCAGGCTACGAAGTTACACACAAAATATGTATGGTAAAAGTTTATTAATGTTATAAAGTCCAGCACTCAAAAGTTAAGAAATATCAGAATTAAAGTTTGCCTATGCATCCCTATTTTTGCCCTCTTGTGCTTATGCATGTTGATACATGGATCAATCTGCTTTGCAAATACATCAGGGTTGCATAGTGAAGGAGACTGTTACCTGTAGGACACTGGCCTCAGGAGTTGTGGTAGCTGGAAGATGTGTAGTGAAGGAGACGGGATTGCACAAAGAGAAAAGGGAGTCTCGTGGTTAAGGCAGTTGAATGCTGCCCTGGAGAACTGTATTCTGTCCCTGACTCAGCCACACATTCTCTGGATGATGCTAGGCAAGTTACGTAAACCAATTTTTCACAGGTGGCCACTAATTGTGAGTTCTTGATTTTATGGGGGTTAAAAAAGACAAGACCCTAGAGTCTGTGTTGCAGAAGTGCTGAGCATTCACAGCTGCAACTGAAATCAACGGGAGCTGTGTTCTGAACACTTAAATTATTGTACAAAGCAAAGCACTCTGAAAAATCAAGTCCTAGGCATCTCAAATCGGACATGCCAAATTAGAGGATACTTTAACATTAAACTCTCTGTGCCTCAGTTCCCCATTTGTAAAAGGGGAATAATATTCAGTCATCTCACAGGGGTGTGGTGGAAAATAAATTCATTAATATTTGTAAAGCACTCAGATATTATAGTGATGAGCGCTATAGAAAATCCCATGAGAAAATTAATTGTCTTCAGAGCAGGATTCGAAAAGTGTGCAATAAATGAGGTTTTGAACTATGAGGATAAAACAAAATGCTGAGGAACTGCTCATTGAATGTGCTTCATCCATTCTATACACTGAAAGAGGCAGGGGTCCTGTGGAAAAAATAGTCTGGGATCGTGTAATTAAGGTCCATATCATAATGCATACATACAGTGCATAGGCAACCTTAACTCTGGCATTTTTGCAACCTTAATAATATGCTTTTAATGTAGTATGGGTGTTTGTAATGTAGCAAGAGACAGTGTCTGCCCCCAAACAGCTTACAATCTAAACAGACAAGACAGACAAATGGTAGGGATATAACATACAAGCAGATTTATCATGATGGGCTTGTCTTCATCGTGCATTAGTCTGCATGAGAGGGGTCTAAGCTCTAGTTGTGCACTAGAGTGTTGAGCACTAACTGGCTGGTGTGGACTCTGGTGGTGTGAACTAGAAGTTCCCTAGAACAAGCCTTGTTGAAGAAATGCTACTTAATCACTAGTTTCATGGAAGCAATATTTAAAGTAACAACATCCTTGATGCCCTTAGCCTATCTATCCAATTTTGGCAACTACTCCCAGCTCCTAAGAGCCTGAACCCAAGGAGATAAGTACAAATACAGGGATGGGAAAAAAAAAAGAGTAATAGTAAACAGATCCTTGTATCAGAGAACTTAAGATGTCTTTATGTCTGTCTTGTGTCAGAAACCAGGACTAACTGAAATTACAGTAACTAGCCCCCACTGCTTCCCCGCTGTGTTCCTGAACAAATGGTGAAGTACATATTGGTTGATATTGGTTGATGATATAGCACACACTGTCAAATATAAGGTGTTTGCTCACCAAGACTTTGCATGGTTGGATTAGGATTCTTTTTCCAAGGGATATGAGTTAGCACATACTGGAAGACATATTCAGAAGATATTTACAGAAGGTTGGCCAGGTAATCTTGTTTGCAAAAATGTAAAAGTGAAATTGCGTGCCCTAATTTTTGCGCTCAGTTATCATGACCATATGCACAAATCGGGTATTTATGTGCATGAATGATCTGATAAGTCTCTGACCCAGAGAGTCCTGATCCTCACATAGCAATGGAAAGGACAGGCACTGCCTTCTCCTCCCTCAAGCTCTGAGTGACCCTGTCATAAACAGATTGTTAAGGGTTAATGTCTCTTTCACCTGGAAAGGGTTAAACAGGGAACTAAATACCTGACCAGAGGACCAATCAGGAGACAAGATACTTTCAACCCTGGGTGGAGGGAAGTTTGGGTGTGGGTCCTTGTCTGGCTCTGTCGTCTCTCTGGGCTCTGAGACGGGAATACACACATCCCAGGCCTCTAAGGGTTCTGTCAAAATGCTAAGTAGAACACATTTAGTCTTTAATTGTTTACCTCTGTTGCACAAGTGATCTGCTGTAACTTTAATATGTGTAGTGCTGGAATATGTGAATTGTATGGGACTGGAGAAGGGTCTTCCTTGTCTGTAACTATAGGACCTGTATATTTACATCTTGCAGTTAAAGAAAATCTTACTTTCCTTCTTATTAAAAGATTTCTTTTAGAGAACCTGATGATCTTTCCTAGTTTCCCTGTATCCCAGGGATGGGTTTAAACACGCACAACACGACTGGGGGACGGAGAAGGGAGGAGAGGCAATTTCTCTCGCCAGGATACTCCTCTCTCAGGGAAAGTCTGGGAGGACGAAGGGAATGGTTATTCTCCGGTTTAAGAACCCAAGGACTTGGTCTTGGGCCCAGGGAAGGTTGGGGAGATCAGAGTGCCCCAAAACACTATATTTTTGGGTGGTGGCAGGCTATCAGATCTAAGCTGGTAATTAAGCTTAGAGGAATTCATGCAGGTACCCAAAATTTGGATGCTAAGGTTCAGATTTGGGAATTATACCTTATGACAGACCCCCTTCAGCCATATATGGTAGGGGGTAAAATCTGGACTATGTACAGAGGAGAGGACAGGTCTGGGTGACTGGGACAAAGTGGTGGGGAGTTCTCACCTCCGGCCAGAAGCACTGTTTCAGAACAGACTCAGAACTGACTCAGAACCCAGACGGGCCATGCACATTGGCTGAACTCTGTGCTTCTGAAGCAGCAAAAAAAAAAGGATTTAGTACTGTAATAGGAATATAATGTGATGGTCCTTGTTTCACTGTATTGTAGAAGCCCTGGAAAAATTTCAAGTTGTATGCAAATATTTTTACTTCAGTTCTGCATTTTTTCCTTTGGTGCCTGTTATGTTGCTCTCATTACTACCCATTTTATTTATTTGCCATATTTTCACCTGTAACTTTTTTATTAAGGAAATAAACAAAAAAATATTCCTGTGGCACAAGAGAAGTAATGAAGTTATTATACCTCTGTGAAATTGCTCCAAACTCCCAGCTTCTACTTCTCATCAGCCACAGAATATGAAATAGGCTGAGGAGCTTTGCTTACTGGCTTACTTACTGCTGCCTATGTCTCTGAATACATAGAAAAGAAACAGATTTGTGCTCAACTTTGCAGTGGAACTCTCAACATCTGCAGAGAAGTCAAGACTGAGCAGTTCTCTCTTCTCTTAGACCAGATGACAAGGGAAACAAAAGGAAATGTCCTGGGGGAATAGTCTGCTAACGTCAATAAGGGTAAGAAGATCATTAGTAGTTGAGATGATAGGTTACCACATGGGAGTACCATAGAGATCCAGTGTGGAGCATACTTACGTCAAGGGAATCATTTAATTCCCTCTGAAGGAACCCTGCTGTAACTACAACATACGTACATTTGTATTAGAGACGTATGTTATTTATTTTGCCCAAGGGACTGAAAACAAGGAACTAAAATGTGTTCTGTGTCGTTTAAATAAATACTATAATAGAATAAAAATGACAGAATAAATGCTTGTATGCAATCATTTTAGGATTTTCCACTGACCTATTTGTAATCCCAGTACAGGATGTGGATGTGCGTTGTATATTACAGAATAATGATATGCAGACAGTTGAAGATTTTAGAGTCTTTGGAAAATGGCAAATTAAACTAACGTGATAAAGTATCAGCAGCTCACAATAAATCTGAATGATTCAGCATTCATCACCTTCGTAGCAATATCGCTACTGGGAGTAAAGCATTTTTTTCTGCTATAAAGAAATTACTTATCTGCTGATGTCTGAAGATGTATGTTGTAACAGATTCCCACCCTTACATCCATTCTCCTAGTGCGTGACTGGTGGGAACTACCAAAGCTTCACAATTTGTGGGGCAGACTCCTCACCTGCACACTAGAACAGTACAGGAGTCCCTAAAGTTAGTTCCTTTTTTAAAGACACTGGAAAGCATTAAAAAATATCCAAATGTACCACCAAGTCTTGGGGTACCGACAGGAAGAACCCAATCCTCAGTGCATTGGTGACTTCGCCATCCCTGGGCACATCAATGTATAAGGTAGTGGTTCTCAAACTTTTTGTATTGGTGACCCCTTTCACATAGCAAGCCTCTGAGTGCAACCCTTCCCCATATAAATTTTAAAAAGGAGTTTTTAAATTTTAATATAACAGGGGTTTGGGGATGACAGCACCCACACATGGCTGGGCTTGTGACTCCCACATAACCACTTTTTGACCCCTTGAGGGGTCTTCACCCCCAATTTGAGAACCCCTGGCTTAATGGAATTCCCTTTTCATCTCTCTGGTATCATGACTCTTCATTAGCACTTAAGTGCTGGAAGGAGACAACAATACGTACCATTGATGTTTGGAACATCAGTGGTTCCTTGGTGCACTAGTGCTTATCTAGTTATTAACACTCACTGAAACTCCAATACGGCTGCAAATTGATCAACTGTGGGTTGACGAATCTTATGTTTGTCAATTACAATTTCACTTTTACAAATTTCATTTGCCATTCTGGCTGTATGTCTCTACCAACACTGGCCCACTTTTCTAATGTAACCAAGTGCCACACTTACAGCTTGAACAGGAATTTTGAAAAACAAGTTTGAGTATGTGACTGATTCTACAGAAATCTTCTGCATACACTGCTGCATCTACCTGTAATGAGGAACTCAAAGAGTTTATTATATTGTCTGCAACCACAGTTCAGTTTGTTTCTAACTTTTCATAGCCAAGTAGAGTAGCATGAAATCTCTCATATGCCTCAGCTTAAATTTTAGAGTATTGTGAGAGCGAGTTAACATTTTTACTGAAAATAACCTAATTCTTTTCTAACAGGGTGAGGGAGGAGTGATTTGCCCAACCCCACTATCTCCCCTCCCAGAATTATCTGGGGAGGTAGTTTTTTTTAATAGGAGTCCAAGAACCTAACAAAAGTTTGTCTCATCAACATGCAGCCTGTTCAGGCTCCTTTCTGGTGGCAGGGGGTCCCCAAACAAACAAACTTAAAAGGGAAATAGAGTCCCCAAAATCTGTCCCAGGGCATGGCTCTTACCTCAGAGCCTGAGTGAGTGAAAAGGGTTCCTTCACAGAGTGTTTCTTATTGGCCTGCAGATGCCCTACCCAAGCGGACTTCCTTGCGGCTTCTCAGTCAGACCCACCTCTCAGAACTGCTTCAACTTTCTTACAAAGGAATCAGCCCTTTAAGGTTCCTTTTCTGAGCCAGGTGTCTCTGATTGGCTTGTTTAGTAACCCTGCTCCAGGCTTTGAGTCTCCCGCAGAGCAGCTCCCTCACTCCCTGTCACATCCTTACATATCCTTTATCTACACACACTTCAACCATTTAACATAAAAGATGGATTTTTTAAACACAAAACTAATAAGAAAGACAAGAACTGTCAATTGTTTAAGAGTGCTAAATAGGGAGTAAGAAAAAGGTTATATTACTCTTCTACTGACGTTGCTGTATACATGCAATAATGTCTAATATTTGATTTAGGATTGTGCCATAAACAATATTTACATACCAAATGAAAAAATAGTAAAAACTAAATATTCAAACTTTACCTTCCTGCTAATTTACCACAGAAGAGAAAAAAAATCCCTCCCAGTCTTCCATGCACACAAATAGAGGTGTGTACCACTGATAATCCTTGCAGCAGTTACTTAGTCCTTACTCTTTCCTAACAAATCTTTTTCAAGGTCTTCTCCTTAGAGCTCTTAGAGATACCCAGTCTCTTCTCTGTCTAAAGATTTCCTCCTCAGAGCTGAAAGTCCACACTCAAATTATCAGAAGGCAAATCCAACCTTTCCCATTGCAGTCTGACATTCAACCCCCCTCTAAACCTGTTATTTCAGAAGCTTCTAAGTCCTCTTTCTAGAACCCCAGGCAAAAGATTAAGGAATTTACATTGCAAACTTACTATGGTAACTGCTGTGTGTCACCTTTAGAATGTCTTGAGGCTCTGTAGATTCCAGCTCTACAGTTCAGATTTCCATCCCATGTAGTTAAGATGATTTTTGGGGGTCCAATTTAATAGGAATCTGCAGTCAGAAGTGATGAGAAAAAAGTGCTCAACATCCATTAGCACTGAATCTTATGGGAGCTGTTGGACACTTCACCACTTTTGAAAATTAGGCCATTTACACAGATGCCTAAATATGGGAGTGAAATCAAGTAGAGAAATGAAACTTCAGAACAGAGCAGAACCACCACAGCGTAACAATGAAGTAGTGAGCAAGAGGTGCACAAAAGCTTAACACTTGAAAAAATAACTAACAACTGAGAAAAGGAAATGAAAAGTCAAAGAAGATAGCTTCAGACAGAGTTGCTACTTGCTGAACCACTCTGCGCAGGGGAAGAAAGAATAGAGATTCTGGGAATATTAGGTATCTTAGGGAAAATTCTCTATTGCAATTGGCTGTGATCTGCTTCACTGATTTCTGTAGGAATTACCTCACCTGCTTCCCTGGTAGAAAGAGGAGCACATTCTGCCATTCTTACCCAGAGGAAATAGAACAGTATGCTACTTCACAAGTAATCCCAGTGAAATCAATGGGTCTATTTAAGGAGTAAAACAGTACTCACCATAACTATAGATGGCAGAATCTGAGCCAAAATGAAGACAGAATTGTGAAAAAAAGTAAACTGTGAACCAAAAAGCAAAAACTGGGAATTTAACCCTCAACCTTTTGAAACAGTCAAGTCAGGCTTTGCAGTGTACTAGATTGATTTCCATAAAGTGAACAGATGACATAATTAAAATTTTAGAAGAATCAAGTATTTGTAAGTTCCTTAGAAAGCTTTCACTAGATGAAAAAATTGAGATAGACAAAATTAAGCTCCAGGATTCTACATTACATGAAAACACAAGCAACACTTCAACATTTATAAGACCCAAATTTGTGAATTAGTTTTAAAAAAATATTAACTACTGTATTATGGAACAAAACTACCCAGGAAATACACTGAAGGGACTATAAACCAATGATTCAGTTTCGAAGACTATTTCCAAGTTGTATAATGTTTTCTGAACCTGAATTGCTGTTAATTTTATTTGAAAGACGGAAGATGAGGAGTAAGCAGTCTATAAAAGAACTGAGGGAGAAAAATAGTTCTGCACATTTGTTGGGCTCTCTGTATCTTTCTGCGTCAAAGTCACTGCATTAATTTGAGGAATACAATACACTTAGTGTGCAAAACTGCCTTTACATGTATCTTAAATAAACAGAAACAAAATTACACTTTAAGCATAATCTATGCAGAAATACAAACCTTATTATCTAGGGTGAAGGTTCTCATAAGATAAATGGTCATCCAAATGTCTAAAATACATGTGCCAAAGCTTTTTAATGTAATGTTAGAGCTGCTTATTTGACACCCAAACTGTTTTACTTTACTGTCCATTTCACCAACTTGAATTATTATACTGGATGGGATTCAACTAGGCACCACATGATTTCAAACAGCTTGTCTTGCTTCCTATTGTCTTGGTTCTAGCATCTGCAATGGCTTGAGTCAGTAAGATGATGTCTGCTGATATTTTAATTTACACAAAGAGATGAAGATTCCTCGTCACCTACAATATGTGAGAAACTCAGTATATAATGAACAGGTGACAGACTAATAACACAGCAAAAATTCAACTTTCCCCCACAAGCTAATATGCAAAATTTGCACGTAGGTTGCCTTACTAAGATAGACATCATTTCTTTCACCTCAATTTTATTAGCACAATCTGGAGTGTAGTGAAATTTGCCTCTTTTAAGCCCTTTACCTCCTCATTCTAGATAAACATTCAACAAAATAAAACAATTACATGACAACTGAATTATATTCTCAAATTTGCATTTTTCAGAAGACAGTGTCAGTTACGGGTGTTCTAGAGGAATGTGTACATTAAAAAAACAACAGTAAGCATTTTCCCAACAGTCAAGGTCAATGCATGGACCAAGCCTGTTAAAGATGCTAAAAGGTGAAACTATGAGACAGCATTGCCCAGCCAAAAGTGTCCTTCCAAAGCTTCCTCAGGTCCAAATTTGTAACTAGAACTCTGAGGAAGAGGGAAACATGCATGTAGAGTGACACTGTGGAGAGGTCATCTCAAAGAATTTTGGAAACAGGTGAGCAACCTTCACTTCAAGTAGCCTCTGCACAACCCCACACTTAGAAGTTTGGTAAGCAGTGCTCCTCCCTCCAGATGCTGAGGCCTCATTTAATTGGGATTATAATATTGCTTTACCAAATGAATAGTGTGATCTAAGAAATAATGTTCTGAGAAGTATGAATTGAGATCCAAGTAGCAGCTCTAGAGATTTCTAATATTGGAATATGTCTAAAGGAGAACATGAAAATGGCCTGTGCCAGCTGAGTGAGATCTAAGCCCTTCTAGAAGGGAAACAGAAATGTATTTCTAACACTCCTCACTACAGATTCTAACCTCTCAGAAAGGTATTGGGATGTGACTGCCTGACTACTCTACTCTTATGAGAAGAGACAGTCTACATCATTTTCTGTATTTCTTAGATCTATTCAAACAGTAGGCAAAATCCACATACTTTGCTGGGTCATTAGGTTTAGATTTGTAGAAAGTAAACTCCTTGTGATATAGTTGCAATAGATCCTAGAACCATGTGTGTCTCACTCAGGCTGGGGCTATCCGGATAATCTTCATTTGATTTTGTTGAGAACTCCCTCAGTTAGATGAAGAAAGGCATGGAGGAGACCTATCTCCTAAACCACCCCAAGCTTAGTGGAAATGCATCTGAGGTGGACTGGTTGTCTTCTCCTGGTTTGGAGCAAAATTTTGACATTTGGAGTTGTGTCCAATTGCGAATAGCTCTCTGGATACCCCCAAAGGGCAAAGATGTTGTTTGTTACTGAGTTCCTGAGTGGTCATTCATGCTCATGGAAGCAGTTTCTGCTCAGCTGATCTGCCAGTATATTGTGCTTGCCTGCACAGTGAAAAGCCATAGGATACCTTTAGTGTACTATGCCACCACTCACACAGATCTATGGTCTCTTTGCACAGCTGGCTGAAGTGTGTTTCCTCTCTACTTGTTGTAAAATCTCTGTGCTGTTGTCATTGACAATTTGAACCAATCTGCCACGTAATTGGGGACAAACGACTTGAGAGCTCAACACGTCACTTAACTCTAGAACATTGGTATGGAGTTTATTCACCCAGATGCTCCCAGAAATGGTTCAGTTCTTGCAATTGGCTCCCTAGTCCAGACAGAAAGCACTGGAAGTGACTGAGTGACGGAGCTTGAATGCAACTCTTTTGAAGACAATGTGATGTTGAATCTATCACACGAGGGACTGGAACACATCCCTGGGCAGTGTCAGTGCTATAAACATGCTGTTTGTACTGGGCATATAGCGTCTTGCAAACCAATATTACAGAAGCTTCATCTTTACATGTGCATACCATTACGCATATTGCTGAAGACACAGAGGCCATCCACTTGAGGAAGAACATTACTGTTTAACATGAGTTATCCTGCAGTATTTGCACAGCTATGAGGATTTTTAAATTTTTTCTTTTGGAAGAAAAACTGCCTTTTCGTGAATCCAAAATGGCACCAACAAAAGGTATGATCTGCATTGGGACTTTGTGTGATTTCTTCTGGTTTGTCTTGAATCTCAGTGTTTGGAATAGAGTGCCTGTTTGTGACATGGCTTTTGCTAGGTCCTGCAAGGATAACCTGATGGGCCAGTTGTCCAGTCAAGGGTAGATCTGGATAACCTGACACTTCAAATAAGCTGCTACTGCTCAAAGGCACTTTGTGAATACTAAAGGTTTCACAGATAAGCCAAATGGAAGGACCTTATATTGGTAATGATGATCTCCTCCCAAAACAAATCTTAGACATTTTTGGTGCAATGGTCAGATTGAGATGTGAAAACGTACTGAAAGGTTGGAATAAATTCTCAATAATGCTCTCAAGATTCACTGATCTGTTCCCTGGGAAGAAAGGGCAAAGAAAGGTATTAGGTCAGTTGTTGTGTGATTCTGGATCCAAGTGTGGATCCAAGGGTATCAACAATAGAGGGATTAAGCGAAAAGCCAAAAGGGACAAGAGATATTTCGCTAGGGAACAAGGAGGGATACTGGGAGCAATTTATGGATCTTCAGCATAGCTAGGGAAATAGTTTTAGCCTTGTAAGGTTTCTTTATCTTCCCCAGAGAAGTAGAAGGAACTGACCCCACTGCCATACACTTCTTTCCTGTATGTTTCACTATGGAGGATAACGTATACAGTGTTGCATGAGGGAGCCCCGATCCAAAGGGTCCAAATGAGTGTGTTGCAGTGGCACAGCATGATTAACCTGAGCCACTATGTTAACTGCAGATCCAGCAGGAATAGATGGCTCCAAAAAATCATTAGGTGTCTTAAGGCTTACAATGAGGTTCCAGTCATGGAACTGATGGCCTTGAATGGGGGCGGGTTGTGGCCTTACGCGTTCCTCTGTTTTGCAAGATGCATGAAGAAGGCATGAGAAAAACTGCTCCCGTACCACAACTAGTAAGATGCATTTGTCTGAGAGTTTTGTTTTTAATTGGCAGGGAAAGAATGAAAAAAACAAAGTCAGATGTCTCTTAATTGCCGACTTTTATCTGGGAGACAAAAATGATTGTCATGCATTTGATCTGGCATTTGTTGCTGAGGAATCTGTGGAATCCTACTTCGTTTTGCCTCTTTCATTGCTCCTATTTCAATATTTGGCTCTGCTATAATTGGAATCTTTCTTGGTTAATTTGTTTGTTATATAGGCCATATGAATGCTTCTTCATCAAAATAATTTCATCCCATCTTTAACATTCTGAGGAAGGTTTGAAACGTTTAGCTTTTTCAGCTGATCCCAGGACTAGTTTTTTCAGAATCTTGCCAAACTCTCCACCCTTTCTTAATTTAGCAGATGAAAAGGTTTAGCAACGGTCATAAACAGATAGCTAAGGGTTAATGTCTCTTTCACCTGTAAAGGGTTAACAAACAAGGAACTAAACACCTGACCAGAGGACCAATCAGGAGACAAGATACTTTCAACCCTGGGTGGAAGGAAGTTTTGAGTGTGGGTCCTTTGTTCTGTGTGTGGGTTTTTTCTCGGGGATATGAGAGGGACCAGACATTACTACAGGCTCTCTAAAGTTCTGTTCAAACAGTAAGTAGAAAAGGCGATTTTAGGCTTTTTGTTTGTTTTACTCTATTTGCAATTGTGGATCTGGCTGGTTAACTTTTATATGTGTAGTTGCTGGGAATATTTTGATTTGTATGGTACTGGAGGAAGGGTTTCTTCCTTTGTCTGTAAACTATAGGACCCTGTAATATTTACATCTTGAAGTTACAGAGATAATTCTTTACTTTTTCCTTTCTTTTATTAAAAGATTTCTTTTTAGAGAACCTGATTGATCTTTCCTTGTTTCCCTTGTTTTATCCCAGGAGAGTGGGTGTAACACACCAGGACTGGTGGGGAGGAGGGAGGGGGGAGAGAAGAGGCTAATTTCTCTCTGTGCCAGGAATACTGTCTCTCTCTCAGGGAAGTCTGGGGGGGGGAGAAGGGGGAATGGTTTATTTCTCCTTGTTTTAAGAATCCAAGGGATTTGGGTTCTGGGGTCCCCAGGGAAGGTTGGGGAGGTCAGAGTGCCCCAAAACACTATATTTTTGGGTGGTGGCAGGCTATCAGATCTAAGCTGGTAATTAAGCTTAGAGGTTTCATGCAGGTACCCAAATTTTGGACGCTAAGGTTCAGATTTGGGAAATATACCTTATAACAGCAACTGAAAATTATTATAAACTTGCCAACCATGTAAAAAGAGGAGTCTTTTCCACTATGGCATTACAGACAACTTCAAAGTAATCTATAGCAATATCTGCTATGAAAAATGTGACTAAGGTGAACTTCTTCAAAGTGGGTTTGAAATTATTCTGTTTAGCATCTAACCAGTATCATTGCACCAGGAGAGACAGCACTTAAACTGAGCTGTCTGTGAGAAAACATACAACTTCTACATTTATCTTTATAGTTCTTGAGTGTTTTGACTTCATAGATTTCTCTCCAAGGAATATTCTGATGGAATGACCATATCTGTGACGAACAATATTACTCCAGTTTTATGTTGGGGACAGACACAATGTGAGATTTGCAACGTTGCAATTTATAGCGTGGTTTACATATTTACCTTCACGATTCTCACTCTGAATGGGCAGTCTCCTCAAAAGAAGAATAGCGAGATAATACCTTATTTTTATTTGTGGTACATTGAATTGCCATACTAGAACAGGCCAATAGTCCATTTAATATTCAGCCTCTGAAAGTGGCCAGGAAAAGAACTTCAAAGGAAACTGTAAAAAATACTGAGAGTAACCGTATTTCTGAGAAGATTTACTATATTTTTATTAACTCTCCGTTATCCCTATGTGTTGACTACTTTGAATCAAGGTTTCAAATATTTTGCAGGGAATAATTTAGCTTACTGGTCCTGGTCAAACTTGACAAATCCCATTCCACAGCTGAACTAAGAACTTTTGCTAGAAAAAAACAGAACTTGATACCAGATTCCTTAGTTTTTTCTATATTTCATTTTTGAAGACTTTTTCCTGTCGACTTCTATGCTGCCATATTCACTGTATTTTACAATATGTATAATGACTGTTAATATAAGCACCTTGGATATTAAAATGTCCCAGAAATTTATTCACAATGGGCACTGATACAACTGTCATGGGCAAATGCGCACAAGCTAAGCTTTCTGAGGAAATGTGGTAACTGGAAAACACTTAAGTCATTGTAGTATAAATCTTTTATCTGACTGGAGGACATGTGAGAAAGAGTTTCCTACAAAGACATGCCTATGACAGGTTACTAGTGTTTGTACAGTTACAAGTTTAACAAGAGGAATAGGCAACAGGGAAAAAAACACACGACTGTTTCTAATGTGTATTTAATACATCCATGATGACCAAAAAGGAAGTGTAACCACATCACCACTTCCTAGCTCATTTAAAGAAAAAAGAATATGGAGAAAATTAGATATTAATTACAAATGTCAAATGAAGTAATCCTCTTCTTCCCTAAATAGAAATTTATTTTAGTGGTTATGATGACACTGACTCAATAAATAAGTAACATTTTATAGTTATTAGGAGTCATATAAACTGTTTTAATAAATGTCGACAAATGTTCCGCAATGAGCTTAAAGATGGTGCCTACAAGTCTCTTGGAATAAACTTATCTCATAGACTAATCAAGGCATACATATGACTGTGTGCACTCAAGTGCAGATATGTCAAAATGTTCATAATGAATGCTGAATCCACTTGAACTGAGTCTGTGTAAAAGGATTACTATAACAATATATCATGAACCTCGTCTCCTCAACCAATAAAACCGAAGTCTCTCCGCTGCTAATTACTACTAGTGTCTTCAAGAGTAAAAAATCCCCAATTTTTAATAGAACCATCAAGGTGTGCACATACACTTATAGAGTAACAATGGGATCTTATTACTGTAGCCCTTGTCCTTCCTCATCCCATCTCCCTTTGTTTCTTCTTCTCTCTCTGTCAAGTCAAATTAGATTGTAAACAGATCAGGAAGGGACCATGCCTTTGTTCTATAAAACATTTAACACGCTTCTGGCATCCAAGCAAACAAATAATTAAAATCTAACTTTATATTAAACTTAAAGGATCCAAAGGTTATTTTATTGCTCGACATTGCTCAAGAATTTCAAATGGCAATAGATAACATGCATTCTCCTTGAAAAATGGTACTCTTTACAGATTCAGTGCATGGATGCTGTTACAAATCACAATCGGATCACAAAAAAAGATGTCACTTAGAGGTGGCTCCCAAATTGTTATACAGCACAGTTGAGAGAGAGTGAGTGTGAAATGACTCCACTCACCATTGGAGCCATCAACGTGAGTTACATACATAGTGTGCGGTGGCACTTTTCTGTTTTTTATGTCTGATTAGTAGTTTTTAAGGAAGATGAAACTTGGAAATCAGACTCCTGAAAGAGGTAGTCTGGAAAGGCTGACAGCCACTGGCCTAGGCAACAGAAGCTTGCACACTGCACTGATCAAGATACTGCTCTGCTGTGAAATTGCAAAGGCCATGGCCAAATAATGGTTTCTGCTGTTACAGCTGGCATTAGCACCAAACATACTTCTACACCGGAGAGCAGAGGAATTCACCAACAACAAATATATAAGCAACAGTAACTGGTGTTCACAATAAATGTGGCTTTAGGAGCTAAACAGAAGCACCTGTTCATGATTATTGGTTATTTGATTATTGATTATTTGAAGCAACAAGTTGAGTGGTGGATAGAATGAAAGAGCTGAGAATGAGATGGCATATTCTTATGTTTTTACTAAAGAGCTGCAAATTAAGATGCATTCATAAAACATGCTACTGTAGGTGACAAAGTAGTTGTGACAAAGTAGTTCAATGCAGTCTAATTTGCATTTAATTGTCAGCATTTATTTCAATTTTTACAGTATAAAGAAGTGCACAGGATAACTTGACTTTTATGTAATTTTACCTCTTCAAAGCTTTAGAACTACTGATAGTCAGTAAGATAATAAGGTGAATTTCAGTTACTCAAGAGATAAAACAGGCTCTCTCTGAAATATTTTTTCAACAGCAGATGAAGAGAGATTGGGCAGACACACTAAATCTATGTCTAGCCAAGCACACAGTATAGAATAATCAAATTCCTATAATCATCTATCTGACAAGACTGCTAGAAATGATAGCTATAAAACTGATAGCCCTGATTCATCTAATACTAATTCCTCTGTTACGAATATTTTAAAATTGATACACTTTGTGAGTGCTTCATAGTTTTAGACAACCTGAATGTTTATAAAAAGCCTGAGTATGAAAGATGATTTACCTTAGTTGGCACCCTTCATTAAAGGTCAGTCAGAGATGGAGAGAGATGTGGATACTTGCCTCTTACCACAGACACACAAAGACATCAATTTGTGAAGCATAATATATATATTACCATTAGCACATCTCCATGGAAAGAGATGAGTTTACATTCAACTTCAGGTTTTCTATGTTTCCAGGGAGATAAGTAAATGGCAACATTCACTGCATGACTCACCAACACCAACATATTTTTAATACCATATATACAAGATATAGAACACATGATCTGGATGTTTGCTGCATTTATTTTGTCATTTACATATTGGCTACATATATTGAAAAATAAATGCAATGTTAATTCATAGATTAATGAAGTATAAGGCCAGAATGGACCACTGTGATCCTCTAGTTCAATTTTCAATATTTTTTTCATTTGTGGATCCCAAAAAAATTTTGAATGCAAGTTGGGACACTTTTGGAAATCTTAGACATAGTCTGTGGACCCCAAAGAGTCGCAGAAAAAAAGGCTGAAAACCACTGTTCTATGGTAACAACCACCTTTCACAGACCTCTTAATCCAGAGGTTTTCAAACTGCAGGGCAAGCCCCACTGGGAGGGCATATAGGAATTTTTGGAGAGGGGGTCTGGAGGTGCCAAGCAGCTCAGGCCAGCAATGCCAGGGGAGGCTCAGGGAGGAAGCTCCACCTCCTTCCCAATTCACCTTAGCAGACCGCCCCACGTGTGGATCAGTGTCAACACTGCTGCACCAGTTTCCGCTCCCAGCAGCCTTTGCCCCCAGAGACTATTGCACACGGCTTCCCTCATCCTGAAAACCGGGGAGGGACAGGTATTGTGTCTATTTTTGTCTAGGCAGGGGGGTGTAAGCAAAAATTGTAACTCGAAGGGGAGGCTCAGCTCAAAAAGTTTGAAAACTGCTGCCTTAGACAAAGTCTGCAGACCCCCAGGGGTCTGAGGACCACAGGCTGAAAACCACTGATTTAGACTGATATCCTGCATAAAACAGGTCAAATGACTTCCTTGAATTAATTTCCTGTTAGATTTAAAGCATATCTTTTTTTAAAAATCTGATCTTGATTTTAAAATTGCTAGTGATGAAAAATTCAACACAACCCTTGGTTCACTGTTGTAATGGTTAACTACCCTCATTGTTAAAAATTTCCAGCTTATTTCCAATCTGAATTTGTCTAGCTTCAACTTCCAGACTTTGGATCCTGTTACACCTTTGTCTCTTAGATTGCAAACCCTTCTATTATCAAATTTCCATTTTCCATGTAAGTATTCAATTCATAAAATATTAGGGTTGGAAGAGATCTCAGAAGGTCATTAGTTCAATCCCCTGCTCAAAGCAGGACTAACACCAACTAAATCATCCCAGCCAGGGCTTTGTCAAGCCGGGCCTTAAAAACCTCTAAGGATGGACATTCCATCACTTTCCTAGGTAACCCATTCCAGTGCTTCACCACTCTCCCAATGAAACAGTGTTACCTAATATCCAACCTAGACCTCCCCCACTGCAACTTGAGACCATTGCTTCTTGTTCTGTCTGTTAAGAGATAACTGTGATCATGTCATCTCTTAATCTTCTTTCTGAGAAACTAAACAGGTCAAGCTCCTTTCACTACAAGGCACGTTTTCAAATCCTTTAAACATTCTTGAGGTCTTCTCCAGTTTATAAACATCCTTCCTCAATTGTGGACACTAGAAATGGACACAGTATTCCAATAGTGGCTGCTGTAGTGTGAATACAGAGTACAGTACAAAGGTAATATAACTAATTGTAATCCTGCTCCATAATCCCTTGTTTATTCATCACAGGATCACCTTACCCTTTTGGCCATACCATTTCACTGGGAGCTGATTATCTACCATAAGCCTAAGTCTTTTTCAGAGTCATTAATTCCTAGGATAGAGTCCTCCATCCTGTACATATGGCCTACATTCTTTGTTCCTAAATCTATAACTTTACACTGGCCATACTGAAACACATACTGTTTGCTGGCATCCAGTTTATCAAGCAGTTCAGATTGTTGTGTATCAGTGACCTATGCTTTTCATTTTCAACCACTCCCCCAATCTTTGTGTCATTTGCAAACTTTATCATTAATGATTTTATGTTTTCTTCTAGGTCACTAATTAAAACATTAAATAGTGTAGGGCCAGGAACCAATGCCTGCAGGACTCCACTAGAACGCACTTGCTTGATGATGATTCTCCATTTACAATCACAGTTTAAGACTTATGTTGTTTGCACTGATGTTGTAGCCATATTGGTCCCAGGACGTGAGAGACACAAGGTGGTAAGAGAACCTTTTATTGGACCAACTTCTCTTGGTGAGAGAGAGAAGCTTTCGAGCTTGACAGAGCTCTTTTTCAGGCCAAGAAGATCTCTGTGAAGCTCAAAAGCTTGTCTCTTCACCAACAGAAGTTGGTCTAATAAACGATATTAACTCATCCACTTTGCCTCTCTCAGTTTAAGATGTATCAATTAGCCAGTTTTTAATCCATTTACTATGTGCCATATCTTTCTAGTTTCTTAGTCAAAATATTGTGCAGGACCAAGTCAAATGCCTTACAGAAGTTTACTATGTCAACACTTCTACCTTTATCAAGCAAACTTGTAACCTCATCAAAAAAAGATATCAAGTTAGTCTGACAGAATCTATTTTTCATAAATCCATGTTGGTTGGCATTAATTATATCACCCTCCATTAATTCTTTATTAACCAAGTCCTGTATCAGCTGTTAAATTATTTTGCCCAGAATTATAGGCCTATAATTACCAGCACCCTAGGCTTGTGCTTATGCATTATGATACAGTCTTCAGTTATATGATCACATACTATTTTTTCTCATGACATCTGCCTCATTCAGTGCATAGGACAGACAGTGATCATTATATGGGTAGCTATTCAATATACTGTTTTATTCTCATGATTTAATATGTGGTCCTAGGCTTTATTTACTGGACACCATCCAAATCCAGCACTGCATACAGAATTATTAATTTCCTTGTTGACTCTTCTGTGGTGTTCCTCACCATAGCATCCAAGAGCATCAAAAATATTAATGAATTTATCTTCACAACAACCCTCTGAAGTGTGGGAATGATATTATTATCCCATTTTACAGATGGGAAACTAAGGCATAGAGGAATGAAAGCTAAATTTGTCAAGTATCCACTAGTCTGGAGTGCCCAAGGTGCAATCCCTATGGCCTGATTTTTCAGAGTACTTAGCACTGTATAGCACCTTTATATGTTAAGAGCAGTGGTCCCAAGTTGCAGTTGTGAGTGAGTGCTCAGCACTTCTGCAACTCTGACTCCAAAAGTTTCAAGTTGCACAACCAGAAAATGAGAATCACAATTAGTGGCCACTTGTGAAAAGTCTGGCTTGGGAAATGCACGGATAGAATCCAACTTCCCAGGGCAGCATTCAGCTCTCTTAACCACGAGACCATCTTTTCTCTTCCTGAAATCCCTTGCCTGAGTCACTACACATCTTCCAACTGCTGCAACAAATGAAGCAGTGGTCCTATCAATAACAGCTCTTCCACTATGCAACTTCGATTCATCCCCTAATAAAAGCATACAAAGGCATAAGAGGATTCAGTGATTGATAGCTGAAGTTAGACAAAGTCAGACTTATTTTTAACAGCAATAGTCATTTACCATAGGAATAATTTACCTAGTGATATTGTGAAGTCTCCATCATTAGAAGTCTTTAAATAAAGAGTGGATGTCTTCATATAAGATATGTTCTAGCTCAGGGGTTTCCCAAACTGTGGTGCATGTACTACTGGTGATATCTGAACTTCATGTTCCATCTACTTACTTCATAACATTTTTTCAGGTGATACATAAACCACTAAAGTTTGGGAGCCTATGCTCTAGCTCAACCAGAAGTTAACAGCTTGAAGCGGGAAACACTTTGTGAGGTTTTATGGCGTCACTTATGCAAGAAGTCAGACTAGATGATCTTAAATGGAACCTTCTTCCTGACCTTCATATTTACAATGGGGAAGGGAAGGAATGGAGATACATAAGGAAATAAGGAAGAGGATTAAGGGAAGGAGAGGAGTAAAGAAGGATAGAAAATGAATTATTTCTCTTTCATAATGTCATGTTGGCATATGTGACAGTGCTTGGGGCATCTGAAATGCTACTGAGTCAGTTACGTAGTTCAGTAGCTTCACCAGCCAACTTTATTTTATACAGCAGGGTATGCTCACAACTTTCTTTCTAATTCTACCAATCTTCATGGTACCTTACGTTTAAGAGAAGACTCCCCAGATACTTCTGAAAATTATAAATGGTAGGCTTGGATGATAAACTGTAAAGCTAACAATTACTATCTCAGTGCCGTACTGTAAGCGGAACACTGCCCAAACAATACAGATTCACTGTTCATTTGTGGCAAGTATTCATGCTTGTTTGTATATCCTGGGGACGTAAGCACAGCAAGACTGCATTAGGATGAAAAAGCATGCTTACAGCATCAATGAAGCATGAATACAGCCTAAATATAAAACATGGAGGTTATTAACATGCTGCCACATCATTTCTTTTTGCACAGTCTGATGAGGTATCAGAATTGCAGCGAGTTATGGAATGTTGCTACTAGAGTAATACTCCCTACTTTTTGAATATATTTACTGCTCTTTCATATACAGAGTTTGGAAGTATGTCATTAACCTGCAGAAAAAACTAGTATCAGCAACTGGGTGGTTTGAAGCTGTAGAGCTCCCCAAAATAGGTAAACCCTCCATTGGCTCCTTCCTCCTATTTTTATGGGCTGACAGCAAACTGCCAGATTTTTAGCACACATAGACACTGATACAAGAACGTTCCTGCTACGTAGAAACATTTGGCAGTTAGCCACCTTTCACACATTAAAAGTCTGTAGACAAATTGAAAATGACATCTCTATATTACATCATTTAGTATAAAGTTCTTCCAAATAAACCCTTTAAAAATGTAGGCTGTACAAAAACCCACTAAGTAAATGAAGGGAAAACAAAATCATACCTAACTCTAAAACCATACACTTCAGTATTCCCTTTGTTGTACCCTTATTAACAACATGCCCACAACACAGCAGAAAAACAATTCTCTTTTCGTACCATACCCACAGGTACTGAGAAATTACCTACTTCCTATTGGTAACAACCCATCAATTACTCTCAAAGACTCGCTTGTATAGGAAAGGAGATTGGGGTGAAAGGAAGAGATTAATGTAATAGAAGTCAGTGTAGTGTACTCTGAAGTTGAACATTATAATGTGAGGTATTGCAAAAGAAACAATTCCCATTTTATTTTGGACCACAGAAGAATTGTTTTTCATGATGCAGCACTGGACAGATTGCTTTTACTATAAGCCCTAAAGGACTAGTGGAGAAATTCTCTCTTCTGTGCAGAAGACAACCTCAGGGTTTGAGAATGACTGAGTATTTTGGTGCAGATCTCAAAGTTTAATAGCCATTAAAACACAAACTGTCAACATCACATGTCAAGATATTCGAAGTAAATATCCTTCAGTAGACCTATGAGTCTATGAATCTAAATCAAACTCCAAGTTCTCAAGTAGCATTTTTCTTACTTTGCCTATCTGTAAATTTCTACTATCATTGATGGAAATATTTTTGTCAGTTTTTATGTGTATGACAAAATCGATGCTTACTGACATTTATCATTAAAAATCTAATCCTTTCAAGTCTAGGTGTAATGTAGCTGAGTCTGGATGGCATAGTTGCCCCTCCTTCTGGGAGATTACCTCCAGAAAAAGAGGTAAATATATATTGGCAGATGAATGGACAGATTCACTGGGGCTAAATATCAGAACTGATTATCATGGCTGAATCCTGTCTGAGCTTCCAGATGGCCCTTGGAACCAGCAGGATAGGTAGGTTGATGTACATCATTCCTGGAGCCAGGGTATCACAAAGGCATTTGACAGAGATCTTGGGATCTGGCTCCCTCTGGAGCAGAACATATGGCATTTTATGTTCTCATTCTTTGCAAATAGGTTTATAATTACATGATCTCACTTGTCATATGTCCTGTATGATGGTGTCTTTGACTATTCATGGTCATTTGCAAAGTGCTTGCTGAGGTGCTTCAGTCTTCATTAAAAAGCTTAATGGTGACCAGATACTCAACACAATTAATATTTACTCTAAGGGGGAAGGAATGCAAGCCAGAATAGGGAAAGAGAAGGTTAAAGAATATTTAGATAAGGTAGATGTACTCAAGTAGGCAGGACATGATGAAAGTCATCCTAAGGCAGCATTTCTCAAATGCGGCCACTGTGGCCACATGCAGCCAGCCAACAGAGGCTTTTCTTGCAGCCACAGGCTTCTGGGTGGAAACTGGGGTGGGGCAAAGAAGTGGCTCCTCCCCTGGGGCTGCCAGCAAAGGTTGGGTCCTGCCCCCGTCTGGAACCACAAAAACGCCAGAAGAGCAGGTAGCCAGTGTGAGTTCCCCACCTTCCTGGAGGTGGTCGGGATGGACTTCTGGCTTCAGCCCTGAGGTGCCAAGCTCTGGGCACATGGTGGTGGGTTCAGGTGCTAGCCCCAGGCTCATGACGCCAAACACTGCCCTGGCCCGTGCTGCCTTCCTCAGTCCCCCATCCATTCTCCCATTGCCCCAGGCCCTGCTGCCTCCCTATCCATCTCCTCATCCAGGACTTAATTTGTCCCCTGGCTTGCTGGGGGTGAGTAAGTCTGCTATAAAAAGTCATATTTGAGTATTTGTTAATATCACTTTTCAGTGCCTCCCAGCTAGCTAGCAAATCTAAAAACTAAAGAAACCAAAAAAGCAAAAGAAACAACAACAAAAAGATAAGAACATACAAAGCATCTTATCTGTGTTTCTATTGCATTTAGGTTCAGTGAAGAATAGACACAACCATACATTATTTTTATTATTAAGTCTGCAAACAAAACCCTATGTAAATAAATTACAATGATTTGGACATGTACATGTGCATATTTATTTGTTTTTCCTAAAATTAAGTAAGTAATTTAGGAAAAATTGGTGGCTGCACTCTGAGGCCATAAACTAATTTGTTGTGAAAATCCTTATCCTAGGCTACTTAAGGAAATAGCTGAAGCAATCTTAGAACCATTAACAATTATCTTCAAGAACTCGTGGGGTCTGAGTAAGGAGCCAGAGGACTCGAGAAGGGCAAACAAACAAAATACCTATCTTTAAAAAGGGGAATTTAGAGCACCTGGAGAATTACAGACCAATCAGCCTAACTTCGATGCCCAGAAAGATACTGGAACAAATTATCAAGCAGCAGAGGATAATATGGTTATAAGAAATAGCCAATGATGAATTTGCCCAGAATAAATCAAGCCAAACCAACCTAATTTCCTTCTCTGACAGGGTTACTGGCCCAGTGGATAGGTGGGAAGAAGTAGATGTGATACACCTTGATTTTTGTAAGGCTTTTTTTGACACAGCCCTATATGATATTCTCATAAGCACACTAGGGAAATGGGGACGGACGAGATGAAATTACTAGAGGATGAGTATGCAATTGGTTGAAAACTACTCTTTTTCGAGTATGGCCTATCAGTAGTTTGCCATCAAACTGAGAATGGATATCTAGTGGGATCCCACAGAGATCAGTCCTGGGGCTGGTACTATTCAATGTTTTCATTAATTACTTTGAAAATGGAGTGAAGAGTTTGCTTATGAAATCTGAAGATAACACCAAACTGGGAGGGGTTGCAAACACTTTAGAGGACAGGATGAGAATTCAAAACGACTGACACATTGGAGAATTGGTCTGAAATAAATATGATGAAATTTAATTAAGACAAGAACAAAGAACTTCACTTAGGAAGGAAAAATCAAATGCACAACTACAAAATGGGAATAACTGGCTAGATGGTAGTAATGCTGAAAAGGATCTGGGAATAATAGTGGATCACAAATTGAACATGTATCAACAATGTGATGCAGCTGCCAAAAAGGCTATCATTATGGGGAATATTAACAGGAGTGTTAGACATGGGAGGGAACTATCCGACTCTACTCAGCACTGGCAAAGCCTCAGCTGGACTACTGTGTCCAACCCCGGGCACCATAATTTAGGAAAGATGTGAATAAATTAGAGAGAGTCCAGAGGAGAGCAACAGAAATGATAAAAGGTTTAGAAAACCTGTCCTGTGATGAATGGTTAAAAAAACTAAGCATATTTGGTCTTGAGACAAGAAGACTGAGGAGGAACCTGATAACAGTCTTCAAATATGGTAAGGGCTGTTAGAGAGGACAGTGATCAATTGTTCTCCATGTCAGCTGAAGATAAGACAAAAAGTAATGGGCTTAATATGCAGAAGAGAAATTTAAATTAGACATTAGGAAAAACCTAACTATAAGGGTAGTTGAGCTCTGGAACTAGCTTCCACACGAGGTTGTGGAATTCCCATCATTGGAAATTTTTAAGAACAGGTTGGACAAACAACCATCAGGGATAGTCTAGTTTCCGGTCCTGCTTCAGAGCAGGAGGCTAGACGTGAGGTTCCTTCCAGACCTTCATTTTAATGATTGTATTAAGTCTATTTGTAGATACACAGACTTCAACCACCTCTGCATGCAGTAAAGCCTGAATGCAGTGTCACACATAAGCAGGAGGCCATACATCGCAGCAATCTGAGGAAGTCTCTTACTGATGTCTATGGATGAGCTTGTAGCTAATTGACAAGTTTCACTCTGTTGTCAAAAGTATCTTGAGGTGAATAATCCTTTGCTATGGTAAAATCTAGTATCGCCTGTATGAATTCTATCCTCTTTATAGACTCTAAAATCTAGTGAGGTGAAAAGTTGGAGTATCTGATGATTGGAGTATCTGGTGATTGTGGAGATTTCCCTTGAATTAACCAATCACTCATCGAGGTACGGGGAAACTTTGATTTCTGGTTTTGAGGTAAGCCGTCACCACTGCAATGCATTTGATGAAGTCCCTTAGTGCTGTTAATAGCTGAGGTAACACTCTGTCTTGATGATAGAAACTCCTCATATGGAATCTCAAGTATTTCCTGTGAACAGGATGGATTCCTACGTGAAAATAGGTATCTTGGAGGCTGAGAGCTGTGAACCAATCTAGGGAGGGGATTAGAAAGGCCAGAGTTATGATCCTGAACTTGTAGCTGCAGATACATGTGTTTAGCCATATTAAGTCCAGAATTAGATGTTAGCCCTCCATTTTCTTCAGTAAATAGCCTTCCTTCTGTATTTTAGAGTCGCTCAGACCACTGCTCTGTGGCTTATAAGTGACTCCCCTCTTCATATAACAGGCTGTCATGACAGAAGTCCCTGAAATGGGACCTTGAAAGGGGGTAGGGAAGGTCTGGAATTATATAGAATATTCCACCCTCCACAATCTCTAGGACTTAAAGATCTGTAATGATAATGTTCTAGGTCCTTCAAAAATAAAATAAATGGTACCCAATAAAATAAGAGGGGAGTGAAAAGATCTTCCTCAAGATGTACACAGCTCCCCACCAATGAGTCAAATTGACTGCCTTGTTGATGGTGTTACAGAGTAAATCCCTGATGAAGAGGCAGATAGAGGAGGTGGTATCGGGATGGAGACTTTCCAAGACGTTAAGATGACCTCTGATGAGCGTAATAGCTCTGTTAAGAATAGGGCTATGGCCTTCTCCTCTAAGCAGATGGTTAGACATCTAAAGATCTCAGTGCTACTCAAGAATATTTAAATGAGCATAGAGCCTTGTCATAACTATAAAGAGAAGAGAACAGCCCTGCTGTGTACAATATTATAAAATCCCTCCTGGACAGAGACACCAAAATCCTTTTACCTGTAAAGAGTTAAGAAGCTCAGGTAACCTGGCTGACACCTGACCCAAAGGACCAATAAAGGAGACAAGATACTTTCAAATCTTGGTGGGGGGGGGAAGGCTTTTATTTGTGTGCTCTTTGTTTTGGAGGCTGTTCGCTCTTGGGACTAAGAGGGACCAGACATCAATCTAGGCTCTCCAAATCTTTCTGAACCAGTCTCTCATATTTCAAACTTGTACGTTACAGCCAGGCAAGGCATGTTAGTTTTATCTTTGTTCTCTCAACTTGTAAATGTTCCTTTTGGCTAAGAGGATTTACCTCTGTTTGCTGTAACTTTGAATCTAAGGCTAGAGGGGTTCCACTGGGCTATATGAATCTCATTATCCTATAAAGTTATTTTCAATCCTGATTTTACAGAGATGATTTTTACCTTTCTTTCTTTAATTAAAAGTCTTTTTAAGAACCTGATTGATTTTTCCTCGTTTTAAAATCCAAGGGGGTTAGATCTGCACTCACCAGGAATTGGTGGGGGAAAAGGAGGCGGAATTGTTAATTCCTCCTTGTTTTAAGATCCAGGGGTTTGAATCTGTGTTCACCAGGAACTTGGTGAAGAAGTCTCTCAAGGCTACTGGGAGGGAGATAGTCTGGGGGGAAGTAGACAGAGTTTCCCAAATAACTCTTAAAGGATTTGGGTGGTGGCAGTAAAACCAAATCTAAGCTGGTAATTAAGCTTAGAGGTTCTCATGCAGGTCCTTACATCTGAACCCTAGAGTTCAGAGTGGGGAAGGAACCTTGACAAGCCTCATCGGTGTTAATATTAAATAAGTGACAGCCTTCAAACAGAACATCTTCTATTGTTGTCTGTACCTCTGCAGGTATACCAGAAAACCGTAACCTTCAGGATCTCCTGTTAAGAGATGGCCAGGGAACCTCAGAGACAAGAGACTTAAATTCTTCCCTGCTGTGATGATGAAATTTGTCTATGAATTTAGAAGCACTGTCCCAATTCAAATAATCCTATTTTGTGGTTGCTTCTAACCCTATCCGTGACACTCTGTACCTCAAACCAGCACCCTGGAGCCCCCATATCCACCACTATGATATGATTATGATAGGTTTTGTACAAAGTGTGCCTTGTGAGGTATCATTTGAGATGTCATGATCCGTTGAACATTACCATCCTGTTGAATTATGCACGCTAACATTGTATCTGAACTCATGAAGTTTTGCTATGTGTGTGTTACTGAAATATGTTGAGAGTCTGAGAGATACCCACAGCTAGCATTTCCGTGGCAGCAAAGGAACAACTAACACCTTCATGAGAGATTTACATTAGGCAATGAGTTGACGTCCCATTAAGGAGAATCCACTCTCTCAGTGAGCCGCTCCTGAAGCACTTCGACAATGGAGATTGCTTAACTCAGCCGGGGACGTAGAACATGTGATCCCTGACACCATGTTGAAGACAGGTTTTAGAGTAGCAGCCATGTTAGTCTGTATCCACAAAATGAACAAGAGTACTTGTGGCACCTTAGAGACTAACAAATTTATTTCAGCATGAGCTTTCGTTTAAGACAGTATCTTTCCAAGCTCATGGATTGGGAGGGTATAATTTGGAGTCTGTGACATCAGCCCAGGGCCTCTCTCTTACCCCTCCTGCTCTGAAGGCAACAAGAACATTTAGTAGAAAAGACCTTGCATTGGAGAGACAGGTCCCAAGCTGAGCACAGAATTAAGCCTTGTATTAAGAACTGTGGATTGCTTACAACACCTAGTGGGGTGAGAAAAAGCTTGATTCAAATCTTAATCTGAAAAAATGTAGAATTTAGACTGCAAATGTATTTTTATTTCTTACATAACCAACTTTGGCCTCTATGCCTACCACTTATGATTAAGGCTAAGATTTTGTCACGGTTATTTTTACAAAAAGTCATGGACAGGTCATGGGCAATGACCAAATATTCACAGAAGACCATGCATGGAGTGTTTCTGCTCAGAAGTTCAATTTTTTCAGAAAATTAAGAACACGTAAACCAAAGGGTTATTCACTCAAATTGTTTTGCAACCTTAACGATAGCATTTACTGTCAAGTGAATGTTATAGTGTACAAAAAATTAACTGCAAGCTGAATTTGTATGGAATGGATCTGCTGATGAATATTAATCTACATTGTAAGGTAATTAAATTTACCAGTTACATCATGGAATGCCACCATCTGTCCATACACTGAGTTTGCAGCTCTTCATGCTTACTTTGAGAAAGACTAGTTAACCTGTCTAATTTTCTTGGAATAGTATATATATATATATATTTATATATATAAGCACATACCAGAATGTTGCCAAATTTCAATTTTAGAGACAATTCCAGGTTTAGGAAAGAAGAGATAGAACTCAGCCAATGTCTAGAACATACCACTGGATGTCCTTCACATGCAATTAAATATTAAATAGAGCTGCAGATTATGTTACAAATCATATTGATAAGTATGTGAATCACAGACGTGAAAGATCCTAATGTAACCAGAGCAGGAGGTGTCAATGCTTCAATTTTTCTACTTTGTGATATATTACAGTGGTTCTTAACCTTTTTGTGCAGCTGGCCTGCACATTCCTAAAATTGTTCCTCAACAATAAATGTTAGAGTGTCTTCTTTCTGTTTGTCTTAGTTCTAGGATAATTTGTTCTCTTCATATTTCTTCTATATTGTTTTCCTCTTATTTTGTTTGCATGCCTCAGAATTGTCTGTTTTTTGTTGTGTCTCTGTTCAATATTTTGTTCTGAGTCATTACTAGATAGATCATTTGCTATGATAAGTGAAGTTATAAGGTCTTTCTTTTTATTTCCTGAATTGTTGTATTCAGTCTTTTGTGTGTGTTTTTTTCATATGCATTTTTCCATTCTCTTTTGGTGTCTTCTGTTTTCTTCTTTTTAGTGCCAAGGGTAGAAAGGGAAACTTGAGACTGTTGCGAAGGCCAAAACCATAATGGGGTTCAAAAAAGAATTAATCCAAGAAAGTTCATAGGGGATAGATCCATCAATGGCTATTAGACAAGGTGATCAGGGACACAACTCAATGCTCTGGGTGTCCCTAGCCTCTGATTGCCAGAAGCTGGGTGTGGATGACAAAGGCTGGATCAATCTATGATTGCCTGTTCTGGTCTTTCTTCTGAAGCACCTGACACTGGCCACTGTCAGAAGACAGGATACTGGTCTAGATGGACCATTGGTCTGACCAAGCATAGCCATTCTTACGAGAAGGAAAAACAGTTGGTGTGCATTACAATGGTGCAAGTCGTATTCTACACATGTGACTACAGGCTTCCAAGAACAATCTTAATTTCAAAGAACTGAGCAATTTGGAGTAGTTTTAAAATATAAATATCTGCCTGTACAACTTCACAGAGCCAAGAATGTGTATAACCACACCTCCCCTGCACAGCAAAGAGAATTTTCAAAGCCCAATAATGAGCATTCTTTCAACTCTGAGCTGCATATTACTTACATATGGAAGCCAATCCCTTATTTCTGAACTCCCTTTCCATTGTGCTCAACAGAATTTGCTTACTCTAGGTATACGGTAAACTACATAATAGTAAATATGAAAGAATCAACACATGTATGAAAAGGCAATCTAGATGTTCAAGCAATCCTCTAAACTTGTATAATAATATTTTTATATAGCTACGGGGCAGAGATCTAAGTATATACAAAATCTGTCATGTCCAATTATATCTTCATTTTATTGTTGTCAAGATACACTAAGATTTCACTCATTCCAAAATTTCATACTTATCAAGCTTTATGCAACTCATTCAGAGTTTGTATTTGCAGCTAAACTTCAGAAGAAAAACATACTATAATGACTGCTTCTCATTATAATAGCATACTTAGGATGTATTCAATAAGTTAGTTTCTTAAAAGATTATGATCTTTTGCCATTACAGCTAATATATAGCATATGTGGCTTTCTTTCAGAAATTAAAATAGTCTTTTCGGCTTATGTTTATCTTAAACATTTTCCTTTGCAAAGTCCAAAATGGAATAGCTGAACTATTTTTGTATGTACAATGGTCCATTTAGGGCAATTGCTTCCGAAGCCTTGGCAGGATCCTACTCAATTTAATCTACAGAATATTTTATTAACAAATATGGATAATTAATAACATTTCTCCTGTTATTTATTAATTGTGGTTTCCTCATCTGTAGACTGGGGATTGTAATATTTTCCTATCTTATAAGAAGGCTGTGATCATTAATTAATGTTTGTATAAAGTTTTGAAAATATAAAAAGTGTTATATAAATGCAAATTAATAATAATTTGAAGGAAATAATCTCTCTCCTCCTTGGTTACAGTTGTTCAGATGTCACCTGACCAGCATGAAGATTGCTGACAGGAAGGTTGCTGACAGGCATATTTATTTGCCTGATTTTGTAAATAGCTCCAGCCTTTTTCCATTTAATTTTTACGAAGTCCTGAAATGGCAATATAACGCCACTCAGGCAAATCTGCACCCCTCTCCCAAAACAGTTTGAAAATACACCCATGAGTATATCTAAAATCTGGATTTGGACATTCAATAAATATGCAAAAATATGCTTCTTTATTTGGGCCAATGGAAATCACAATCATTGTTTCTGGAACTTTTAATTTCATCTCCTTCAAAATGTTACTTATAAAAAATGTAGTTAGAGTTAAGAAAAACCTAGCTCAAAATCAGAGACTTCTAGCTATCTCTCACAAAAATATAGAGAAAATATGTAACAATCTATACACTGACTTCACATTTCAAGGAAAACCAAGGTTTCTTGACCCTAAAGTTGCCAACTGTCTAAACACACAAACCCAAACACTCTTGCCCCGCCCCACCCCTTCGCACTCCATCCCCCTTCCCTCCATTGCTTGCTTTCCCCCACCCCAGCAGGGGGCTGGGGTATGGGAAGGGGTGTGGGGTGGGGACAGACTCTGGGAAGGAGTTTGGGTGCTGAAAAGGGCTCGGGGCTGGGGCCGGGGGTTGGAGTGTAGGAGGGGATTCGGGGTATGGGCTCCAGCCAGGCAGTGCTTACCTCAGGCAACTCCTGGAAGTGACCGACATGTCCCTGAGGCTCGTAGGCCAGACGGCTCCGCGCAGTACCACTGCCGGCAGGCACTGCTGCTGTAGCTCCCGCTGGCCATGGTTCCCAGCCAATGGGAGCTGTGGAGCCAGCGCTTGGGGCGGGGGCAGTATGTGGAGCCTCTCTGATTGCCCCCTGTGCCTAGGGGCCGCAGGGACATGCCAGCCGCTTCTGGGAGCCACACGGAGCCAGCCATCCCCGCTGCTCCATCAACCAGATTTTTAGCCTATTAAAATCTTCCAAATTGCTTTCAGTAGCAACCGGGAGATTGAGGCCAATTCCAGGAGAGTTGGCAACCCTAATTGACCCTCAAGGTCAATATTTACCTTGTCTTTGTTAACTGGCTGGCTCAATACAACCTGAAGCTTACTTCCACAGAAGTCACCATTATTTTTTTTTTTTCATATCACACCCAAGTGTGGGAACAAACATCATAACATAATAGCAGCAGAAAAATTCTAGGCAAACCAAAATAACTTATACTTAAAACTGCCATGTTCTCTGAACTGAAACACTATCCAAAACTTTATGCCACATTTGAGCACTCATATTCTTAACTCACCCCAAAACCTACATTTCACACTGAAGATCGCTCCCTGTATATATCCTGGACTGTTGTAGAAAATCATCCTTTGCACAGGGTGGCAAGACACTATTGTCTAAAACAATGATTTTCCTGGTAGCATCACAGTATTTACTAATTTGTAAGAAGTCTGACTCAAATTAGTCCATTAGTGGTTAGTAAGTTATTCTGCACCCCATCCCACAAAGCTCTCCCTACAGATATAGTACACACTTATCGTTCTATTGGGTATCACAGTTCCCATGAGTATCAGTCAAAATAAAAAAAACCCCACACCTTTAGCTCAATACTTGACACACAAACTTGATACACAACTACATTTTTCTGTATGTGTAGATAGATTATAAATATAAACACTGTGTTGTGTCTCTATTAAGGTTGCACTATACCTAAAACAAAGCCACAAAAGTAAATGAACGAACAACGAAGGTACTTAATAGTACATACCCACCACCCCTTCTCCTTAACACAGGTAGATCACCATTAGAACAATCACTATACACCAAAGAAAATACACTGGATATTAACTCTGCCAACATCATAAAGCCATCCATGCAGTACCACCTTTCACAAACTCCTTAGCACCATGACCACAAACAGACCAGATTCACCCACTACTATCCTTTCTGCATTCTTTTAGAAAATCATATTCACCCGTATATGGGAAAGTGGCAATATTCCATATATTTAAAAAGGGGAATATTATTCAAACTATTATTTAAAAAAAAAAAACCTATTTATTGCAGCATATATCAAGCAAAATCAGGCTTTTCCTCCCAACCTACTGTACCGCAACCTTGCATACAATTTGCTACTGTGATCCAGAACTTTACTAGAATTCCTTCTTTCCAAGTATCTCCTTCACATTGACTCTCTGATGTCTGGATGATGTTTTTCCCCCAGATGAATTTATTCACATTTTTCCAGAAAAAATATCATTGTTATTGCCTGTCAATATTTTTTCCTGGTAATTTTTATTCTCTTCATTCCTCAGTGTTTGCAACAATTTGATTTAATTTCATCTGCAGATCTAGGTTCCAATGTTGCAAACTACTAAAAAAGCAAGGACCTTTCAACTCATAGCTCCACTAAAGTCAAAAGGGTTCCAGGTATCATTCACGTACAACAGCTTGTAGGACTGAAGTATTAGTCTTTCACAATAGAAGTGGATCTAATAAACGATATTACCTCATCCACCTTGTCTCTCTAATGTTAAGTATAAGTTAAGCCTAATACTGATCCTGCAGCAGTGCAAGACACCTCCCCATAATTCAATACAATGCTTTTTATCGTTACCTTTTGCTTACAATCTATGTGTCACTGCTCATATCCAAACTCTTTTTAATTCATGTTGCATGGAGGAATTTGCGATGTAACATACCAACTATTTTACTGAAGGCTATATATTATGTGTTGCATAACCTTCTTTCAGTATTTTAGCAATTTTAGAGGCAAGAAACCAAATTATGTTCTCAATAAACTTGCACTGATGGAACAAAG
Source organism: Chelonoidis abingdonii (assembly GCF_003597395.2). Classification (NCBI taxonomy): domain Eukaryota; kingdom Metazoa; phylum Chordata; order Testudines; family Testudinidae; genus Chelonoidis; species Chelonoidis abingdonii. The sequence continues at coordinate 130,203,886 of NC_133771.1, forward strand.
ATTAATGCTTGGCCCAAATATTCATATTTATTCATTTTCAGTTACAAATACTGGACTAAACTTCCACAAATGAATACCAGTACATTCAACCAGAAATAGCTAAAGAATAGAAACATAAGGAATTCTTAGTCTTTTTTTTAACTTTATTAAAAATTGTGCAACCTTGACATGTAAGCTACAAAATACACGTTATAATAAAAGAAGCTTGTTCCTTTATAAAACCAATCTCCACCTACTGCAGTTTCCTTCTAATCTTTAAATCACAATTAACACTAATGTTTAAATCACAATTAATAAGATTTTACCTTCCTGTCTGTTGTTTTTTCTCTTCAGCCATTTTTCCACTGTCTCAGCACTTACACTCTCTGACACAAATTCATCCAGTACCTGGGGGTGAAGAGAAAGATAAGCCTTCACTTTTTCATCTGTCAAACCTGCAAAAGAGCAAAAGAGAATATTAACTGATTATATTATCATCACATTATCCCTTACAGTAATGCTTAGAGACCCCAGTCTGGGTCAGGGCTCCCAATTGTGCCAGGGACTGTAAAATACAAATGTACACATGGTTCCTGACCTGAGGCTAGGGTTGCCAACTTTCTACTCACACAAAATCAAACACCTTTTCCCCGCCCCTGCATTGAGGCCCCGCCCATGTCCTGCCCCTTCTCCAAGGCCCAGCCCCTGCTCACTCCATTCCCCCCCCTCCTCTGTCACTCGCTCTCCCCACCCTCACTCACTCGCTCATTTTCACCGGGAGGGTATTACGGGTGCAGGGTCTGGGCAGCACTTACCTCAAACAGCTCCTGGAAGTAGCCAGCATGTCCCCCTCCAGCTCCTATGCAGACCAGTAGAAGTGCAGCCAGATGGCTCTGCGCACTGCCCCATCTGCAGGCACCGCCCCCACAGTTCCTGGCCAATGGGAGCTGTGGGGGTGGCACTTGGAGCGGGGGCCGCATGCAGAGCCCCCTGGCTACCCCTACACATAGGAACCAGAGAGGGGACATGCCAGCTGCTTCCCCAGAACTTGGTGGCATGGAGGCTAGCAGGGAGCCTGCCAGCCCCGCTGCACAGCGTCGCCAACGGGACAGTCAACGGCCCAGTCAGCGGTGCTGACCCAAGCCTCCAGGATCCCTTTTTGACCGGGTGTTTTGGTCGAAAACTGGACACTTCATCACCCTACCTGAAGTATTTACAATCTAAGACAGGAAATGACATGTAACGAGTGGGAAAAGGGGAAATGGATCCATTCATGGAATATATTCCTACTATAAGAACAACATACAAAGGCTGTTGTGGGAGAAAAGTATAGGCAGGAAATCGAGACTGGAATCCCTGGCACAGTGATAGGAGACATGTAGGCAGGTTTGAAGGGAAATGGGGAGGCAGTGGAGCAATTTCAGGGGCAGTATGATCTAAGCAAGAGGATCTTAGATGCATTTTGTTGGATTGAAGAGAGAGGATGTGAGAGAAGGAAACTGCAGTAGGTGGGGCATAAAGGCTTAAATTGGATTTTTTGAAGCAAGGGCAGAGATTTTAGAGACATTATAGAGGAACAACCAGCAACCTCTGGACACAGAAAGGGGAGTGTAGGGTAAAGAAGAGTGAGGAGTCAAAGATCATAACTGGGTTACAGCCCTGAATGACAGAGTGGCTGGTAAGAGTATCATCAGTGACACAGAAAGGGAAAGTAGGGATAGTTTTGAATGACAAATCCAGAGTTCAGTTTTGGCTAGGCTGAATGTAAGCTAACAGTGAGACAGACATTCAGGATGATATAATTGGAGAGACAGGCAGATATGTATGGTTGGATGGAGGAAGGTGGTCAGGGATAAACATGTCTCATATACAGAGTCCATCTCAGTGTCATCACTTAAACAGCAACAAGAGCAATAACTACAACAATACGTAACATCAAAATTAGGTGGAAACTTAAAAAGGAAAAAAGTTACAGATGTACCTTTAGAAGCAGAAGCAATATTCTAACCAACAGGCAACCATTATTTTAGAAATTCAAGTTATCATGCTAAGATTATACTGAAAGGTAAATTTCTTTACATCTAACAACAGGAAACCAGTGGTATGTATTTTAGAAAATGCAGGACATCCAAAAGGCCAACTCAGAAAGTCTGATATGTGAAATTCCTGATATCACAAACCTACTGCACCATTCAGAAGTCCACTTAATGTTGCAAGTGAAATGAAGCTAAAATTTTGCAAAGGAGAATAGGAAACAAATGTCACTGTCTTGAGAGAGAGAGAGACGTTTTCATAAACAGAAGGCATACTGAATGCAGAAGTGTTAATTAGTTCTTCTGGGGACTGAAGGAGTTACTGCAGTTGTTACTTAACTACTGCTTCTCCTCCAGACTTGTGTGAACATAAACATATTTTCAGTGCAACTGTGAATTAACAGAGCCAGCACAAGTAACGAAAAAGCAGATTAGCATTAGACAAAAGTAAAACTCTCCTCAGTGTTAAGTTCATTTTGAGAATACTGACAAAATACCAAAACACTGATGCTTCTTTTCATATTTCTTGCTTAATACAGTGTTAGAATGTACTGAAAAACATCTTCAGTCAGTGAGATTATAAATTGTAATATTCTATAGTAATTTTAAAAATATTATAGCTAGCATCTTTCAGAATGAAAATATTTGGCAAGTAATATCAAAATACAAAAACAAACACAGCATTGACATAATTTTGTACTGTCCAGATTCACTAATACTGAATGTTGGAGCTACAACACACCCAACACCAAATCAGCCACACCAGACCACTAGTACCAAATTGACTACAGATCATACCACTAGTACCAAATTAGTGCAAAATCCAGCAGCAACTAGTACTTGATGCAGCAGGTAATAGTTTCAAAATACCAACAGCCCGTGCTTGCACAATTTAAGTTAGACCACTTAGCGAGGTGCTTGATTTTCATTAGTGATGAGCAGTTGGAACTCTCATTTAAGTCAATGAGAGCAGCAGATGCTCAGCAACTCTGAAATTCAGGTTACTTCTTTGGATGCCTAACCTTAGGCACCATATTTTAAATTTATACCATAATACATCTACCATAATCCAGATGTGTATGCTCTGCATGGATTAAAATCTCTTTCAACCGATACAGATAATTAGCTCACATCCTGAAGAATGAGATTTGATTACCTATATATAATTTTTGTAACTGGCTGCACAAAGAAATACATAATAATATTTTGGCATATAAAGTCCTGGTATTTTTATAGGACAACATGTTTTAATTTGATAATATGTTTATAGTAATGATGTATAACAAAAGTTTTGGAGATTCAGTTCAATTAAGCATCAGAAAGTTGTTTGAACTTAGCCAAAGCTCTCCACTCTAAAAATATGATTCTTAACTCATTAGTACAGTCTGTGTCACAAAATGCCTACTATTTCTGGGTTATATGCAGGTTGCAGCCACAGAAAAAATAGCATTTTGCAGTACTCCTGCTTCTGGCCCAAACTAGGAATTGAGAGGCATGTAAAAAATAAAACAAGTAACTCCTACAAAGTTTGATTTGAATTTTAAGTGAAAGTTTAGGTTTCCTCTCATTTAATCTGAACTAGTCAGCTAATTGTTAAATTTACATTGCAACATAATGCTAAAAAATTATTAACTATGGCCCAATCTTGTAAATCATTACTTATGAGTAAAGCCCTACTTAACTTGAGATATTGTGGAAATTGCAGATTCTGCAATATTAGGTTTCCACCACAGTTTTGACGGTGGGAGCCCCCGCTCCGAGCCCCAGGCATCCGACAGCAGAAAATCGCAGAAAAGTAATAATGGACTTTAGTATTACCACAAATAGTAAAGTCCATTATTACTGCTCTGCTATTTTCCATGGCTTATCCACAACTCAATCACAATTTTTTTGACAATCATCCTGCGATTCAAGTAGGACCTTACTTACGAGTATAGTCCTTATTCCTTGCCTTCCAAGAAAATGAACATGTGCTTTAAACTTTTATAGGATCAAGTCCTACGTTAACACTTGCCATCATTCAGTAAAATGTCCACATGAACTAAGATCTTACATCTACATTCCATAGATGTAACTATAACTTCAAAAATAGTTTTGTCCCAAATGTCTTGCAACTTCAGCTACCCTGTGCCGAGGCTTCTGTTTTAACCACATGGGGACATATGAGTCTTTCAGTCAATAGGAGAATTCTGGCAGTAAAAAGGAGCACACCTGCATTTAGCTAAGCTGTAGATGTCCAGACTTGGCGCTCTCTCTCTGTGCGCGCGCGCGTGTGTGTGTGTGTGTGTGTACGCATGTGCGCGTGAGAATTAGAATAAATAGAATAGAATTTAGAACCTATAATTACAGAGGTGAAAAGAAGTTGCAAGGTTAATTAAAAAATAATAATTTGAACTAATTTTCTTTGAAACATAAACACAGATATTTTATCTAGGTTCTAATCTTTGGCCTTCTCTATAGAAAAAAAATGTTATAGTCACACTAAGAAATCATGTTTTAACCTTACAGATTTTAAACACTGTTCACTGAATATGGCCATAAAATTTATTTTCCTTCTATACACAAAGACAAATATAAGTGTTATAATACAGTTTGGCCACAAAATTTTTATTGCATTTAAACAAAAGCTATTTTGTGGTGTAGATGGAGATTTCCAGGTCACATGAATTTATAGCTGTTAAATTAGCTACACCAGTGCTATCTTGATCCCTCAGTGCAACGGAGCCATATTGCAGAATTAAAAAGGCAATAGTCAATTAATAAAAATTTAACATAAAGGTCTATAAAATTTGTACCAAGATGCACGTGCCAGAAATTTTTCATGCAAATCTGATTTTTCTTTTTCTTTTTTTTTTTTTTTTTTTTTTTTTTTTTTAACAGGGCATTTAATTTCTTCAATTAAAAAACAGAATGAGAAGGAAGAAAAGGGCAAGACAATTTTTGCAATAAGGCTCCCTTTAAATGTGGCAAAGCCTTAATTATCAGTGCTCTTAAAATATCCTTTTCTGTAATACAAAAATATGTATTTTTACATTAAAAATATTTTTTCACTCTCTCTCCACCTCAACTTACAGCTTATGTAAATTAAATGAACTTCAGTCACCTATATGAATTAGAATTTACACTTGCAGATCTTTTGGAAGATACTCTGAATGAAACCTTAGATCTCACTGACTTCATTGGAGCCAGGATTTCACCTGTGTTGTTAGCAATTCTGACACTAAATATTTTAAAACTATGTAAACAGCATTTTACAGAAAACATCTCTCCAGAACTTTGTTTCTATTTGATGAGCTCACAAAGCTTCACAGAGCAGTTTCCTCCAAGGACATACATTGATTCTTCTGGCAGAAAATAATGAGCATTCTCATTTCCTGAAAACAATTCTATCCTCCAACAAAGCAGGGATAATATCAAGAGGGACTATCACTCAGGAGACCTGAATTTGGGCCACTAGTTTACTATACACAAAGCCAGAGCGCACAGAAAGGTTTGGAACTGATTCTTCTGGGAATTAAAAGGAAAACTTGCATCTCAGTTGATCATTCAATGGTTCCCTATACGCATTAGACTTTGCCTTGCTGATTCATACATAACCTGTTGAATGAATTAAAAAATAAACAGCCACAATGCATCTTTCTTCCAACTCTCATATTTCCTCTTTTTAGGTGATAACCGTGTATTTGGGGCTGACAACCCTTGCTGCAACCTGCTAATCCCCTGTTACATACATGTTAACAATTTGTTCTCGTTTTGTGATTAAACAACGACAAATATAATAAAACTAAAACACAAAAAGGACATGCGTATCTGATAAGCACTTCCTCTCTCTCCCTCACAGTAAACTGCAAGCAGAGAAACTGTGCAGGGTCTACCCTCTGCTTGTGCTAGGTCTGCAGCTACTAACTTCCCGACCAGCATATTTGTTTAGGTTCTCTTTGTAGCGCTCACTTCGAAATGTTCCCTTAGGCCATGCCATCCAGTTCATAAAGTTAATTCATATGTGGGGAAACCATCAATCAGAAGGACTTTTACTTCCCCCTAGCTATTGCTGTCCTAATAGTCACCACATCACTACATCACAGTTGTATAAATGACAACTTCCGCATGAGTTTTACACACTGTTGTGCTCTATGTGTCATTCAAGTTAGTCTGTTTATTCTATGGTCAGAAGAGATCAACATTTTTGGAACCCTGTAAAATGAAGAAGGGAGAGAGGAAACAGCATGGTTTTTTACTAAGACAACGCTCTGATCCGCAACAGTGGTATTTATCACTGACGAGGGATAACCTCTGTTGGAATTGGTTTATCCAATAGCATTTAGGCAATATCCATCAGATAAGAGGGAAAGAAAAGGGATAAAAAGATGATTTTTCATAGTATTTTTCTACTTTGATTTGACATGGTTAGGGTGTTAGTTGTGGCCTACTCAATAGTGACTATAAACATTTCGATATTGTGTCCAATACAGTCAAGTGTACAGTTAAGGTATGATCTGTTCCCTAATCTGGCACCAATGCCTACGCAGTTTATAAGGATAGATATTTAAAAAAAAAAAAATAAACTTCCTGGCCTTGAATGGAGCAGGCAAAGTGGCAACATTTTTATTCTTTGCACAAAGCAACAGAAACTACTGAATTTAACATTATAATTCTCTTTATATCAAGGCAGAATTAGGGATAGAGTCTTTCCTCCTCTTCTTCCTATTTTTTTTAACCCATTATAGAAAATCGGAACATACATGTTTTTCTAATATTACCATTTAATGACAGAGTTTAGTTTTCTAAGCACAAAAGTTGGAGCCTTGAATCTGAGTGCTAATCTGGCTCTGCAATTTTCTTTTTCTTTGGCTTTAGGCCTGTCACTTTAAGTGCAAAACATCAGTTTCCTCATCTGAAAAGGAGAGAGAAATTTTACAAAGTTATTGTGATGATTAGAAAAGTTAGTGAATTAAATCACTTTAAAGATGAATAGCACTGAAAGTACATGTAACGGCTAAGCATTAATATTCCTTTATTTCTGATTCCATCATTCTACTGGCACTAGAACATTGTGGCCAACGGCATAACTAGAACTTGGATTCTGTTGCTAGTAGTTGTACAACTACTTTAAAAAAAAAAAAAAGTATGGTATGAATTGTAGTATTGGTGAAAGGTTTGGTTTGCAAAAGACTGTCTGAGACCCTCCACTTGTCCACATGAAATCCTGAACATTTTATTAGCTCTCACTTTTTATTTGCACTGACTACAAAGCAAACCTCAAAATGGATTTTTGAACGCACTGCTCAAAACTAGATTCTGTTTCATCTAGTATCCAATGTTAGCAAATAATCAAGAGCTTCACTAAATCAAACAGCAAATCCATAACACAGTACATGCTATTGGCTTTGATGAGAAAGATTTATATGATCTAAAGAGAAAACAGAGCCTGCAGAAGAGAAACGAAGTGGACTTCTTGTAGCAACTGGGAGTACTACACAAGTGGAATATGTACACAGAATCAGTTTCACTGCAACTCAAGTAAGTCTCCTGTTCACTATAACCCTTTTCAAAACAGCAGTCCCTCACAGAGTTTACATAATTAATAAGATTTGATACAGTGACTGTGAGCAAATACTTCAGTCACAGTGAGCTCAGCAATAGTTCACTCACAGCCTACGAAAGTCTTATTGAGAGAGGAATGTTGGCCATAACACTGGAGCTACCTTTATACTTTTCTAAAAAAATGCAACATGAACTTCTAAATTCCACCTGAAAAATCACACAGTCACAGAAAACATCAGCTTTTTTGCATCCAACGAAGTGCGTATTCACCCACGAAAGCTTATGCTCCAAAACATCTGTTAGTCTATAAGCTGCCACAAACTATTTGCTGCTTTTACAGATCCAGACTAACATGGCTACCCCTCTGATACTAGAATAGATCTTGTGTTAACATTTCATATGGAATAATGGACCTGTAAATACAGCCAAGACCCTCCCCAATACATCAGTGTTAGAAGCAGAGGGTATCAGTGCAAAGAGTTTTTGAGATGTCTGAAATCAGGACAAAATGTTTCAAATGAAATGCAGATATTTCCACTTCAATCTGGTGACTAGAAAATAAAGAATAAAGCAAAGCCAGGGGACGAAGCTTACAGAATAGGAAGACTAATGCAACAAATGTATGGGCAGTCTCCCAGTTGATAAACACAATACTCATAATTTCTATGGTAGGATTTAGGAGAGACAGGATCTCTAAATACTGTCATAGTCTCATATACAGCAGTCCCCTCAAGATGCTCGCAAAATATTCCATGGAAAGTTAGTCTGTATGAACATCTTAGTTTGTCCAGTGCAAAACACTATCACTTTAACTTAGAAGACCATTGTATATTCCGCAAGTATGACAAGGTATATCCTTTAGAAAGTAGATGCCTTAAAAACTAAGTTTACAGATTTAAATTAACTGTATCATAGATAGACTTGAAAAACACAGTGGCAACTGAGTATGAAATGGGATTTCTTTAAAATAGGAGTGGAGGAGAGGTAGGATTTACAAAGAGAATAAAATCTCTCATTCCTGCACCCCCCCCAAAAAAATTAAAATCCTTCCTTCATTTGGAATTTACAGTGAAACAAAAATATCAAAATTACATTTCTGCTATTAAGTGTATTGTAAGCCATATAAAAAACAAAGTTCCTTAGACATTTTGTTAGTTTCGTTTTCATTAACAGCCCAATTCTGCCACTTTTACATACAGTGTGTATCACTTTGCTCTGGGAGTAGCTTCACTGAACTCAGTGTAAAGTACTACTTCCTTCCACCATGAATAGGTGGAAGAACTGGGCCCTATAGCTACACTTTAAAAATCTGTAGTATTCGGTGGCACCAAGAGTAAGTCACTGCCTTGCCGGCTCTCAGTTTTATCACAAATCTTGCCTTACTTGGTGTTGTACAAAAGGCGCCAGCTAACAGAGCCATCTTTCATTTTAAATAAGTGTCTAGATGCCGTGGCTGTCAAGAAGAATTTGAAAACAATAAACCTAAAGGCTCAAACACCGTGAAACAAATAAAAACAGCCATATTTTATATATTAAAATCTTGTGATGGAGCCTGGGGGGGGAGGGGGGAAGGGGGCTGGCTCACAATTTTTCCACAAACCTATTTGGAAATACTGCAGTCACTGCTATATCTCAAAGCTCGTCTGCAACACCCTCAGTGGTACATTTTGTTGGTCTAGACATGGCCAATCGCTTTAATAACCATTGCAAGAAAGAGCACTAAGAAATTAAGCAGAGTTTTAAGTATAGACCAACAATGATGGTGAAAAACAACTTCAAATATTACAACTTCTTTGGTAATATACGTTTTTTTTTAAAAAAGTTGGTTTTGTTCTAACTTTGATGGACCACTTCAAAATATTTGGCAAGGGCAAAATCATCACTCCTTCATACAATTAAAACAGATATTGTACCAAGCATAAACTTTAGCAGAAACACATTGTGACAGACTACAGATTAGAAAACAACCTTACCTCCAAAAAGGGTACAAATTTTGTAATATTAAAATAAATCCTTTCATTTGGACCCTAAAAATGATGAACAGAGATGTATAATAGCACTTCCTATAAATAAGCATTTGAACTAAAGTGTACATAATGTACATAACGAGATCTTTGCCATGAAAATTTCTCAAATTAATCCAGCAAGGAAATTAAAATGCATCTTTCTTTCTGAATAATTTAAATAGTCCTGTCCCATGCCCACCCAACATAAAAATCACCTCAAAGTGTCTCAGTACAGAACCTTTTAACTGTTATTTGTACTCATTCTTGAAGGCATTCGAAGCATGTGTGTACATTGCTTCACTTGGATTAAACGCTAATCCCATTAAATCAATCCCTTCTTTGTTCATAACATCAGGATTCAAAACCACAGACAGTCAGTTTTGGAATATTCTTTTCCAGTCAGACCTTTTATCTTAATCCATTTAAGTATACAGGAATGTTATGCAACCAGTGCCCAAACTGCACAATACCTAACATTACACTGGTTTGGCAAAAAGCATAGTTGTCAATTGCTAGCAACCAGAATGGTTGGATCTCTTCTTTTGTTTAACAGGCATTCAAGCTATCTATGAATAGCTTCATTTAATCTCTTTTCCTTCTTCCTATCCAACCCACCACAATTACCCCAAGATTAAATTGACAGAAAAAGAGAAACCATAAATTATTCTTTCGTACACTGAACAGCAAACCAAGTCATTTCTATATTAAAAACAGTTACAAATATTACAGTAGTCGTAGATAGAGAGATTATAGTGCACATCAAAAAATACAACAGTGAAAAGGTATCTAAAGATAAAAAGGTAAAAAAAATCTAAAATAGTCTTTAGAGTTAAAAAACATAGGTGTTTTACACATCCGATATAGTTTACAAAATATATTTGTATATATGTTGCACATTTTAAAATATGTATTTTAGTTGTGGAGAAGGGACTATGTTAACTTGAAATGGTATGATAAATGTTAAGTGAAGTTATGGGAAAGGGAATATTGTTGGACAGATATCAACAAAACGCATGCTGCTGTGTGCAAGGAGATACAGAGGCTTAGACACCTGGACAGAAGCTCCACTCAGCCTGTTGTTCGGAAGTTGGAGAGGTGGGGTGGTGGTAAAGTGGAAGAGTTGCTGGTTGTCTCCTGAGGGAGGGAGCAAGCGAGCAGGATCAGGGAAAGGGCAGAGCTAGACTGTGGTCAGGAAGAAAAGCACTGCTGGGCACTTATAAGATTAGGCTTTCCCTTTGGAAATACGAAGTAGAAGGGTTATTGAATGCAACTGTTATTTTAATTCTGGTTAACCAAAAGTTTAGTGGTTTTCTGAAACCCAAATTTGGAGGCATCATTAATCAGTGTTTTTTTTAAGAGCTCTTCAGCGCCTTCAAAATAGACTTAGAAAAAGCAGCCAGAATAGCCCATTATTCAAACGCAAGTGTCCTGAGAGGAAGCTTCGGAGGGGCGAAAGGGCTGTCTGTACTAGGTGATGCAGAGACACCACTGTTGAAAGGGGCGTTCTCAGGAAGGGGCAAGTCATGACACTGTATAGTATTGTAAACTGTGTACGTATAGGGACTGCTTCATTTCATCCACCACCAAAATACCATATTCCACTTTTGAGATGGCAATTAATACAAGCATTCCAGCAGCACTACACAACAGTTTGAGAGAGAGAAAAGGAAGAGTACCTCATCCAATGAAAGCAACGAAAAATTTAGGCAAGTAGAGCACTAGTAATTATACTGGAATTTAGCCAAGATACCACGGTTCAAGTCTCTTACTCTTGTGAAAAGTGCCTTAAGAAACTTTAATGACTACAGAGGGCTTGATCCCACAGTCTGAGCAACAACTCGAGGTGCTGATCACCCTGAACTCCTATTGACGTCAACAAAAGTAGAGTGCACTGAGCACCTTCAGTAACTGCTCAGTTTCCTACAGGATCTAACCCTAGAATTGGTTATGCCCTCTGTCTCATGTCATCCAAAATCTTACATGCTGATGCTCCAATAACTCCAGGGCAGAGCCCAGATTCAGTACTACCTATTATATGGAAGAACACCATCTACAGAATCCTTATCAAGTTTAGTTTTTATTAACTAGAGTAACAAAGGTCTGTCTTCTTAGCTTAAGACTTACACACTTGTTCAATGGGTGAATAACCCCCCATGATTTTTCCATTCAGTTTTCAATAAAGAAAAATATTAATACTGACTTGAAAATCTATATATTATGCAACACTGCAGTACATGTATACTGTTCTTATAGAACATTATCCATCAATTAATATACAGGTATTTGATAAAATTGTGAACGTTACTGTTATGCCCTGAGAACAGGTCCACTACATTTCTAACTAGAACTTTGCAATAACTTTAAAGAATGCATAACAAGTTTTAGTCTCCACCCAAGTGCATGGTGGGACAGAAGACTGGGTATTTAGTTAGTGCTATGCAAGAAGCTCATGGAATGAATGTAGACACACTAACAGTTTCAGATTTTAATCAAACTAACTGCAAAATCTGCCTGAAGGATAAACTAAATATTCACTCAGAATTCATGCTAAAGGTGATTACCAACATTTGAAATAAAGAAGTTTCAAGATTTCTATAAGTAGCAGAATTAACAACAAATATATAATGAATATTTCACTACAGTTTAAAATCATTTGCCCTTTTTTCCTTCTCTTGTGTAGATTCATGAAAATATTTTCTATTGCCCAGGTTTCCACCCAACATGCTCTGTGCTAACAAAGTCTAAATTAACATCAATCGGTGCTGAAGCCTGGCTCAGCCATATCTGATTATGTATTATATAATTCATTCAAAATCCAAAACTAAGTAAATTCCATAAAACAAACAAAGTTAATTACTCAAATATCAAAAAATGCCAAAGATAAGGATGCAACCTTAGTCCTGCCCTTGAGTGTCTGCATCATGATACAGTCCTTAAACATACATTATTTCTCCTGTAATACAATTTAGTATACAAACAACATCTTCTACAATGCTGGGCCTGATCCTGCAACATTTATATATTTGAATAATCTCACTGGTCTCAATATTAGTCTCATTATCTATAATCAAATACTACAGTATTTCTTTATATTCATGGTTAGAATTCTAGTTACATTAGCCAGAAGGTAATAGTTTGCCTGATGAACAAGTTAGATACAGAGGTATTTACTTCCGAAAGGAGCAAACAAATCAACCAAACAGTTGCATGCTCAGACAGTTTACCTGGAGCACACAGAAAATCATCATCATGACAGAATCTTTGATGTAACAATTAATACAGAACATTTATGCAGAATAAACTATTGCATAGCAATGAGACTGTGTACATGTGTTTTCCACTTTGGTGATACCAGGTGCCCATTTACAGCAGCATACCATAGCTCCACATTTCATTTTAATTGCTTCCAACCTTCAATGTACATTTTCAGAGAAAAATAAAGGCAAAGTACACTAAGAAAGGAGGAGATATAAAAACATGGAAACCTGTCATTAGGAAGTTTCATTAGTAAGAAATCAAACATGACTTCTTCATGTTTGATCTGGTACATGAAAATCTAGCTCTTCTAATACAAACTATACTACTCTAATTACATGTCATTTTTCTGGTAACTGAGGCTAAATTAAAAATCATAGCCTTTCATTAACTCTTCATGAGATATAAAGTAATATATTCCTAAATCCCTTGAGCTATGACTCTCTCAGATATTTTAAGATTGGCAGGAACAGTCCTGCTTAGTACTTGAATGGGAGATCTCAAAGGAAAACCTAGGTCCCAGGAAGAAGGTGCGCTGATGCTTTGGGAGGTGGCACTCTTCCACCTGAGTTTGACCTGAACAAACACTCAGGCCTGGTATTCATAAATTCAAAGCTTTTAAAGCAAAAAAGTAGGCATCATTGTGACTATCCTGTCTGATAAGATCATAAGAATGGTCATACTGGATCAGATTCAAGGTCCATCTAGCCCAGTATCCTGTCTTCTGATGGTGGCCAATGCCACGAGCTTCAGGGGGAATTAACAGAACAGATAATCATCAAGCAATCCATCCTCTGTTGCCCATTCCCAGCTTCTGGCAAACAGAGGCTAGGGTCATCCTCCCTGCCCTGCTTGGCTAATAGCCATTAATGGATCTATCTTCCATGAATTTATCTAATTCTTTTTTGAACCCTGTTACAGTCTTGGCCTTCAGAACTACCTCTAGCAAAGAGCTCCAAAGGTAGACTGTGTTGACTGACCTGCCTAACCCAGGCCATGGAACTTCACCTAGTAATTTGTGCATTGAGCCCAGTAATTTGTGTTTCACTTAGTGTATATCTTTTGAAAGACATCCAATCTTGAATTCAAGACTTGTAAAGGTACGTATAGCCTGTAGACAAATAACCTCTTGACATGCTCTTCAAGAGACTAAATAGATTTAATTCCTTAAACTGAATTTCCATAAGTTAAAGGGGTGCTTTATTTCTTGGGATGGCGTAATAATGAAAACATGAGATTTATAAAACACAAGCCCTGATCACTCATGTTTATTACCACATAGTAGATTCTGAAGAGTTTGGGCTTGCAGTTCAGACTAAGGGGGTGTGAACAGCAGTGCGGACCAGAGTACTGCACTGTATCTTCTCCATGTGCACCCTGAAGGCTTGAACTTAAAAGGTACCAATTTTGCACTCATGTAGTTCTCTTCAAAGCTGTTAAAGAGGACTACACTAGTCAAAACTTGGGACCTTTAAGTTTATGCCTGCAGCGTCCACACAGAGGTATTACAGCACACTTTGGTGCGCACTGCTATTTACACCCTCGCAGTCCCAACTGCAAGACAGTGTAGCTATGCCTTCATTGCACAGCAAGCCAGACTGTAAATCTATAGCACACTAGCCTGCTGCACACTAAGACATCATGTGGACCTCACTAGTACACACCACAAGTTCCATATTGTGGTTTGTCCTAACTGCAGTATGTCAAAGTTCACTATGGAACTTGTAGTATCTGGTATCTGAGCATGTGGTAAGAGGGCTCACTTAGCAATGTAGTGTACTGCAGGCTAGTTCGCTGCAGATTTGCAACTCAGCTAGCCATGCACTAAGTCTCCATATAGACAAGCCTTTTGTAAGCTAAACCCAGTATCTTGACCAAACTCCAGCACAGCTAACCAAAAACCCAATTCTGAAAAATAAAATGTAGCTGGTTTCCACACAATGTAAGTTCCCCAAAATTGACTTGTATACCATGGGGACCCTAGATGTACTGCATTTTTTGCTATATCTGACTCCTAAACATTAGAAGAACAGGAGTACTTGTGGCACCTTAGAGACAAACAAATTTATTTGAGCACAAACCCACGAAAGCTTATGCTCAAATAAATTTGTTCGTCTCTAAGGTGCCACAGGTACTCCTGTTCTTTTTGCAGATACAGACTAACATGGCTGCTACTCTGAAACTAAACATGAAAGTTGCTCATGTCAGAGAAGTTAATAGCACATTCACTGCTCTGAAAACTATTCTTCTTATTCTGTCTCAATACTGCTGCAAAATACACATACAATATGTCTCTCTCTTCAGCTCCAATGCAGTTCTTGATTGACATTAAAAATAAAAATTACCAGTCAAATTCTTCTGTGAGGGGAAAAAAAAATCCCACCTTCAGACTAATTAAGCTTTGAAAGTTAGGCGCTGACTCCATCAAACTGTCAGAAAAAAGTTAGAAATTCCAATTTATTTAAAACAAGATAAATGAAAAGCAGTGTGTTCTTTTTCAACATCTCAGTCTTCAGATGTGCAAGTGAATACAGTGAGAGAAGACTCTTTAAAGATGCTAATTCTGCTCAATTTTATGGTGATGGATGTAATGATATCTCCATGTCAGTAAAATATGGCCTAAAAGGAGCAGCATAATTTAAGATATTTCAATAAACACTCTGCTAAAGTGAACAGTGATTTAAAGTGACAATTAAATACTTGTTAAGCTTACTTTTATATTATAAATAAGACCAAGTTGCATAACTCGTGCTGTAAGCACTTACTCAACTCAAGTATTCCCACTGACATCGGTACATTTGTGTGGGTAAACGGTCACCAGCATGATCAAGGGTTGTGCAACAGAGCCTCAACCATGCTTCATTCCACACATTGGTTCAGACTTTATTTATTTCTTTGCCAAAAGTTGTTGCTTAATAGTATGTACAATATTACTTCATTAAATCATGACAATACACAAAACTCTTTTCATGCACAAAATATGGTTACAGAATTGTTCAACAGCAAGTTACAAATTATGAACCCAATCGGGCTCCAAGTGAAATCAATGAAAAATCTTCCACTGATTTGGGTGGGAGCAAAATGGGATCATAAACATAAATGCATTTCAAAAGATGCACGGTAATTTGGGAGGATTTACTATTTGCTCTTAAGATAAAATAGTGGGAGATAAAAGGAAATGTAGAACAAGCCAACTATGGATATCTGCTGAACATCAGTGTGCAAATTCAAAAGATACGCATGGGCGGTAGCTATTAGAATATGAACACCGTGTTTAAATTTGAAATATGAAAATTGTTGATAATCTTAATACTTAATAGCTCGTTAGTGCCCTTCATCACAAAAGATCCCAAGGCACCGTATGAACTATGGAAATCATCCTGCCATCTTTAATCATCATAAAATTCCTGTAGGTTCAATGTGCTATTATTTTCACGGGCCCTGAAATATTAATACAGAATTTTGAAGTACTGTTTCTCCCATATCTGATGTTATGCCATATTAATAAATTCAGATCAAATTACAGTATATGCAATTCAAAAAGTTTTAATTAAGAATGTATACAGTTTCCTTTTCAATATATTAAATACATTATATGCAGTGAACGCAATTAACTGATGTTGCCATGAGCATATTAACAAATTACACACTCTAGCATTTGTAATTCTTTTTTTGATAGAAACAGAATGAAAGGTTCTAAGTTAGAACATCAAATCAAGAACTGGGTGTTCTGCATGTTACATGAAGGAAAACTTGAGAACGTCTGGACTAGGTTTTACAAACTAACTGTTTACATTACTACAAAGCACTACGAGCTGACAATAGCTAGACATATATTGTCCCAAGACCTTTGCTTATTGTACAGTAATTTGCTCACTTACTCTTCCCTCATCACCCTCATTCATGCCCAGATCACCTCCTGCCAGGACTACAGCAACGCAGCACAGCGAGGCATGATGCCTTCACCACTTATGAAAAACCAAATAGTACAGAAGGCTGCAACACATCTCAGCAACATGGGTTACCATGACCACATCAAACAGGTCCTCCACTTCCTACATTGGCTGTGTCCTAGGACTGCAGAGATGTTAATTATCCACTTCATTGTCAATGGCTTCTTGTATTACGCATTAACTCCTTATATTTACTCTGTTCCACTTTGATACTCTGATTACCTTTCCCAAAACTGAAAAAGAGCTCTGTGGACCTCGAAAGCTTGTCTCTTTCACTAACAGAAGTTCCTTCAACAAAAGGTTAAAAAGTTATATTTTACAGAATAGTGCAGACAAGTAAAAGGGTTTTGAATTTGTGTGCCGCAGTTTATGGGAGATGGTGAGTTTTCCATTAAGTTGCATAGATGTTCAAAAGTACAGCCAGTATGTCTCTTCTGCCATCCTTTTCAGTGAGTGTAGTATATTGTGACAGATTTTTTTAATTACATTGTTCACCTGCACAACCATAGGCAGGAAAAACAATGGAAGGCAAGCAAAGACAGGTGGACCAATTGTGGATGCAGAGATTAGCAACAGTATTATGAGTGGAAGGGGCAAAGTTCTGAACGTAATAGAACACAGTGTCCCAATAAGGTAGGACTGCTATAGAGAGGGTGTGCTATTTACTTTTTCCCCCCAAAAGAATAATTTTAAAATTCAGAATATGATTTCTCTTCATCTGCAGCTCCAATTCTATTTCTCAAAAAAAAATTCTAAACATACATTTTAAGAATCAAAATTGACAAAAACAACATAAGATTTTAGCTTTAATAATAAATACTATTGATAATAATACCTTGACATCATACATTGCCATGTATACGAGAACCTCGAAAGCACTTTCCAAGGGTGGATAAATATCAATGCCCATATTCTGTAGATAGGGAAAACAAGCACTGGGAGGTAAAGTGACTTGCCAAAGGTAACACAATGTATCAGTGGTAATGTCAGGAATAGAGAACCCTGGTCTCCTGCCTCCCAGGCTTCTGCTCTAACAAAAAAAAAACAAAAAAAAAAAAAAAAAAAAAAAAACAGAATGCTGCCTATAATATCTAATATTGGAAGTGGCTTGGAGAAATAGCAAGATAAATACAGAAGTGACTGTCACTCTGGAAAGGGACAAATTTTGAATGGCTGCTTTTCCAAAACTTTCTATTGGGGTGGCAATCTTCCACTAATGGCAGATTACTTGGCAAGTGATATTCTAATCAATTCAACTTTGGGCATGTAGTCTAGTGGTAGTTTCAGTTATAGATGTTTCCCCTCCCTACACCCAATCTAAAAAAGTCACAGGATTCCTGTCAGGCCTTCTAGTTTACCACAATGCTTAAGCAAATGCCACAGAATTCCAGGCTGGCCTCAGAAATTAAAAGTGAGCAGCTGTTTCTCTTCCCTCTCCTCCTCCCCCTCATCACTTCCCCACCCTTTTCTGTTTGTTTTGGAGACAGTGCAGCTCACCACCATGTGTTAATGTCTGAAAAGCATCTTCAAAGGAAAAAAAAAGAGTTGGAAAAGAAATGGAAAAGGAGTGGTAGATGGAAAAGGAGAGATTTTCCCCTGTGTTTGTTCAGGACTCAGAAAACACCTAAAAGAATTAAATTGCAGCCCCCACCTTCGCTTCACAGTGTGTCTTTGTTGTAATGACTTACATAAGTGCCTTTCACACAGAAGGATGATAAAGTACATTGCAAACTCTCTTCACATACAGAAATAACTTCACCCCCTCCATTGCAATGCAACTTTATGATACATTAACATAGATATGCACATTCAGAAAACACTTTAAAGTTACAAGATGATTCCTATAAACTAATGCAGAAATACCATGTACAGTTTTGTAGGCCGTGTACAGCATTAGTCAGTCAATAAGCATTGTGCATGCTCTCATTCTAGACTGTTACGCACCTAAAGCCCAGGATTCTGATTTTTGTCTGGTGCACTGACCAAATGCAAAAGGTGCGCACATTACAGTGCAATATAAATGTCAAAATAATAATAGTGAAAAGAAATATGGAAATCATGAAGAGGGCACTTATAAACAGACTGACCTGTTGTCAAAATGAATTAGTTATAAATTGCAACATTAGAAAATCTCCTGTAGCAGAGGTATACTGTGAAATAATCACTTAATGTTTAACTATTAAAATTAGTGAAAAAACACAGAGGCTTAATAAAAATGTATCTTTTCAAAACCTCAAAATTAAAACCTTTTTTGGTTGACTCAGAGAGGGCCTCCAGATTAGCAGTAAAATTGCCGCACTTGTAGGCGAGAGCGCATTAATTTAAAGGCAGCTCAAATTAATTGACAGTGACAAGAAAAGTCTGGAGAAAGAATCACTAGGGAAAGCAATTGAGATACTAAAAGTACTGCATCTGTAGGATGCAGCACAGAGAAAATGGCATACAGAGGTCTCTCCGGGGTATGGTACAACACATTACTGTTTCTCCTTTTGCTCTTTAGATTGCCCCAGTTTCAAATCTTGAATGACAATTTTTGGGACTTCATCCTGCTGACATGCTATTCATGTTATTCCATGCGTTAACATTTAGGAAGGCATACCTTACACTTCACTTCTAGTTAACCCTCTTGGAAGGAGCAACTTATTCCATTGAACAATAAGTCCCAAGAAGATACAATATGCTCAAACTACCATGACTCAAGGATAAGATCTTAAGCATGAGACACACTTTATGCAATTATTTGATTGAGTAATTATTATACTATTCAAGAAATACAAAACTTTTTCTTCTAAAGTGTGTTTTTGTTTTGTTTTCCTGGTTTTAATGTGGAAAAGTAACCCTGTAAAAATGACAATATGAGGTTCCATATTTATACTCTCTTAATTGCTCCATATCACGTGACTTGACAAAGTGCACCCAACATAAGAGCAGTTGGAGACTTTGTCTGTATTTTTAGCTTTGAGGGGGCAAGCAGAGAGGAGGGGTGCACAGAACGAAAGGGGAAAGAGGGCAGACAAAAGGGGATAATGAGAGCCACGCTGACTCACAATTCTGATGAACAGCTGCCTCCCACTGTAACTGGCAGGCCACACAAAGCCTGCTGGGTGCATCAGCAACAGGAAACCATCCCAGGAGCTCTGGGGACATCAGCTATTATACAGGGAGAGGAAGACAGACCACAGCTGGAAGACAGCACAGATGGGAGAAAGATATGATCTCCAGGTGTGCAGACAAGCAGGGAGCCAGAAAGAATGAAGAGGAGATTTAAGAAACAAGTGAATGAAATTTCTGTGTAGGTGGTGGTATCATGATCAGCTGAAATGGAGTCACAGGACCCATATTTCTTGGAGGGATTGTTATTGGTGGGACACCAGTAGAACAGGAAACGCAGGGAGTTAAGTGGGAAGCAACTTGGTCACATAGACACAGCAGTGCACAAACTTAATGAAGTTTCATTTGTTCAGCCTAATCTGCATTCAGTTTCCCATTTTGCAAATGAAACAGGTAGACGAGGCAATTCTATGGAAGGGTGGAAACAAGAAAAACAAAAGAGAAAGGACAATTCAATTGGCCGTGAACATGAATTCTTGGAAAGCAGGGAAAATGTTTTGCAAGAATGATAGGATGTATACTATTTTATCATGAAAAATAAGCTCTTAAGGGTAGCATAGATAAATCCCAAGACTGCAGCATGACTTTTCTCTCCCTTCCCTCCCTCCCCCGCAAACCTGAAGAAGGAAAAAATCAGCCATAAAACCACACCAAGATAGAATACCTAGTGGAAAGCAACCTCAAAGAGAAAGGGGAGTGGACAGGACATTGGAGGTGGGAGGGATCGGGGAGGATGAAGGGATGAAGATACCAAGAGATTACTTTCAATGTAAACTCAGAATTTTATTTGTATTGTTTCATTTTCTGCCCCCTTTTGGGACCAGTAGTACTGTATAGTTATATTGGGTCTGCTGTGCTAAAAGTAATTCACGTCAGTAAAGTAGAAACAGACATAACTAATAAACTTAGGGAGCTAATATGTTGTTTGATGTCATATAGCCACATTTTTACCTGCAAGTATATAATGTATAGAAAAGATCAACTACCCACGTTAATTGTACATGTACACACGATCATTTAATAGTTCAACAGGATTTTTTCACTTATGAGATAAAACAGATAAGCTCCACTGTGATAGGATCCCTGAGATACAACTTGGACCTGTGGGACCACTGTGCCCCCTTAACTCTCCAGCCTGGGCTGTCTCCCACAGGGCTTTGCTAGTGACAAGCAGCAAAACCCTCCAGGTCCTGTTAGCAATTAGCCACCAGCATAAAAGATACACACCCAGCTAAATTGCATGAATGCTCTCTAACCACTCCTGAACTATACAGAGGGAGACATCAGCAAATCCCCCCAGCCCCCAGCCTTGCACCCTAGAAATGTAGCATCTTACACTGCTCAAGACCGTCTCTTGAGCAACACAAGCTCATTAATTAATTCACCGCTTTGTTAAAGGATAGTGGACATGCACCAACCTATGAAATCTAATCAGATTCCCCTAGCACTTAGGACAAGCTCACTGGTAAGGATAAAACATTAAAGTAAGTTTATTGACTACAGAAAGATAGATTTTAAGTGATTACAAGTAGTAGGCATAAAAGTCAGAGATAATTACCTATGAAAATAAAAATTGAACACCCATTCTAAATTCTGAACTTTCAGACTAAGCAAGATTTGAATTAAGCAGCTTTTCTCATCCTGTTGGATGTTGCAGGTAGGTGGGAGAAAAGAGGTAATCTCCTGGTGCCACTGTCCCTTATATTATGCTCTTAATTCATGTTTCAGGGAAGATACTGGCCCAGGTGTGTCCTGGTGGGCCCTGCTGAGTCACAGACTTGAGCAATTCTCATTGTGTGGTGCTTGCACAACTGTCTTACTGAATTGTAAATCTCTTGTTTACAATTCCCCTGCTGATCAATGGCTCATGACAGTCACTTAATGACCATCTTTGTCATCACTGAAGAGCTAGCAGTGAGTGTCTACCAAATTCACAACATAGATTATTAGGTTTGGAAGGGACCTCAGGAGATCATCTAGTCCAATCCCCTCCTTAAAGCAGAGCCAATCCCCAAATCCCTAAATGGCCCCCTCAAGGACTGAACTCAGAACCCTGGATTTAGCAGGCCAATGCTCAAACCACTGAGCTATCCCACCCCCCCCCAGATTTCAATAATAACCATACAGCAAAATCTCAGAACTTTATACACACTAACAACATGCCTATTTTGACAGAACAATGAGTTTCAGCGGATCATCATTTTTCATATGATATCTTACATGGCATGCTTTGTATGAAATATCACAACCATATACAAATGACAAATATGGGGGCTCCAGGGTGCTACTGTGAAGCCCAGTGCGTCACACTCATCACAACTGTTCTCACTGACTACACATTCTTCATGCTCCCATAAAGTATGTGTCACAATTTTTAGGGGAAAGTATCTTCTGCACAAAACCTTGAGCTGCTCAGCCTTCTTGGCATACAATAATGCATCCATTGTACAGTATTGTGTTTCTTATGGCAAACTGTTTCTATGTCATCAACTCTGTCATCAAGCCATTTTATTCCCTACAGCTGTAAAATTTCTTTAAGCACTGTTTCTTGTGATAGAGATGTTTGCTCACATTAAGAGGCTTATCTAAAGGGATCATGTATGAATAACTTGCCTTTTTAATATTTAAGACCAGTGTAACATCCTCGGAGATTAACTACCACTAGACAGTTACAGAACAGATGATGCAAGCTTCCTCACAACTCCCTGCTCCAAAAGGGCCACCTCTAGGAATGAGAGCAAGATGTGAAACTATTTGCCAGTGGAAAATGGGAAGACTGCAAGGCAAGCATGGGGATCCTAAGCCTCCAGGGCCTCTGACAATCTGCCCCGGAGGAAAATTCCTTCCCGACCCCAAATATGGCAATCAGTTAAACCCTGAGCATGTGGCCAAGACTCAGCAAGCCATCACCCAGGAAAGAATTCTGTGTAGTAACTCAGATCCCATCTAACAACCCATCACAGACCATTGGACATATTTACCTGCTAATAATCAAAGATCAATTAATTGCCAAAATTAGGCTATCCCATCATACCAACCACTCCATAAACTTATCAAGCTTAGTCTTGAAGCCAGGTAGTCTTTTACCCCCACTACTCCCTTTGGAAGGCTATTCCAAAACTTCACTCCTCTAATGGTTAGAAACCTTCATCTAATTTCAAGCATAAACTTCCTAGTGTCTAGTTTATATCCATTTGTTCTTGCGTCCACATTAATACTAAGCTTAAATAATTCCTCTCCCTCCCTGATATTGATCCCTCTGATATATTTATAAAGAGCAATCATATCTCCCCTCAGCCTTCTTTTGGTTAGGCTAAATAAGCCAAGCTCTTTGAGTCTCCTTTCATAAGACAGGTTTTCCATTCCTCAGATCATCCTAGTAGCCCTTCTCTGTACCTGTTCCAGTTTGAATTCATGATTCTTAAACATGGGAGACCAGAACTGCACACAGTATTCCAGATGAGGTCTCACCAGTGCCTTGTATATAACGGTACTAACACCTCCTTATCTTTACTGGAAATACCTTGCCTGATGCATCCTAAAACCGCATTAGCTTTTTTTAACGGCCATATCACATTGGCAGCTCATATCTTTAAAATGTTGAGACCAGAACTTAACCACAACATTCCAGATGAGTTCACCAGTGCCTTTGTATAATGGTACTAGACTCCTTATCTTTACTGATACCTTCGCTGATGCATCCAAGCCGTCTTTAGCTTTTTTAACGGCCATATCACACTGCGACCTCAATTATCTGCCAGATCTTCCTGCACGATATCCCGGTCCTTCTCTGTGTTAGCAATACCTCCCAGCTTTGTGTCATCTGCAAACTTTATTAGCACATTCCCACTTTGTGCACCAAGGTCAGTAATAAAAAGATTAAATAAAATTGGTCCCAAAACCGATCCCTGAGGAACTCCACTAGTAACCTCCTTCCAGCCTGACAGTTCACCTTTCAGTATGAGCCGTTGTTGTCTCACCTTTAACCAGTTCCTTAGCCACCATTCAATTTTCATACTGATCCCCATCTTTTCCAATTTAACAAATAATTCCCCATGTGGAACCATATCAAATGCCTTACTGAAACTGAGGTAAATTAGATCCTCTGCAAAAGCAGCAAAGAGTCCTTTGGCAGCTTATAGACTAAAAGTAGTTTTGGAGCATAAGCTTTCATGAGTGAATATCCACTTCGTCAGATCCTCCAAAACTTCTTTTAGTCTATAAGGTGCCACAGGACTCTCTGCTGCTTTTGCAGATCCAGACTAACACGGCTACTCCTCTGATACTTAGATCCACTGCGTTTCCTTTGTCTAAAAAAATCTGTTATCTTCTCAAAGAAGGTGATCAGATTGGTTTGGCATGATCTACCTTTTGTAAAACCATGTTGTATTTTGTCCCAATCATCATTGACATCAATGTCCTTAACTACTTTCTCCTTCAATTTTTTTTCCAAGACCTTGCATACTACAGATGTTAAACTAACAGACCTATAGTTACGCGGATCACATTTTTCCCCTTTCTTACAAATAGGAACTATGTTAGCAATTCTCCAGTCATACGGTACAACCCCTGAGTTTACTGATTCGTTACAAACTCTTGCTAATGGGCTTGCAATTTCATGTGCCAGTTCCTTTAATATTTTTGGATGAAGATTATCTGGGCCTCCTGGTTTAGTTTGGCTTCTACCTCGGATGTGGTAATATCTACCTCCATATCTTCATTCCCATTTGTCATTCTTCCATTATCCCTAAGCTCCTCATTAGCCTCATTAAAGACTGAGGTAAAATATGTGTTTAGATATTGGGCCATGCCTAGATTATCCTTAACCTCCACTCCATCCTCAGTGTTTAGCGGTCCCACTTCTTTCTTCATTTTCTTCTTATTTATATGGCTATAGAACCTTTTACTATCAGTTTTAATTCCCTTTGCAAGGTCCAACTCTACATACCTTTTGGTCTCTCTCACTTTATCCCTACATGTTCTGACCTCAATAAGGTAGCTTTCCTTGCTAATCCCTCCCATCTTCCACTCCTTGTAGGCTTTCTGCTTTTTCTTAATCACTTCTCCGAGATGCTTGCTCATCCAGCTTGGTCTACAACTCCTGCCTATGGTTTTTTTCTCCCCTTTCTTGGGATGCAGGCTTCTGATAGCTTCTGCAACTTTGACTTGAAGTAATCCCAGGGCTCCTCGACCTTTAGATCCACAAGTTCTTCAGTCCAATCCACTTCCCTGACTAATTCCCTTAATTCTTTTAAAGTTAGCCCTTTTGAAATAAAGTCCCAGATCTGTTTTTGTTTGTCCTTCCATCTAGTTTGAAAGTAATTAGCTCATGCTCACTCAAACCAAGTTTGTCCCCTACAACCATTTCTTCTATGAGGTCCTCACTACTCACCAAAACCAAATCTAAAATGGCATCCCCTCTTGTTGGTTCTTCAACTGCTTGGTGAAGGAATCCATCAGCTATCGCATCCAGGAAAATCAGAGCCCTATTATTATTACTAGCACTCGTCTTCCAGTCTTTATCTGGGAAGTTACAGTTTCCCATGATCACACAATTCCCATTAGTGTTTACTTCCTTAAAAACATTAAAAATGTCTCTATTCATATCCAGATCAGATCCCGGCGGTCTGTAGCACACCCCAAGCACTATCTCAGGGGAGGCTCTAGTAGCTTTCTTTTCCAATGTGATTTTTGCCCAGACAGACTCTTTTATCCATTCCGTCAGTTCTTATTTCTTTACAGTCTACCTCATCATTGATATACAGTGCTACTCCACCACCTTTGCCTTTATTTCTGTCTTTCCTAAACAGCACATAGCCTTCAATACCTGTACTCCAGTCATGACTACTATTCCACCTGTGTTTCTGTTATCCCATAACTATCTGGTTTCGTTTCTCACCAGTAGCTCTAGTTCCTCTATTTTGTTACCTAGGCGCCTCGCATTAGTGTACAGACATCTTAATTTTTGCCATTTGGCTTCATTGACATTCTTACTGATTAGCCCCAGACATTCTACCACCAGTATCACTATTAGACTGGTATCTACACTACTTTCCTCCTAGTTCATTCTCACACCACGGCTGTATCCTTTCTTACTTTGTTTTCTTCCCTCTCAAGATTAAATTTTCCAGCGTGGAGATTACCTGGATACTCCAATCATCTCCCCCAAATCCTAGTTTAAACTCTCAATCAGTTGTGCCAGCTCCACCTGAAGTCTATTTCCCTCCTTATTCAGATGAATCCTTCCTGAGAAGAACATCCTCTGTCCTGAATGCTTCCCCCAATGGCCAACATCAAAGCCCTCTTTATAGCACCACTGCGCTGTCCATCTGTTGATTTGCTGTTCCTGAGAAGGGCACAAAGGTGTGACAAAGATGATGCAGAATCCCACTGAAGATCACCTGAGCCTCAATTTCCTTAAAGCATCTTTCCCCAGCCTGGCATTAGGTCTCCCTTTGATACGTGTCCAGCGATGAATCTAGCTGGATATTTGTTCCCACATGAAGACCATCAGCAGATTCTTTCCCACCCCGGTTAGATCCTTTTCAGCCTCATATCCACATCTCGTATCTTAGCACCTAAGCAGACAAGCACACCCTTCTGTTCTCCAGATCAGCTTAGTTACAGGCCTGTCTACCTCTTCTCAGGCGTACGTCTACACTGCCAACGTTATTTCGAATTAGCTTACGATATTTACCAAAAACAGATCTAATAAATCGGTTGCGGCTCACATGGGATCCGAAATCGATTGTTTGCTCCCAATGTCCAAAAGCTACATCGATTCAGTGAGCGCGTGCACGTGGAGCTGTTCCTAGCTATCCCAGGTAGTTCCCACTTCCGTGTTGAGAGCACTCCCTGATGGGGCAGAAAACATGCCCGGATGCTGGGTACAAGCCTCACCCCTTCCCTGAAGCAGCAGACAACCCTTTGGCGGCCTTTTTTTCCGGAGTGCATTGAAGCAACCCATAGCCACAGGCAATCTTTCCCTTTTTTTTCACTGGCCCCGGGGAGATAACATGAGACTGTTCCGCTGAAACCACGCCAGACACTGTGTTTGAACCTACAGACATTGAGGAGCTCAGCCGAAGAATGGACAATAATTTTCCAGAGACTGCTGTGACTGTGGGATAGTGGATCTCAGACCCCCTCCCCCCTTCATGAGCTCCATTTGAGTCTCTGGCTTCCCGTTCGCTCTGTCACGCAGCGCGTGTATCCTGGAGTTTATTCAATGCTTTGCATTCGTGTTCTGTAACGGAGCTGGATACAAACGATTTGTCTCCCATACAGCGATCAGACCTAGTATCTCCAGTACGGTCTATGCTGGAGCTCTTTTTCGATTTCAGACTGCATCGCCAGCCGTGCTGATCAGACCTCCACGCTGGGCAAGCAGGAAATGTAATTCAAAAGTTCGCGGGTTTTCCTGTTTACCTACCCGCTGCATCCGAGTTCAGATTTCTGTCCAGAGCGGTCGTGCTCACTCTGGGATGCCGCTCGGAAGCCAATACATCGATTCCCGTCCACACGAACCCTAATCCGAGTTATCGCTATCGAATTTAGCGCTACTCCTCTCGTTTAGGAGGAGTTCCGAAATCGATTAAGGAGCCGTTTAACTCGATATTAATGACGACGTCGTGTGAACGGATACAGCGTTAAATCGGTATATCGGCCATTAAACCGATTTAAAGTCACAGTGTAGACCTGGCCTCAGTAAGGAGTCCTCAATCACGAAAACTTGCCTTTTCCTGGTGACAGTGTGATTCTCCGGTCTATCCCCTGCACCCACTGGCTGCAAGTCCTCTCGATTTCAATTGTCCCTTGCAATCCATTGCAACTCATCCCGTATCCTCCTGGGGCTCATATTTGGTGGTATTATCTCCATCGACTCTTCTCCTCTTCCTATAGGACTAGCTGCTCTTCTCTTCTTCCTTGCCGTCTCACTTTCAGCGACCACCTACTTTGCCCCTTCTTCATTTTCCAACTTTGCAAACCTGTTCCTGAGCTCTATTTCTCCTTCACTAGCCCATCTTTTCCTCTGCCTGATTCTCTTAGTCACATGCTTCCACTGTCCACTTTCCTGACCCAGCAGTCTCCTCTCAGACTTCTTTGGTCCTGCTTCCATCTGCAAGTCTGAGCTTTTCCTTTCAGCCTCCTCATGTCTTTGCTCCATCATCTGCTCAAACCCCCTTCAACCAGAGTTGCCACCTGCATCTCCAATCCTCGAATCTTTTCTTCCATCTGCTCTATCAGGTGGTACTTCATTCAGATGAAACTCTTATCAGGTACCCACTCCAGGATCACATATATGCCACAGCTTCCACATCCACATTCCACAGAGAGGAAAGGCATAGAGTAGCTAAGCATTCTATGTGAGGAGGAACGTGTCTCCCAAGGGATCCATGGCCTAGGCCTGCTCTCGAGCAGAAATGAGAACGTTAGACATTCTCCAGTGTGGTGAAGAGATCTATGGTGGGGAATCCCCAGTGGCTGAATATGTGATGTAGAGCTTCTGTATCCAGCTCCCACTTGTGGTCTTGGGAGAATCTCTTGCTCAATGAGTCTGCTGTGGTGTTCTGATGTCAAGGAAGATATGTGGCTGTCATGTTGGATACATAAGTTCCAAAATTCCTGTGCTTACGAGCACAGAGAGAGGGACCTCATTCCACCTTGTCAGTTAATGTAGAACCTGCAGGCAATATTGCCCACCATAACTCATACTGCAATGTCTGATCAATGGTAGAAAATGTCAGCAGGCATCGTGGACTTCTCAGAGCTCTAGGTGGTCGATATGCTGGGTGGATTCAGCTACAGACCATCTGCCCTGCACTGTATGGGTCTGAAGGTACGCTCCCCAAACAATTAAAGAGGCATCAGTTGCTAGCAACATGGACGGTGCTTGCTGAAGGAAAGGGACCCCGATGCAGAGGTCTTTGGGATGTCTACCAGAGTAATGAGTTCTTGACCTTGATAGGCATGGATAGGATCTTGTGAAGGCTGTGTCTGTGAGGTACGTTAACTGTATGTAGCCATGCATGGAAACGGCGCATGTGCAAGCTTGTGTACTTTACCACAGAAGTGGTTGCAGCCATGTGGCTGAATAGTTGAAGACATGTCCTGGCTGATATCTGGGGACAGTTATTCACCATGGATATGAGATCGACTATTGCTGAAAATCTTTGAGGTGGAAGGAAAGTTCTGGCTTATATGGCATCCAATTGTGCCCTATATACTCCAGGTGTTGCACCAGTGACAGTGTAGATTTTTCTAGGTTTATGCAAAGGCTGAGGCTTGGAAAATGGTCCATTGTCAGTCATACAGCATGAAGGGCGTTGGCCTTGAATGGGGCTTGTGGAGACAGTCATAAGTATGGAAATATAACAATGCCCTTTTTGCATAAGTAGGCAGTCACTACCATGAGGACTTTGAAGAATACTCGGGGGGGCTGTAGAGAGTCCAAAAGGTAGTACTCTGTATTGATAGCCATTGGTCCCCATGATGAATTGGAGGAACCATCTGCAGGCAGGGTGTATTGTGTTGAGGACCAAGAATCAGTCCAACAGGGGAAGAACTTGACCAGGGCTGTGACAGATGTGCAAACAGAATATCTAACTCAACAAGAAGGATTAAACTATTCCTTTTGAAGGTGGGTGACATGCTTTTATCAGTTCAGAGAGATTGGTTACTTTCCTAAGGATTTCTCCAAACAGTTTTGCACCTGAAATTATTTTAGAAGTCAGCAATACCTTTCAGTGGTTGTCAGCCTTCCAAGGTACTATATTAATATTTTTTCCTTACGAGCCATCAGTGGCTCTTTCCCAGCACAGTACTTTCTCAACACAGTCCCAGTCCTAAATAACTTACAATATAAGGGCCTGATCATTCAGAGTACTGCACCTCAATAAAGCTGAGCACCAGTACTTAAATCAGAGACACAGAACAATTCAGTCACAAACACAATGGATGACCGGATGACGGTCAAATCTCAAAGCAGTGTACATTGGGAGAGTGACTTCAGCCAACAGAGGCAGAAAAATGTCAACTCCTCTTCACTGATTCAAGCAATAAAAGGAAAGAAGGAACAGAAGATAGAAAATCTTTTCTTGGCTGGATGCCAAATTGCTAGTGGAGAAGTCAACTCTGGATTTTATTTAAAGGTGTGAGGCATTTGTGCAAACTTGTTATTTAATATGTCTACAATCCTCTGTTGCACAAACTCAGTTGAAGGTCCTCAGCTTTCTCAGACATCATTAAGCAATGCACTTTTTTGCAAAACACACAAATTACAATGGCAAGGTTTTAACCCAAAATCTAGACTTAACCCTTTCACTCCTGGAGAAGCAGTATAGCATTGTGCGCTAGAAAGCATATATGCACTAAAAAGCACCATTATTCTTGAGATTTCAGAGCAAGATATTTAAATATTATTGTTGCATGCAGCCTACGGTGGAACTTGCAGGAAATGTTAAGCATTATGCAAATGCTAAAGATTATTAATAAAACAGAATCAATCAGTATTTTGTACTATGTACTTTGCTGAGATCTTGAAATTCGACCTGTCCTGAAGGAAGGAAAGCTTCTGTTTTGATCTTAAACAGGAACCCACTAACATTTAATGGTCTTTGCCCTACAGGAAAGGAGATCTCCTGCTGGACAGGTAGAATTTTCTCCTTCAGAATCTTTTGACAGACAGACAGACCGACCCTTAAAAATTAGTATACAAAAATGTATATCAGAATAAACCACTGTTAAATACTATTAAGTAACTTTGTTCTTTTGACTAATTAGACAAAAATATAGTAACAAAATAGTGATCCATCTGTGACACACATTTGTCACAGTGCTAAAAATTGAGTTTTTATTCAATATTTGGGCCTAATTCTATACTCTGGGATATCCACAGGCAGGTCTCCTGACTGCCCATGGGATCTCTGCATATCAGCAGAGCAGCACAAAGCACTCCAAATACCTCCCAGTAGATCTAGCTATTGAAGAGTAGTTAACACATAACAGTTTTCAAGCACATAGACAGGGTTCAAACAATAGCTTGCCTAACAGCCAAGTTTAGTTATTAAAGAAACAAGGTGTGTGAGGTGCTATCTTTTATTGGACCAACTTCTGCTGGTGAGAGAGACAAGCTTTTGAGCTAACACAGAGCTCTTCTTCAGGTCTGGGAAAGGTACTCAGAGTGTACAGCTAAATACAAGGTGGAACAGACTGTTTAGCATAAGTAATTAACATATTTCAGGGGACCACCTGATAACACCTCTCCAATCATAGCAGGAAAAGGATAGCAAGGGGGAAGGGGAGGAGGGGAGAAT
Organism: Chelonoidis abingdonii; assembly: GCF_003597395.2. NCBI lineage: Eukaryota > Metazoa > Chordata > Testudines > Testudinidae > Chelonoidis > Chelonoidis abingdonii. Next base: position 130,235,082 of record NC_133771.1, read on the forward strand.
GCTGCAGGAGAAAAGGGAGTTGTTAGTGGGTTATGGATTGTTGTAATAAGCCATAAATCCAGGTTTCTCTAGTCCACGATTTTTAGTGTCTAACAAAGTTATGAATTTAAGCTCCTAGGTTCATCTTTTGAAAGCACTGTGGAGGTCTCCTTTAAGGATAAGGAGGCCTGAGAGATCAAATATAGTGTGAGTGCTTTTTGAAAAGTGTTCACCCACAGGTAATATGGTATTTTTCTCTTATCAATTTCCTGTGTGCATTCATTCAAGAGCGTAGCGATTGTCTGGTTTCACTCACATAGTTGTTATTGGGGCATTTAGTGCACTGGACGAGGTACGCCACATGCTGTCATAGACAAGTGTAGGCCACGTGGATCTTGAAAGGTGTGATGATCATCGCAGCAGTGGAGACACGTTTGCAGGTTTTGGATCTGTTGTTCTGGCAGGATCTGGTGCTGCTTTGAATTGGTGTGTCCTCTGTCTCTGGGGAGCTTGCTTCTGATGATGAACTTGGAAAGGTTGGGGGGAGTGTCTGAAGACCAGAAGACACTATGGGTTGTAGTTATTTGATTATATGGGTTACAGTCAGTGTGGGGTGGCAAGTGTCAAATAGGGGTGCATGGTCAAAGGGGAGCTTAGTTCTGTACTGAAGCAGGTTTTCTCAGGGTATTTGGTGGGCTCCTTTCCATGATGCAATCTACTTTTCTGGTGGAGTGCCTTTGGTGAAGCCAATCTGGAGTGTGTTAAGATGTATATCTTGAACTTTCTTCCCGGAGCATATTCTGTGTTATCTGAGTGTTTGGCTCTAGATAACATTTATTGATGCGTTTGAGGTAGTTACTAGAGGTATGAAGGTAGGTGTGGTGACCAGTGGGTTTCTTGTACATAGTTGTCTGTAGAGCTCCATTACTGCAGCTGATCGTGGTGTCCAGGAAGTTATGCTAGCGTGGGAGTGTTCCAGAGAGTTTAATGGACGAGTTGTGGTTGCTGAAGTTTGTGGTGAAAATCCATGAGGGATTTTAAGTCATCTGTCCAGAGGATGAAAATATCATTGATATCTCTCAGGTTTATCACTGATTTCATGATGCATTTGTCAAGAAATTCTTCTTCAAGGTTACCAACCTCTTCATGGGCCACCTTAATGATCTCGATTAAGAAAAGTGTACATTGGATGTAGGGCAGTGGTTAGCATCTAGTGTTGGCTTCTTCAGGACCAGTTTAAAATCCGCCATGAAGTAGGCAATAATCAATGACATTGGATACTAGTGGGTACAGATGCTCTTAACTGCTTTTCATTAACAATGAGGGGCAGACATCTGTTGCATATATGGTGATCTGGACCTGCTTCATAGCCTAGAGAGCTTCCCATTTGTATGGACAGAATGAATTTCCTGTAGTATGGATTCTCTGATTTATAGAGGCTTGTTGGTTCAATGCATCTTGTTCTATTTGTCAAACAGATGCAGACTAACTTTTTTCAAATCTGAGTATCATCCTAATTGCATAATACAATTGCCTGAAACATTGTATCTGTGTTTCTTCTGAAAGACGAGGATCATATTGGACAAAAATACATATAGTTCTAAACCAGCTAACCTCAAAAAACGTTTTCTAAAATTGATGCATACCAAAAAGTCAAAGGTCTCACAACTCTTGTGCTAGATGCTCAGTCAAAGCACGTTTGTGGTCATCAAAAGATTTGGCTCCAAAAGAAAGCACTTAGGGTCACGGCATTTGTTGGCATATTGCATACATGTCACAGCTAAAAATCAGATGTGTGATACTCTTCACTTTACTGATATGCAGATCACAAAAACCCTTCACACATTGGATAAACAACTTCTATTGCCGCAGTCTCATAAATGTTCAAACACAAAAGTACACTTTTTTTCAGTCAATATGTGTGAAGTTTCATTTGTTGCCAAATTAATATTTATACTAAAAATATTTCTGCGTTTGTTTGAGCTGTATAGCAATAGCTATTTTTGTTCAAAAATGTGCATGCAACCTGAGTCCACTCCTGCACATGTGCTCATTATTTAAGGGCATTTTTAAAAATGCCATCCCAGTACTCTAAAGTGGCTGCCGAGATATTCAATCCAATTTTCCTGCTTTTGCTTTGGAGACTTATCCTGGAATGTGCACATGGGCACTACGCAAAGTTTAGAGCTCTGACACAGCTGCCCAAGAATATGTGAAAACTCTTCTGTTACCAGAACATTAATACTGGTGGACAGCATATAGAGTAGAAAAAAAGATATAATTTATTTTAGGTTACCCCAAGATGTCAAAGGGAAGTTTTGAAAGTAAAATCCTCCCACAGCATCTCAAATCCATAAAAGGTTCATGAGTGCTAAAGTCGGAGTTGGACTCTTTACATTAATATATAAGAACAAAGGGTTAAACTGAAATATAAATTCAAAACAAAAAATTAAAAGATACAGTGCCAAAAGTGAAATCCCTGCAAGCAGCATGGAAACTTTTTACAGACACCATAATAGAGGTTGAATTTATATGTATAAGTCAAATTAAAATACATAGTAGGAGAACCGAAAAAAGTGCCACCGTGCCTAAACAAAAAAGTAAAAGAAGCAATGAGAGACAAGAAGGCATCCTTAAAAAAGTGGAAGTTAAATCCTAGTGAGGAAAACAGAAAGGAGCATAAACTCTGGCAAATGAAGTGTAAACAAATAATTGAGAAGGCCAAAAAGAATTTGAAGAACAGCTAGCCAGAGAGTCAAAAAGTAATAGCAATTTTTTTTTTTTTTTTTTTTTTTTTTTTTTAAGTACATCAGAAGCAGGAAGCCTGCTAAACAACCAGTGGGGCCACTGGACAATCAAAATGCTAAAGGAGCACTCAAGGAAGATAAGACCATTGCGGAGAAACTAAATGAATTCTTTGCATCCCTCTTCATGACTGAGGATGTAAGAGAAATTCCCAACCCTGAGCCATTCTTTTTAGGTGACAAACTGAAGAATTGTCGCAGATTGAGGTGTCATTAGAGGAGGTTTCGGACCAAACAGGTAAACAATAATGAGTCACCAGATCCAGATGGTAATCACCCAAGAGTTCTGAAGGAACTCAAATGTGAAAATGCAGAACTATTACTGTAGTTTGTAACCTATCATTTAAATCAGCTTCTGTACCAAATGACTGGAGGATAGCTAATGTGATGCCAATTTTTTAAAAGGGGCCCGGGGTGATCCTGGCAATTACAGGCAGGTAAGCCTGACTTCAGTACCAGACAAACTGGTTGAAACTATACAGTAAAGAACAAAATTGTCGGACACATAGATGAACATAATTTGTTGGGGAAGAATCAACACAGTGTTTGTAAAGGGAAATCATGCCTCAACAATCTACTAGAATTCTTTGAGGGGGGTCAACAAGCATATGGCCCAAGGGGATCCAGTAGATATAGTGTACTTAAGATTTTCAGAAAGCCTTTGACAAGGCCCCTCACCAAAGGCTCTTAAGCAAAATAAGCAATTGTGGGATAAGAAGGAAGCTCCTCTCAAGAATTGGTAACTGGTTAAAAGATAGGAAACAAAGGGTAGGAATAAATGGTCAGTTTTCAGAATGGAGAAAGGTAAATAGTGGTGTCCCCAAAGGGTCTGTACTGGGACCAATTTTATTCAACATATTCATAAATGATCTGGAAAAAGGGGAAACAGTGAGGTGGTAAAATTTGCAGATGATACAAAACTACTGAAGATAGTTAAGTCCCAAGCAAACTGCAAAGAGTTACAAAAGGATCTCACAAAACTGTGTGACTAGGCAACAAAATGGTAGATGAAATTCAGTGTTGATAAATGCAAAGTAATGCACACTGGAAAATATACGCCCAACTATACATATACAATGATGGGGTCTAAATTAGCTGTTACCACTCAAGAAAGACTTTGGAGTCACTGGCTTGGCTACACTAGAAATTTCAAAGCGCGGCCACAGCAGCACTTTGAAGTGTGAGTGTAGTCAGAGTGGCAGCGCTGGGAGAGAGCTCTCCCAGCGCTGCACGTAAACCACATCCCTTACGGGAGCGTGCAGCGCTGGGAGCCACGCTCCCAGCACTGCCGCCCTGATTACACTGACACTTTACATGTATCTTGCAGCGCTCAGGGGGGTATTTTTTCACACCCCTGAGCGCGAAAGTTGCAGCGCTGTAAAGTGCCAATGTAGCCAAGGCCACTGTGAATAGTTCTCTGAAAACATCCACTAAATATGCAGTAGCAATCAAAAAAGCAGACAGAATGTTGGGAATCATTCAGAAAGGGATAGATAATAAGACAGAAAATATCATATTGCCTCTATATAAATCCATGGTACACCCACAACTTAAATACTGCATGCAGATGTGGTCACCCTATTTTAAAAAGATATATTAGAACTGGAAAAGGTTCAGAAAAGGGCAACAAAAGTGATTAGGGGTATGGAACGGCTTCCACATCAGGAGACATTAATAAGACTGGGATTTTTCAGCTTGGAAGAGGGAGAGGATATGATAGAGATTTATACAATCATGACTGGTGTGGAGAAAGTAAATAAGGAAGTGTTATTTACTCTCTCTCTCTCTCAACACAAGAACTAGGGGCCACCAAATGAAATTAATAGGCAGCAGGTTTAAATCAAACAAAAGGAAGTATTTCTTCATACAACACACAGTTTACCTGTGGAATTCCTGTGGAACTCCTTGCCAGAGGATGTTGTGAAAGCCAAGACTATAACAGGGTTCAAAAAAAGAACTAAATAAGTTCATGTTCATGGTCCATCAATGGCTATCAGCAAGGACGGGCATGGATGGTGTCCCTAGCCTCTGTTTGCCAGAAGCTGAGAATGAACAACAGGGGATGGATCCCTTGATGATTCCCTCTTCTGTTCATTCCCTCTGGGGTACCTGGCATTGGCCATTGTCAAGAGACAAAATTTTGGGCTAGATGGACCTTTGGTGTGACCCAGTATGGCCGTTCTTATGTTCTAAAGGTAAGATTTCTACACTTCTACCAGAAATGTTCTATATATTCTGCAAAGAAAAACAAAACCCTTAAACTCTTAAAGACTGTGATGTCAGCCTTAGCTAAAGAGCTGCACAGTTTTAATTAAAAGAGGCACCATAACTCCATAGTTAAGAATACTCTTATAAATCTCTTCTCTGGTTCTATTTCACAAAAGGAAATAAAATAATAAGGAAGTTCAACGCAGTACATTTCTCTATATGAAGTCACATTGCTAATTAATTGCAATAAATATGCCCACTGTGAAAACGGTGTACATACAAGGCCAAATTTATCCCTGGTGCAGCTCTACTAAAATCAATGGAACTACAACAAGGATGAACTTGCCCCACTTCTTGTCAATACTCTACGACTATTTCCAAGAATATTCATTTATGCTTTCAAGATTAAGTAAATATGTTTTTAATATCTTTATAGATATATATACTTATTATAATGATGCACAGAACATAGCTCAATTACTCAATAACAGTATAATGGAAGTGTTCATCAAAACTATTAATAATTAAATATGAACACAACAGACGTGCCTGGCACTTGACAGCCATGTCCTTGCCCTTTAGGATTTACAGTTTAAAATACAATGTATAAAGAGCACAGACAAAGGAGTGGAAGGGTGATGAGTAAATAATGAATAGAAAGGATATAATGGGAATTATATTACCGTAGCATGTAGGGATATGTCCACACTACAAATGGAAGCATGCTTCCCAACCCCGGCTGGAAAGACACGTGCGAGCTTGGCTAGAGTTGGTGTGCTAAAAACAACAGTACGGACACAGTTCAGGCTAGTCATCCAAGAATGTCCTGCATTCAAAGTTACAGCCTATCTAAAATGTTACCAATAGCTATGCTGCTTTGAACATTGGCTCATTGTAATGTTATGAATAGTGCCCTACCAAATTCACAACATGAAAAACATGCGACGGACCATGAAATCTGGTCTCCCCATGTGAAATATGGTCTTTTGTACGCTTGTACCCTATACTGTACAGATTTCATTTCTCAAATTGGGGGTCTTGATCCAAAAGAGAATTGGAAGGGAGTCACAAGGTTATTTTAGGGGCATCACAGTATTGACACCCTTACTTCTGCGCTGCTTTCAGAGCTTGGCAGCCAGAGAGCAGAAGCTATTGGCCAGGTCCCCAGTTTTGAAGGCAAATGCCCTGCCAGCAGCAGTGCAGAAGTAAGGGTGGCAATACCATACCACGCCACCCTCTGTGCTGCTGCCTTCAGAGCTGGGTGGCCAGAGAGTGGCGGCTGCTGACTGAGGGCCTCGCTCTGCAGGCAGAAGCATAGAAGTAAGGGTGGCAATACCACACCATGCCACCCTTACTTCTGTGCTGCTGCTGGGATCCCAGTCAGCAGCCGCCACTCTGCAACAGCCCAGCTCTGAAGGCAGAGCCACTGCCGCCAGCAGCAGCGCAGAAGTAAAGGTAGCAGTACCACCCTCCCCCCCAAAAAATAACTTTGCACACACACACCCAACTCCTTTTTGGGTCAGGACCCTACAATTACAACACCATGAAATTTCAGATGTAAAGAGCTGAAATCATGAAAGGATTTTTTAAATCCTATGTCTGTGAAATTGACCAAAATGGACCATGAATTTGATAGGGCCCTAGTTACGAACTGAGTAAAACCTTGTTATGGGTTAAGATTGATAGGTGTGAACCTTCAATTAACATAACTAAGGATACATTAATCATAACTCTCCCACCCCCAACTTAGAACAAATAAGGTTATGTGAACCTAGCCAGGAGTTTCGGATTGTGTAGACAGAGGGGCTTTTGCTGAGTAAGCACAGTGTGGCTTTGGAAAAAGCTAGAGCGAATGCACTTTTGGGTCTGGGTGGCTGGCTGAAGAGGAATGGGGCTGTAAATTAAACTGTTTCTTTTCCCTTTGCTTCCTCCTGTGTTAGCAGAAGCAGGATGTTGTATATGCTTTACAAATAAACAAGATTGCATCAAAGAAAATACTAGACTTCATCATCAATTTCTGCTCCCAATGGAACATCTCCAAGGCCTCAAACTTTGACTAGCTGCTCGGTTCAGAAAAGGTGCAACAATCACTTCAGAAGCAGTAGAATCTTCAAAATATGCTTAATGTACCCAAATAGTAAGAAAACAAACCTGAATCTCCTCTTAAAAAAAAAAAAGTTAGTCTATGAAATTTGGAAAGCCGTAACATTGATGTCACAATAGCCTATATTTATACTCCTGTTGTGTCATTATTTTTAAATAATATAAATTGTTTGTACTCAGCAATTACCTTTTCTAAGACTTGCTGTGTATTCTGTTCCTACACCAAACAACATGCATGAAAATCATGTTAGTGTCCACTGCCTTTATATTGTTATTTCAATATCCAAACATGGACTTCCCATATTTTATCAGAGAGACTCCACAATACTCAATCATTTTTTGTCTAGCAAATACTACTTTGCACTTAAACAGAACTTTGAAGCATTTTGAAATACATTAAATTAAGCAAGCCCATGAGGTAGGCAAGAATTATGAACACATTATAGATATTTTATAGAAGTAAAAGCAGATACAGGAAGGCTAACTGATTTCTCCAAACTTATACAGCATGAGCTGAGAGCAGAATCCACGATCTGATTTCCAGTTCTTTGTTTTAACTATTGAACCACTCCCTATCATCTTGAGGGAGCTAACAGTGCTCTCAAACTACTGACAATTGTTTATGTTAAGACCCCTGCCAAAGCTTCTTAAAACAAAAACAAAAAGCCTTTTATTTTAAAAGGCTTTGACTTCACTGACACAGAGGGACAAAACTTTAATGAGAATTTTAGCTTTAAATGCTAAAGCTGTGTTCTCATATAAGGCCAAAACCATTACATCATTAGCATCTAATTCTCTGGAAGGTATATACAATATTTACAACTTCTAAGAATATGCCTATGAATATTTGGAACACCCCAGATTCTGTATGCAATGACAATACTGTTCGGACCTTATGTGACATGAAGTAAATATAAAAATGTTAAAGATCTTTCAGTTAACAAGAATATTTTCTCCCATGATATCCTCGTTCAAAAAATTAGCAAGGGTGAATATTTATGGTACAGAGAAAGCAGAATCGAAAGCCCCTCTCCCCCAAATGAATTTCATTGGCTGCCACCTTCTTGACAACAGAGGGAGGGACTAATGCATCCATTTTCACTGGTGACAGCCTGATCACAGATCTGTCAATACAGAGTGTCTTGAGTAAGAGGTGGTGTGACTCCATGCTGCCCCAGGAGCAGACAAAGGATTGAACTATGACTCAGGCCTGGTCTACACTACGCATTTAAACCGAATTTAGCAGCGTTAAACTGATTTAACTCTGCACCCGTCCACACAACGAGGCCCTTAATATCGATATAAAGGGCTCTTAAAACCGGTTTCTGTACTCCTCCTCGACGAGAGGAGTAGCGCCGAAATCGGTATTGCCATGTCGGATTAGGGTTAGTGTGGCCGCAAATCGACGGTATTGGCCTCCGGGC
>NC_133771.1:130244649-130247600 GCF_003597395.2 Chelonoidis abingdonii
TGGGGCTGTTGCAGGGGCACCCCCTAGAATGGCATGCAGCTCATCATTTCTGCGGGATCTGACACGGAGCGGCTGTGCTCTATGGTTCTCTGATACACTGGCTCTCTAGTACACTTGCCCCATATTCTAGGCAGGACTGACTATTTTTAGCTAAAACAAAGGAGGGAATGACCCGGGGGAGTCATTCCCATTTTTGTCTTTGCGCCCCCAGCCGACCTCAGCGGAGGCCAGCTAGGAACACCCATGACAGCAGCAGATGGTACAGAATGACTGATAACCATCATCTCATCGCCAATTTACAATGGCACAGCAGACGGTACAGAACGACTGGTAACCGTCTCTGCTACTTTGCAAAGGCAGATGAATGCTGCTGTGTAGCACTGCAGTACTGCTTCTGTCAGCAGCATCCAGTACACATACTGTGAGTGACAAAAGGCAAAACGGGCTCCATGGTTCCCATGCTATGGCGTCTACCCGGGCAATCCAGGGAAAAAGGGCGCGAAATGATTGTCTGCCGTTGCTTTCACGAAGGAAAGAACGAATGATGACATTTACCCAGAATCTGTTTTTGCACCATCGTGCATTGGGATCTCAACCCAGAATTCCAATGGGTGGGGGAGACTGCAGGAACTATGGGATAGCTACGGGATCGCTACCCACAGTGCAACGCTCCAGAAATTGACGCTAGCCTCGGTACATGGACGCACACCGCCGAATCATTGTGCTTTGTGTGGCCACGTTCACTCGACTTTATACAATCTGTTTTACAAAACCGGTTTATGTAAAATCGGAATAATCCCGTAGTGTAGACATACCCTAAGTCCTCTGCTCGACTGGGGAAGTAATCTGTGGCAACCCTATACCTGATATAGACAATTTCCCCTCTGTGCTGACAGGAGCATTGGGAAGGCAGAGTCAGAACTCCACACATTCCCCACTCCTGTCAAATCATTCCCTATCAACCTGTACGGGAGGAAGAGTAGTAGCTCCATGGGACTTCTCCCCAACTCCCCCCCCCCACACGCACACACTGTGGTTCACAATGCAGGGGGTCTACCCCCAATTGCTCAAAAACAGCAAGGATTTGAGAGCACTCATATGACACACATCTTGAAGAACTACAGCTTCTGTGCAAGGTGAATCACCTCTTCCTCCTCTTTGAGTAGCATCCCTATGGGTGTGCCACTTCAGGTGACTTCTAAGTTTCAGAGCAGAGTCTAAAACTGAAGATAGTACTGGAAAACCAAGTGCTGCATCAGATCTGATGTCATAGATAAGGGCATAATGTATGTATCGAAGCCCGTGTAGTGGCCTTACATATCTCAGATATTGGTACATTCTTCAGTAATGCTGTAGACATTGCCTGAGATCTTCCAACATGCTGGTATGGAAATAGGATTCCTGCTGAGAACTATGAGATTTCAGAAAAAAATACTTATGGACAGACTGATTGAGGTGGAAATCCGATAGAACTTTTGGTAAGAATTTATGATGTGGGTGCAAGGAGTCCTTATCCTTGAAAGATACTGCAAAGAAGAGATCTGCCATCAAGGCCCTGATTTCCCCAACCCCTCAGGCCATGTGACGGCAACTAATAAGGAAGTCTTCATAGATAAATGGAGCTGGGAGCAATTTGCCATTGGTTCGAATGGAGATCCCACAAGGTGATTGAGAACCAGGTTGAGGTCCCAGGTAAGGGTAAGCTATATAAACGTGGAGGTAGAGATTTCCTAACCCATTAAGGAATCTAGATGATGCTGGATGAGCAAATACAGAGAATCACACTTCACTGGTGGATGAAAGGCTGATATAGTGGCCAAATGTACCTTAATTGAGCTGATGGATAGTCCTGGATTTCTTCAGATCCAACAGATAATCCAGGATGAGTGGAAGTGTAACTGAATCAGTTCAGAAGGAGCAACGACCGCATCAATGAGAGAATCTCTTCCACTTCTGTAGGTAAGTAGTGTGGGTTGAGGTCTTTTTAATAGTACTTGTAGTACTTCCGCAGAACAGGAAGCCTCTACCGCCAAAAACTATCAAGGAATTACACTTGAGGCATACTACAAGTTTCTCAATTACACTACATGCATCCGACGAAGTGGGTATTCATCAACAAAAGCTCATGCTCCGATACGTCTGTTAGTCTATAAGGTGCTACAGGATTCCTTGCTGCTTTTACAGACCCAGACTAACACCCCTCTGATACTTGAGAGATAGAACCACTAGACTGGGCTGAAGCACATGACCCACATCCTGAGATTGGAGGTGAGGAACAGCTGGAAGCTTGAACTATGGTTGAACAGATAGGTGAAGTAGGTACAGGGAACCAAGGTTGTCTTGGACAGTTTGGCAATATAAGGATACCTCTGGCTCTGTCCTATCTGATCTTGATCATTACCTGGGGTATTAAGGATGTAGGGGGAACCGCATAAAAAAGATCCTTCTTCTAAGATAGAAGGAAGGCATCTCCCAAGGAGTGGTGACCTATATTCCCTCTTCAGCAGAAAAGAGGGCAATACTTGTTTTTGGAGGTGGCAAAAAGGTGGACCTCCGGCAGTTCCCATTTTTGGAATATGCTGCAGAGAATCTGAGACTCCATCTCCCATTCGTAATCCTGTGAGAAGCATCTGCTGGGGGCATCGACTGTGATATTCTGAATGCCTAGGAGATAGACCACTGAAATATGGATCTGATGGGTTATGCAATTCCATAGCTTCAGTGCACAAGGAAAACACGGTTACTCACCTTTGTAACTGTTGTTCTTCGAGATGTGTTGCTCATATCCATTCCAGTAGGTGTACGCGCCGCGCGTGCACGTTCGTCGGAGAACTTTTACCCTAGCAACTCCAGCGGGCCGGCAGGTCGCCCCCTAGAGTGGCGCCGCCATGGCGGGTGATATATACCCCTGCCAGCCCGCCCGCTCCTCAGTTCCTTCTTGCCGGCTACTC